>NW_028118826.1:0-343966 GCF_965113315.1 Podarcis vaucheri
AATCCCTAAGCCGCGCGGTCACAATTTCAGCAAAAATCTGACGTTCTGCAATTCACTCAAAAATGGTGCCAAACTGTTGCAAACGATCCCCTGAAAGGTTTTTCGGTGGAAACAGATGGGTTTTTATCATCGTAACAGAATTAGCCCTCGAGGTCTGAACAACTTTTTTTTGAAAAAATCCCTAAGCCGCGCGGTCACAATTTCAGCAAAAATCTGACGTTCTGCAATTCACTCAAAAATGTGCCAAACTGTTGCAAACGATCCCCTGAAAGGTTTTTCGGTGGAAACAGATGGGTTTTTATCATCGAAACAGAATTAGCCCTCGAGGTCTGAACAACATTTTTTTGAAAAAATCCCTAAGCCGCGCGGTCACAATTTCATCAAAAATCTGACGTTCTGCAATTCACTCAAAAATGGTGCCAAGCTGTTGCAAACGATCCCCTGAAAGGTTTTTCGGTGGAAACAGATGGGGTTTTATCATCGAAACAGAATTAGCCCTCGAGGTCTGAACAACTTTTTTTTGAAAAAATCCCTAAGCCGCGCGGTCACAATTTCAGCAAAAATCTGACGTTCTGCAATTCACTCAAAAATGGTGCCAAGCTGTTGCAAACGATCCCCTGAAAGGTTTTTCGGTGGAAACAGATGGGTTCTTATCATCGAAACAGAATTAGCCCTCAAGGTCTGAACAACTTTTTTTGAAAAAATCCCTAAGCCGCGCGGTCACAATTTCAGCAAAAATCTGACGTTCTGCAATTCACTCAAAAATGGTGCCAAACTGTTGCAAACGATCCCCTGAAAGGTTTTTCGGTGGAAACAGATGGGTTTTTATCATCGAAACAGAATTAGCCCTCGAGGTCTGAACAACTTTTTTTTAAAAAAATCCCTAAGCCGCGCGGTCACAATTTCAGCAAAAATCTGACGTTCTGCAATTCACTCAGAAATGGTGCCAAACTGTTGCAAACGATCCCCTGAAAGGTTTTTCGGTGGAAACAGATGGGTTTTAATAATCGAAACAGAATTAGCCCTCAAGGTCTGAACAACTTTTTTTGAAAAATTCCCTAAGCCGCGCGGTCACAATTTCAGCAAAAATCTGACGTTCTGCAATTCACTCAAAAATGGTGCCAAACTGTTGCAAACGATCCCCTGAAAGGTTTTTCGGTGGAAACAGATGGGTTTTTATCATCGAAACAGAATTAGCCCTCGAGGTCTGAACAACTTTTTTTTGAAGAAATCCCTAAGCCGCGCGGTCACAATTTCAGCAAAAATCTGACGTTCTGCAATTCACTCAAAAATGGTGCCAAACTGTTGCAAACGATCCCCTGAAAGGTTTTTCGGTGGAAACAGATGGGTTTTTATCATCGTAACAGAATTAGCCCTCGAGGTCTGAACAACTTTTTTTGAAAAAATCCCTAAGCCGCGCGGTCACAATTTCAGCAAAAATCTGACGTTCTGCAATTCACTCAAAATGGTGCCAAACTGTTGCAAACGATCCCCTGAAAGGTTTTTCGGTGGAAACAGATGGGTTTTTATCATCGAAACAGAATTAGCCCTCGAGGTCTGAACAACATTTTTTTGAAAAAATCCCTAAGCCGCGCGGTCACAATTTCATCAAAAATCTGACGTTCTGCAATTCACTCAAAAATGGTGCCAAGCTGTTGCAAACGATCCCCTGAAAGGTTTTTCGGTGGAAACAGATGGGGTTTTATCATCGAAACAGAATTAGCCCTCGAGGTCTGAACAACTTTTTTTTGAAAAAATCCCTAAGCCGCGCGGTCACAATTTCAGCAAAAATCTGACGTTCTGCAATTCACTCAAAAATGGTGCCAAGCTGTTGCAAACGATCCCCTGAAAGGTTTTTCGGTGGAAACAGATGGGTTCTTATCATCGAAACAGAATTAGCCCTCAAGGTCTGAACAACTTTTTTTGAAAAAATCCCTAAGCCGCGCGGTCACAATTTCAGCAAAAATCTGACGTTCTGCAATTCACTCAAAAATGGTGCCAAACTGTTGCAAACGATCCCCTGAAAGGTTTTTCGGTGGAAACAGATGGGTTTTTATCATCGAAACAGAATTAGCCCTCGAGGTCTGAACAACTTTTTTTTGAAAAAATCCCTAAGCCGCGCGGTCACAATTTCAGCAAAAATCTGACGTTCTGCAATTCACTCAAAAATGGTGCCAAACTGTTGCAAACGATCCCCTGAAAGGTATTTCGGTGGAAACAGATGGGTTTTTATCATCGAAACAGAATTAGCCCTCGAGGTCTGAACAACTTTTTTTTAAAAAAATCCCTAAGCCGCGCGGTCACAATTTCAGCAAAAATCTGACGTTCTGCAATTCACTCAAAAATGGTGCCAAACTGTTGCAAACGATCCCCTGAAAGGTTTTTCGGTGGAAACAGATGGGTTTTTATCATTGAAACAGAATTAGCCCTCGAGGTCTGAACAACCTTTTTTTGAAAAAATCCCTAAGCCGCGCGGTCACAATTTCAGCAAAAATCTGACGTTCTGCAATTCACTCAAAAATGGTGCCAAACTGTTGCAAACGATCCCCTGAAAGGTTTTTCGGTGGAAACAGATGGGTTTTTATCATCGAAACAGAATTAGCCCTCAAGGTCTGAAAAACTTTTTTTTGAAAAAATCCCTAAGCCGCGCTGTCAAAATTTCAGCAAAAATCTGACGTTCTGCAATTCACTCAAAAATGGTGGCAAACTGTTGCAAACGTTCCCCTGAAAGGTTTTTCGGTGGAAACAGGTGGGTTTTTATCATCGAAACAGAATTAGCCCACGAGGTCTGAACAACCTTTTTTTGAAAAAATCCCTAAGCCGCGCGGTCACAATTTCATCAAAAATCTGACGTTCTGCAATTCACTCAAAAATGGTGCCAAACTGTTGCAAACGATCCCCTGAAAGGTTTTTTGGTGGAAACAGATGGGTTTTTATCATCGAAACAGAATTAGCCCTCGAGGTCTGAAAAACTTTTTTTTGAAAAAATCCCTAAGCCGCGCGGTCACAATTTCAGTAAAAATCTGACGTTCTGCAATTCACTCAAAAATGGTGCCAAACTGTTGCAAACGATCCCCTGAAAGGTTTTTCGGTGGAAACAGATGGGTTTTTATCATCGAAACAGAATTAGCCCTCGAGGTCTGAGAAACTTTTTTTGAAAAAATCCCTAAGCCGCGCGGTCACAATTTCAGCAAAAATCTGACGTTCTGCAATTCACTCAAAAATGGTGCCAAACTGTTGCAAACGATCCCCTGAAAGGTTTTTCGGTGGAAACAGATGGGTTTTTATCATCGAAACAGAATTAGCCCTCGAGGTCTGAAAAACTTTTTTTGAAAAAATCCCTAAGCCGCGCGGTCACAATTTCAGCAAAAATCTGACGTTCTGCAATTCACTCAAAAATGGTGCCAAATTGTAGCAAACGATCCCCTGAAAGGTTTTTCGGTGGAAACAGATGGGTTTTTATCATCGAAACAGAATTAGCCCTCAAGGTCTGAAGAACTTTTTTTGAAAAAATCCCTAAGCCGCGCGGTCACAATTTCAGCAAAAATCTGACGTTCTGCAATTCACTCAAAAATGGTGGCAAACTGTTGCAAACGATCCCCTGAAAGGTTTTTCGGTGGAAACAGATGGGTTTTTATCATCGAAACAGAATTAACCCTCGAGGTCTGAACAACCTTTTTTTGAAAAAATCCCTAAGCCGCGCGGTCACAATTTCAGCAAAAATCTGACGTTCTGCAATTCACTCAAAAATGGTGGCAAACTGTTGCAAACGATCCCCTGAAAGGTTTTTCGGTGGAAACAGATGGGTTTTTATCATCGAAACAGAATTAACCCTCGAGGTCTGAACAACCTTTTTTTGAAAAAATCCCTAAGCCGCGCGGTCACAATTTCATCAAAAATCTGACGTTCTGCAATTCACTCAAAAATGGTGCCAAACTGTTGCAAACGATCCCCTGAAAGGTTTTTCGGTGGAAACAGATGGGTTTTTATCATCGAAACAGAATTAGCCATCAAGGTCTGAAAAACTTTTTTTTGAAAAAATCCCTAAGCCGCGCGGTCACAATTTCAGCAAAAATCTGACGTTCTGCAATTCACTCAAAAATGGTGCCAAACTGTTGCAAACGATCCCCTGAAAGGTTTTTCGGTGGAAACAGATGGGTTTTTATCATCGAAACAGAATTAGCCCTCGAGGTCTGAACAACTTTTTTTTGAAAAAAATCCCTAAGCCGCGCTGTCAAAATTTCAGAAAAAATCTGACGTTCTGCAATTCACTCAAAAATGGTGGCAAACTGTTGCAAACGTTCCCCTGAAAGGTTTTTCGGTGGAAACAGATGGGTTTTTATCATCGAAACAGAATTAGCCCTCGAGGTCTGAACAACCTTTTTTTGAAAAAATCCCTAAGCCGCGCGGTCACAATTTCATCAAAAATCTGACGTTCTGCAATTCACTCAAAAATGGTGCCAAACTGTTGCAAACGATCCCCTGAAAGGTTTTTCGGTGGAAACAGATGGGTTTTTATCATCGAAACAGAATTAGCCCTCGAGGTCTGAACAACATTTTTTTGAAAAAATCCCTAAGCCGCGCGGTCACAATTTCAGCAAAAATCTGACGTTCTGCAATTCACTCAAAAATGGTGCCAAGCTGTTGCAAACGATCCCCTGAAAGGTTTTTCGGTGGAAACAGATGGGTTTTTATCATCGAAACAGAATTAGCCCTCGAGGTCTGAACAACATTTTTTTGAAAAAATCCCTAAGCCGCGCGGTCACAATTTCATCAAAAATCTGACGTTCTGCAATTCACTCAAAAATGGTGCCAAGCTGTTGCAAACGATCCCCTGAAAGGTTTTTCGGTGGAAACAGATGGGGTTTTATCATCGAAACAGAATTAGCCCTCGAGGTCTGAACAACTTTTTTTTGAAAAAATCCCTAAGCCGCGCGGTCACAATTTCAGCAAAAATCTGACGTTCTGCAATTCACTCAAAAATGGTGCCAAGCTGTTGCAAACGATCCCCTGAAAGGTTTTTCGGTGGAAACAGATGGGTTCTTATCATCGAAACAGAATTAGCCCTCAAGGTCTGAACAACTTTTTTTGAAAAAATCCCTAAGCCGCGCGGTCACAATTTCAGCAAAAATCTGACGTTCTGCAATTCACTCAAAAATGGTGCCAAACTGTTGCAAACGATCCCCTGAAAGGTTTTTCGGTGGAAACAGATGGGTTTTTATCATCGAAACAGAATTAGCCCTCGAGGTCTGAACAACTTTTTTTTGAAAAAATCCCTAAGCCGCGCGGTCACAATTTCAGCAAAAATCTGACGTTCTGCAATTCACTCAAAAATGGTGCCAAACTGTTGCAAACGATCCCCTGAAAGGTTTTTCGGTGGAAACAGATGGGTTTTTATCATCGTAAACAGAATTAGCCCTCGAGGTCTGAACAACTTTTTTTTGAAAAAATCCCTAAGCCGCGCGGTCACAATTTCAGCAAAAATCTGACGTTCTGCAATTCACTCAAAAATGGTGCCAAACTGTTGCAAACGATCCCCTGAAAGGTATTTCGGTGGAAACAGATGGGTTTTTATCATCGAAACAGAATTAGCCCTCGAGGTCTGAACAACTTTTTTTTAAAAAAATCCCTAAGCCGCGCGGTCACAATTTCAGCAAAAATCTGACGTTCTGCAATTCACTCAAAAATGGTGCCAAACTGTTGCAAACGATCCCCTGAAAGGTTTTTCGGTGGAAACAGATGGGTTTTTATCATTGAAACAGAATTAGCCCTCGAGGTCTGAACAACCTTTTTTTGAAAAAATCCCTAAGCCGCGCGGTCACAATTTCAGCAAAAATCTGACGTTCTGCAATTCACTCAAAAATGGTGCCAAACTGTTGCAAACGATCCCCTGAAAGGTTTTTCGGTGGAAACAGATGGGTTTTTATCATCGAAACAGAATTAGCCCTCAAGGTCTGAAAAACTTTTTTTTTAAAAAATCCCTAAGCCGCGCTGTCAAAATTTCAGCAAAAATCTGACGTTCTGCAATTCACTCAAAAATGGTGGCAAACTGTTGCAAACGTTCCCCTGAAAGGTTTTTCGGTGGAAACAGGTGGGTTTTTATCATCGAAACAGAATTAGCCCTCGAGGTCTGAACAACCTTTTTTTGAAAAAATCCCTAAGCCGCGCGGTCACAATTTCATCAAAAATCTGACGTTCTGCAATTCACTCAAAAATGGTGCCAAACTGTTGCAAACGATCCCCTGAAAGGTTTTTCGGTGGAAACAGATGGGTTTTTATCATCGAAACAGAATTAGCCCTCGAGGTCTGAAAAACTTTTTTTTGAAAAAATCCCTAAGCCACGCGGTCACAATTTCAGTAAAAATCTGACGTTCTGCAATTCACTCAAAAATGGTGCCAAACTGTTGCAAACGATCCCCTGAAAGGTTTTTCGGTGGAAACAGATGGGTTTTTATCATCGAAACAGAATTAGCCCTCGAGGTCTGAAAAACTTTTTTTGAAAAAATCCCTAAGCCGCGCGGTCACAATTTCAGCAAAAATCTGACGTTCTGCAATTCACTCAAAAATGGTGCCAAATTGTAGCAAACGATCCCCTGAAAGGTTTTTCGGTGGAAACAGATGGGTTTTTATCATCGAAACAGAATTAGCCCTCAAGGTCTGAAGAACTTTTTTTGAAAAAATCCCTAAGCCGCGCGGTCACAATTTCAGCAAAAATCTGACGTTCTGCAATTCACTCAAAAATGGTGGCAAACTGTTGCAAACGATCCCCTGAAAGGTTTTTCGGTGGAAACAGATGGGTTTTTATCATCGAAACAGAATTAACCCTCGAGGTCTGAACAACCTTTTTTTGAAAAAATCCCTAAGCCGCGCGGTCACAATTTCAGCAAAAATCTGACGTTCTGCAATTCACTCAAAAATGGTGGCAAACTGTTGCAAACGATCCCCTGAAAGGTTTTTCGATGGAAACAGATGGGTTTTTATCATCGAAACAGAATTAACCCTCGAGGTCTGAACAACCTTTTTTTGAAAAAATCCCTAAGCCGCGCGGTCACAATTTCATCAAAAATCTGACGTTCTGCAATTCACTCAAAAATGGTGCCAAACTGTTGCAAACGATCCCCTGAAAGGTTTTTCGGTGGAAACAGATGGGTTTTTATCATCGAAACAGAATTAGCCATCAAGGTCTGAAAAACTTTTTTTTGAAAAAATCCCTAAGCCGCGCGGTCACAATTTCAGCAAAAATCTGACGTTCTGCAATTCACTCAAAAATGGTGCCAAACTGTTGCAAACGATCCCCTGAAAGGTTTTTCGGTGGAAACAGATGGGTTTTTATCATCGAAACAGAATTAGCCCTCGAGGTCTGAACAACTTTTTTTTGAAAAAAATCCCTAAGCCGCGCTGTCAAAATTTCAGCAAAAATCTGACGTTCTGCAATTCACTCAAAAATGGTGGCAAACTGTTGCAAACGTTCCCCTGAAAGGTTTTTCGGTGGAAACAGATGGGTTTTTATCATCGAAACAGAATTAGCCCTCGAGGTCTGAACAACCTTTTTTTGAAAAAATCCCTAAGCCGCGCGGTCACAATTTCATCAAAAATCTGACGTTCTGCAATTCACTCAAAAATGGTGCCAAACTGTTGCAAACGATCCCCTGAAAGGTTTTTCGGTGGAAACAGATGGGTTTTTATCATCGAAACAGAATTAGCCCTCGAGGTCTGAAAAACTTTTTTTTGAAAAAATCCCTAAGCCGCGCGGTCACAATTTCAGCAAAAATCTGACGTTCTGCAATTCACTCAAAAATTGTGCCAAACTGTTGCAAACGATCCCCTGAAAGGTTTTTCGGTGGAAACAGATGGGTTTTTATCATCGAAACAGAATTAGCCCTTGAGGTCTGAACAACTTTTTTTTGAAAAAATCCCTAAGCCGCACGGTCACAATTTCAGCAAAAATCTGACCTTCTGCAATTCACTCAAAAATGGTGCCAAATTGTAGCAAACGATCCCCTGAAAGGTTTTTCGGTGGAAACAGATGGGTTTTTATCATCGAAACAGAATTAGCCCTCAAGGTCTGAAGAACTTTTTTTGAAAAAATCCCTAAGCCGTGCGGTCACAATTTCAGCAAAAATCTGACGTTCTGCAATTCACTCAAAAATGGTGCCAAGCTGTTTCAAACGATCCCCTTAAAGGTTTTTCGGTGGAAACAGATGGGTTTTTATCATCGAAACAGAATTAGCCCTCAAGGTCTGAACAACTTTTTTTGAAAAAATCCCTAAGCCGCGCGGTCACAATTTCAGCAAAAATCTGACGTTCTGCAATTCACTCAAAAATGGTGCCAAACTGTTGCAAACGATCCCCTGAAAGGTTTTTCGGTGGAAACAGATGGGTTTTTATCATCGAAACAGAATTAGCCCTCAAGGTCTGAACAACTTTTTTTGAAAAAATCCCTAAGCCGCGCGGTCACAATTTCAGCAAAAATCTGACGTTCTTCAATTCACTCAAAAATGGTGCGAAACTGTTGCAAACGATCCCCTGAAAGGTTTTTCGGTGGAAACAGATGGGTTTTTATCATCGAAACAGAATTAGCCCTCGAGGTCTGAACAACTTTTTTTTGAAAAAATCCCTAAGCCGCACGGTCACAATTTCAGCAAAAATCTGACGTTCTGCAATTCACTCAAAAATGGTGCCAAACTGTTGCAAACGATCCCCTGAAAGGTTTTTCGGTGGAAACAGATGGGTTTTTATCATCGAAACAGAATTAGCCCTCGAGGTCTGAACAACTTTTTTTTGAAAAAATCCCTAAGCCGCGCGGTCACAATTTCATCAAAAATCTGACGTTCTGCAATTCACTCAAAAATGGTGCCAAGCTGTTGCAAACGATCCCCTGAAAGGTTTTTCGGTGGAAACAGATGGGGTTTTATCATCGAAACAGAATTAGCCCTCGAGGTCTGAACAACTTTTTTTTGAAAAAATCCCTAAGCCGCGCGGTCACAATTTCAGCAAAAATCTGACGTTCTGCAATTCACTCAAAAATGGTGCCAAGCTGTTGCAAACGATCCCCTGAAAGGTTTTTCGGTGGAAACAGATGGGTTCTTATCATCGAAACAGAATTAGCCCTCAAGGTCTGAACAACTTTTTTTGAAAAAATCCCTAAGCCGCGCGGTCACAATTTCAGCAAAAATCTGACGTTCTGCAATTCACTCAAAAATGGTGCCAAACTGTTGCAAACGATCCCCTGAAAGGTTTTTCGGTGGAAACAGATGGGTTTTTATCATCGAAACAGAATTAGCCCTCGAGGTCTGAACAACTTTTTTTTGAAAAAATCCCTAAGCCGCGCGGTCACAATTTCAGCAAAAATCTGACGTTCTGCAATTCACTCAAAAATGGTGCCAAACTGTTGCAAACGATCCCCTGAAAGGTTTTTCGGTGGAAACAGATGGGTTTTTATCATCGTAAACAGAATTAGCCCTCGAGGTCTGAACAACTTTTTTTTGAAAAAATCCCTAAGCCGCGCGGTCACAATTTCAGCAAAAATCTGACGTTCTGCAATTCACTCAAAAATAGTGCCAAACTGTTGCAAACGATCCCCTGAAAGGTATTTCGGTGGAAACAGATGGGTTTTTATCATCGAAACAGAATTAGCCCTCGAGGTCTGAACAACTTTTTTTTAAAAAAATCCCTAAGCCGCGCGGTCACAATTTCAGCAAAAATCTGACGTTCTGCAATTCACTCAAAAATGGTGCCAAACTGTTGCAAACGATCCCCTGAAAGGTTTTTCGGTGGAAACAGATGGGTTTTTATCATTGAAACAGAATTAGCCCTCGAGGTCTGAACAACCTTTTTTTGAAAAAATCCCTAACCCGCGCGGTCACAATTTCAGCAAAAATCTGACGTTCTGCAATTCACTCAAAAATGGTGCCAAACTGTTGCAAACGATCCCCTGAAAGGTTTTTCGGTGGAAACAGATGGGTTTTTATCATCGAAACAGAATTAGCCCTCAAGGTCTGAAAAACTTTTTTTTGAAAAAATCCCTAAGCCGCGCTGTCAAAATTTCAGCAAAAATCTGACGTTCTGCAATTCACTCAAAAATGGTGGCAAACTGTTGCAAACGTTCCCCTGAAAGGTTTTTCGGTGGAAACAGATGGGTTTTTATCATCGAAACAGAATTAGCCCTCGAGGTCTGAACAACCTTTTTTTGAAAAAATCCCTAAGCCGCGCGGTCACAATTTCATCAAAAATCTGACGTTCTGCAATTCACTCAAAAATGGTGCCAAACTGTTGCAAACGATCCCCTGAAAGGTTTTTCGGTGGAAACAGATGGGTTTTTATCATCGAAACAGAATTAGCCCTCGAGGTCTGAAAAACTTTTTTTTGAAAAAATCCCTAAGCCGCGCGGTCACAATTTCAGCAAAAATCTGACGTTCTGCAATTCACTCAAAAATGGTGCCAAACTGTTGCAAACGATCCCCTGAAAGGTTTTTCGGTGGAAACAGATGGGTTTTTATCATCGAAACAGAATTAGCCCTCGAGGTCTGAGAAACTTTTTTTGAAAAAATCCCTAAGCCGCGCGGTCACAATTTCAGCAAAAATCTGACGTTCTGCAATTCACTCAAAAATGGTGCCAAACTGTTGCAAACGATCCCCTGAAAGGTTTTTCGGTGGAAACAGATGGGTTTTTATCATCGAAACAGAATTAGCCCTCGAGGTCTGAAAAACTTTTTTTGAAAAAATCCCTAAGCCGCGCGGTCACAATTTCAGCAAAAATCTGACGTTCTGCAATTCACTCAAAAATGGTGGCAAACTGTTGCAAACGATCCCCTGAAAGGTTTTTCGGTGGAAACAGATGGGTTTTTATCATCGAAACAGAATTAACCCTCGAGGTCTGAACAACCTTTTTTTGAAAAAATCCCTAAGCCGCGCGGTCACAATTTCATCAAAAATCTGACGTTCTGCAATTCACTCAAAAATGGTGCCAAACTGTTGCAAACGATCCCCTGAAAGGTTTTTCGGTGGAAACAGATGGGTTTTTATCATCGAAACAGAATTAGCCCTCAAGGTCTGAAAAACTTTTTTTTGAAAAAATCCCTAAGCCGCGCGGTCACAATTTCAGCAAAAATCTGACGTTCTGCAATTCACTCAAAAATGGTGCCAAACTGTTGCAAACGATCCCCTGAAAGGTTTTTCGGTGGAAACAGATGGGTTTTTATCATCGAAACAGAATTAGCCCTCGAGGTCTGAACAACTTTTTTTTGAAAAAAATCCCTAAGCCGCGCTGTCAAAATTTCAGCAAAAATCTGACGTTCTGCAATTCACTCAAAAATGGTGGAAAACTGTTGCAAACGTTCCCCTGAAAGGTTTTTCGGTGGAAACAGATGGGTTTTTATCATCGAAACAGAATTAGCCCTCGAGGTCTGAACAACCTTTTTTTGAAAAAATCCCTAAGCCGCGCGGTCACAATTTCATCAAAAATCTGACGTTCTGCAATTCACTCAAAAATGGTGCCAAACTGTTGCAAACGATCCCCTGAAAGGTTTTTCGGTGGAAACAGATGGGTTTTTATCATCGAAACAGAATTAGCCCTCGAGGTCTGAAAAACTTTTTTTTGAAAAAATCCCTAAGCCGCGCGGTCACAATTTCAGCAAAAATCTGACGTTCTGCAATTCACTCAAAAATTGTGCCAAACTGTTGCAAACGATCCCCTGAAAGGTTTTTCGGTGGAAACAGATGGGTTTTTATCATCGAAACAGAATTAGCCCTTGAGGTCTGAACAACTTTTTTTTGAAAAAATCCCTAAGCCGCGCGGTCACAATTTCAGCAAAAATCTGACCTTCTGCAATTCACTCAAAAATGGTGCCAAATTGTAGCAAACGATCCCCTGAAAGGTTTTTCGGTGGAAACAGATGGGTTTTTATCATCGAAACAGAATTAGCCCTCAAGGTCTGAAGAACTTTTTTTGAAAAAATCCCTAAGCCGTGCGGTCACAATTTCAGCAAAAATCTGACGTTCTGCAATTCACTCAAAAATGGTGCCAAGCTGTTTCAAACGATCCCCTTAAAGGTTTTTCGGTGGAAACAGATGGGTTTTTATCATCGAAACAGAATTAACCCTCAAGGTCTGAACAACTTTTTTTGAAAAAATCCCTAAGCCGCGCGGTCACAATTTCAGCAAAAATCTGACGTTCTGCAATTCACTCAAAAATGGTGCCAAACTGTTGCAAACGATCCCCTGAAAGGTTTTTCGGTGGAAACAGATGGGTTTTTATCATCGAAACAGAATTAGCCCTCAAGGTCTGAACAACTTTTTTTGAAAAAATCCCTAAGCCGCGCGGTCACAATTTCAGCAAAAATCTGACGTTCTTCAATTCACTCAAAAATGGTGCGAAACTGTTGCAAACGATCCCCTGAAAGGTTTTTCGGTGGAAACAGATGGGTTTTTATCATCGAAACAGAATTAGCCCTCGAGGTCTGAACAACTTTTTTTTGAAAAAATCCCTAAGCCGCGCGGTCACAATTTCAGCAAAAATCTGACGTTCTGCAATTCACTCAAAAATGGTGCCAAACTGTTGCAAACGATCCCCTGAAAGGTTTTTCGGTGGAAACAGATGGGTTTTTATCATCGAAACAGAATTAGCCCTCGAGGTCTGAAAAACTTTTTTTTAAAAAAATCCCTAAGCCGCACGGTCACAATTTCAGCAAAAATCTGACGTTCTTCAATTCACTCAAAAATGGTGCCAAATTGTAGCAAACGATCCCCTGAAAGGTTTTTCGGTGGAAACAGATGGGTTTTTATCATCGAAACAGAATTAGCCCTCAAGGTCTGAACAACTTTTTTTGAAAAAATCCCTAAGCCGTGCGGTCACAATTTCAGCAAAAATCTGACGTTCTGCAATTCACTCAAAAATGGTGCCAAACTGTTGCAAACGATCCCCTGAAAGGTTTTTCGGTGGAAACAGATGGATTTTTATCATCGAAACAGAATTAGCCGTCGAGGTCTGAACAACTTTTTTTTAAAAAAATCCCTAAGCCGCGCGGTCACAATTTCAGCAAAAATCTGACGTTCTGCAATTCACTCAAAAATGGTGCCTAGCTGTTGCAAACGATCCCCTGAAAGGTTTTTCGGTGGAAACAGATGGGTTTTTATCATCGAAACAGAATTAGCCCTCGAGGTCTGAACAACTTTTTTTTGAAAAAATCCCTAAGCCGCGCGGTCACAATTTCAGCAAAAATCTGACGTTCTGCAATTCACTCAAAAATGGTGCCAAGCTGTTGCAAACGATCCCCTGAAAGGTTTTTCGGTGGAAACAGATGGGTTTTTATCATCGAAACAGAATTAGCCCTCGAGGTCTGAACAACTTTTTTTTGAAAAAATCCCTAAACCGCGCGGTCACAATTTCAGCAAAAATCTGACGTTCTTCAATTCACTCAAAAATGGTGCCAAACTGTTGCAAACGATCCCCTGAAAGGTTTTTCGGTGGAAACAGATGGGTTTTTATCATCGAAACAGAATTAGCCCTCGAGGTCTGAACAACTTTTTTTTGAAAAAATCCCTAAGCCGCGCGGTCACAATTTCAGCAAAAATCTGACGTTCTGCAATTCACTCAAAAATGGTGCCAAGCTGTTGCAAACGATCCCCTGAAAGGTTTTTCGGTGGAAACAGATGGGTTTTTATCATCGAAACAGAATTAGCCCTCGAGGTCTGAAAAACTTTTTTTTGAAAAAATCCCTAAGCCGCGCGGTCACAATTTCAGCAAAAATCTGACGTTCTGCAATTCACTCAAAAATGGTGCCAAGCTGTTGCAAACGATCCCCTGAAAGGTTTTTCGGTGGAAACAGATGGGTTTTTATCATCGAAACAGAAGTAGCCCTCAAGGTCTGAACAACTTTTTTTTGAAAAAATCCCTAAGCCGCGCGGTCACAATTTCAGCAAAAATCTGACGTTCTGCAATTCACTCAGAAATGGTGCCAAACTGTTGCAAACGATCCCCTGAAAGGTTTTTCGGTGGAAACAGATGGGTTTTTATAATCGAAACAGAATTAGCCCTCGAGGTCTGAACAACTTTTTTTTGAAAAAATCCCTAAGCCGCGCGGTCACAATTTCAGCAAAATTCTGACGTTCTGCAATTCACTCAAAAATGGTGCCAAGCTGTTGCAAACGATCCCCTGAAAGGTTTTTCGGTGGAAACAGATGGGTTTTTATCATCGAAACAGAATTAGCCCTCAAGGTCTGAACAACTTTTTTTGAAAAAATCCCTAAGCCGCGCGGTCACAATTTCAGCAAAAATCTGACGTTCTGCAATTCACTCAAAAATGGTGCCAAACTGTTGCAAACGATCCCCTGAAAGGTTTTTCGGTGGAAACAGATGGGTTTTTATAATCGAAACAGAATTAGCCCTCGAGGTCTGAACAACTTTTTTTTGAAAAAATCCCTAAGCCGCGCGGTCACAATTTCAGCAAAATTCTGACGTTCTGCAATTCACTCAAAAATGGTGCCAAGCTGTTGCAAACGATCCCCTGAAAGGTTTTTCGGTGGAAACAGATGGGTTTTTATCATCGAAACAGAATTAGCCCTCGAGGTCTGAAAAACTTTTTTTAAAAAAAATCCCTAAGCCGTGCGGTCACAATTTCAGCAAAAATCTGACGTTCTGCAATTCACTCAGAAATGGTGCCAAACTGTTGCAAACGATCCCCTGAAAGGTTTTTCGGTGGAAACAGATGGGTTTTAATAATCGAAACAGAATTAGCCCTCGAGGTCTGAACAACTTTTTTTTGAAAAAATCCCTAAGCCGCGCGGTCACAATTTCAGCAAAAATCTGACGTTCTGCAATTCACTCAAAAATGGTGCCAAGCTGTTGCAAACGATCCCCCGAAAGGTTTTTCGGTGGAAACAGATGGGTTTTTATCATCGAAACAGAATTAGCCCTCAAGGTCTGAACAACTTTTTTTTGAAAAAATCCCTAAGCCGCGCGGTCACAATTTCATCAAAAATCTGACGTTCTGCAATTCACTCAAAAATGGTGCCAAGCTGTTGCAAACGATCCCCTGAAAGGTTTTTCGGTGGAAACAGATGGGTTTTTATCATCGAAACAGAATTAGCCCTCGAGGTCTGAACAACTTTTTTTTGAAAAAATCCCTAAGCCGCGCGGTCACAATTTCAGCAAAAATCTGACGTTCTGCAATTCACTCAAAAATGGTGCCAAGCTGTTGCAAACGATCCCCTGAAAGGTTTTTCGGTGGAAACAGATGGGTTCTTATCATCGAAACAGAATTAGCCCTCAAGGTCTGAACAACTTTTTTTGAAAAAATCCCTAAGCCGCGCGGTCACAATTTCAGCAAAAATCTGACGTTCTGCAATTCACTCAAAAATGGTGGCAAACTGTTGCAAACGATCCCCTGAAAGGTTTTTCGATGGAAACAGATGGTTTTTTATCATTGAAACAGAATTAGCCCTCGAGGTCTGAACAACTTTTTTTTGAAAAAATCCCTAAGCCGCGCGGTCACAATTTCAGCAAAAATCTGACGTTCTGCAATTCACTCAGAAATGGTGCCAAACTGTTGCAAACGATCCCCTGAAAGGTTTTTCGGTGGAAACAGATGGGTTTTTATCATAGAAACAGAATTAGCCCTCGAGGTCTGAACAACTTTTTTTTGAAAAAATCCCTAAGCCGCGCGGTCACAATTTCAGCAAAAATCTGACGTTCTGCAATTCACTCAAAAATGGTGCCAAGCTGTTGCAAACGATCCCCTGAAAGGTTTTTCGGTGGAAACAGATGGGTTTTTATCATCGAAACAGAATTAGCCCTCGAGGTCTGAACAACTTTTTTTTGAAAAAATCCCTAAGCCGCGCGGTCACATTTTCAGCAAAAATCTGACGTTCTGCAATTCACTCAGAAATGGTGCCAAACTGTTGCAAACGATCCCCTGAAAGGTTTTTCGGTGGAAACAGATGGGTTTTTATAATCGAAACAGAATTAGCCCTCGAGGTCTAAACAACTTTTTTTTGAAAAAATCCCTAAGCCGCGCGGTCACAATTTCAGCAAAATTCTGACGTTCTGCAGTTCACTCAAAAATGGTGCCAAGCTGTTGCAAACGATCCCCTGAAAGGTTTTTCGGTGGAAACAGATGGGTTTTTATCATCGAAACAGAATTAGCCCTCAAGGTCTGAACAACTTTTTTTGAAAAAATCCCTAAGCCGCGCGGTCACAATTTCAGCAAAAATCTGACGTTCTGCAATTCACTCAAAAATGGTGCCAAACTGTTGCAAACGATCCCCTGAAAGGTTTTTTGGTGGAAACAGATGGGTTTTTATCATTGAAACAGAATTAGCCCTCGAGGTCTGAACAACTTTTTTTTGAAAAAATCCCTAAGCCGCGCGGTCACAATTTCAGCAAAAATCTGACGTTCTGCAATTCACTCAAAAATGGTGCCAAACTGTTGCAAACGATCCCCTGAAAGGTTTTTCGGTGGAAACAGATGGGTTTTTATCATCGAAACAGAATTAGCCCTCGAGGTCTGAAAAACTTTTTTTGAAAAAATCCCTAAGCCGCGCGGTCACAATTTCAGCAAAAATCTGACGTTCTGCAATTCACTCAAAAATGGTGCCAAACTGTTGCAAACGATCCCCTGAAAGGTTTTTCGGTGGAAACAGATGGGTTTTTATCATAGAAACAGAATTAGCCCTCGAGGTCTGAACAACTTTTTTTTGAAAAAACCCCTAAGCCGCGCGGTCACAATTTCAGCAAAAATCTGACGTTCTGCAATTCACTCAAAAATGGTGCCAAGCTGTTGCAAACGATCCCCTGAAAGGTTTTTCGGTGGAAACAGATGGGTTTTTATCATCGAAACAGAATTAGCCCTCGAGGTCTGAACAACTTTTTTTTGAAAAAATCCCTAAGCCGCGCGGTCACAATTTCAGCAAAAATCTGACGTTCTGCAATTCACTCAGAAATGGTGCCAAACTGTTGCAAACGATCCCCTGAAAGGTTTTTCGGTGGAAACAGATGGGTTTTTATAATCGAAACAGAATTAGCCCTCGAGGTCTGAACAACTTTTTTTTGAAAAAATCCCTAAGCCGCGCGGTCACAATTTCAGCAAAATTCTGACGTTCTGCAGTTCACTCAAAAATGGTGCCAAGCTGTTGCAAACGATCCCCTGAAAGGTTTTTCGGTGGAAACAGATGGGTTTTTATCATCGAAACAGAATTAGCCCTCAAGGTCTGAACAACTTTTTTTGAAAAAATCCCTAAGCCGCGCGGTCACAATTTCAGCAAAAATCTGACGTTCTGCAATTCACTCAAAAATGGTGCCAAACTGTTGCAAACGATCCCCTGAAAGGTTTTTTGGTGGAAACAGATGGGTTTTTATCATTGAAACAGAATTAGCCCTCGAGGTCTGAACAACTTTTTTTTGAAAAAATCCCTAAGCCGCGCGGTCACAATTTCAGCAAAAATCTGACGTTCTGCAATTCACTCAAAAATGGTGCCAAACTGTTGCAAACGATCCCCTGAAAGGTTTTTCGGTGGAAACAGATGGGTTTTTATCATCGAAACAGAATTAGCCCTCGAGGTCTGAACAACTTTTTTTTGAAAAAATCCCTAAGCCGCGCGGTCACAATTTCAGCAAAAATCTGACGTTCTGCAATTCACTCAAAAATGGTGCAAAGCTGTTGCAAACGATCCCCTGAAAGGTTTTTCGGTGGAAACAGATGGGTTCTTATCATCGAAACAGAATTAGCCCTCAAGTTCTGAACAACTTTTTTTGAAAAAATCCCTAAGCCGCGCGGTCACAATTTCAGCAAAAATCTGACGTTCTGCAATTCACTCAAAAATGGTGCCAAACTGTTGCAAACGATCCCCTGAAAGGTTTTTCGGTGGAAACAGATGGGTTTTTAACATCGAAACAGAATTAGCCCTCGAGGTCTGAACAACTTTTTTTTGAAAAAATCCCTAAGCCGCGCGGTCACAATTTCAGCAAAAATCTGACGTTCTGCAATTCACTCAAAAATGGTGCCAAACTGTTGCAAACGATCCCCTGAAAGGTTTTTCGGTGGAAACAGATGGGTTTTTATCATCGAAACAGAATTAGCCCTCGAGGTCTGAAAAACTTTTTTTGAAAAAATCCCAAAGCCGCGCGGTCACAATTTCAGCAAAAATCTGACGTTCTGCAATTCACTCAAAAATGGTGCCAAATTGTAGCAAACGATCCCCTGAAAGGTTTTTCGGTGGAAACAGATGGGTTTTTATCATCGAAACAGAATTAGCCCTCAAGGTCTGAACAACTTTTTTTGAAAAAATCCCTAAGCCGTGCGGTCACAATTTCAGCAAAAATCTGACGTTCTGCAATTCACTCAAAAATGGTGCCAAACTGTTGCAAACGATCCCCTGAAAGGTTTTTCGGTGGAAACAGATGGGTTTTTATCATCGAAACAGAATTAGCCCTCGAGGTCTGAACAACTTTTTTTTGAAAAAATCCCTAAGCCACGCGGTCACAATTTCAGCAAAAATCTGACGTTCTGCAATTCACTCAGAAATGGTGCCAAACTGTTGCAAACGATCCCCTGAAAGGTTTTTCGGTGGAAACAGATGGGTTTTAATAATCGAAACAGAATTAGCCCTCGAGGTCTGAACAACTTTTTTTTGAAAAAATCCCTAAGCCGCGCGGTCACAATTTCAGCAAAAATCTGACGTTCTGCAATTCACTCAAAAATGGTGCCAAGCTGTTGCAAACGATCCCCTGAAAGGTTTTTCGGTGGAAACAGATGGGTTTTTATCATCGAAACAGAATTAGCCCTCAAGGTCTGAACAACTTTTTTTGAAAAAATCCCTAAGCCGCGCGGTCACAATTTCAGCAAAAATCTGACGTTCTGCAATTCACTCAAAAATGGTGCCAAACTGTTGCAAACGATCCCCTGAAAGGTTTTTCGGTGGAAACAGATGGGTTTTTATCATCGAAACAGAATTAGCCCTCGAGGTCTGAACAACTTTTTTTTGAAGAAATCCCTAAGCCGCGCGGTCACAATTTCAGCAAAAATCTGACGTTCTGCAATTCACTCAAAAATGGTGCCAAACTGTTGCAAACGATCCCCTGAAAGGTTTTTCGGTGGAAACAGATGGGTTTTTATCATCGTAACAGAATTAGCCCTCGAGGTCTGAACAACGTTTTTTGAAAAAATCCCTAAGCCGTGCGGTCACAATTTCAGCAAAAATCTGACGTTCTGCAATTCACTCAAAAATGGTGGCAAACTGTTGCAAACGATCCCCTGAAAGGTTTTTCGGTGGAAACAGATGGGTTTTTATCATCGAAACAGAATTAGCCCTCGAGGTCTGAACAACTTTTTTTTGAAAAAATCCCTAAGCCACGCGGTCACAATTTCAGCAAAAATCTGACGTTCTGCAATTCACTCAGAAATGGTGCCAAACTGTTGCAAACGATCCCCTGAAAGGTTTTTCGGTGGAAACAGATGGGTTTTAATAATCGAAACAGAATTAGCCCTCGAGGTCTGAACAACTTTTTTTTGAAAAAATCCCTAAGCCGCGCGGCCACAATTTCAGCAAAAATCTGAGGTTCTGCAATTCACTCAGAAATGGTGCCAAGCTGTTGCAAACGATCCCCTGAAAGGTTTTTCGGTGGAAACAGATGGGTTTTTATCATCGAAACACAATTAGCCCTCAAGGTCTGAACAACTTTTTTTGAAAAAATCCCTAAGCCGCGCGGTCACAATTTCAGCAAAAATCTGACGTTCTGCAATTCACTCAAAAATGGTGCCAAACTGTTGCAAACGATCCCCTGAAAGGTTTTTCGGTGGAAACAGATGGGTTTTTATCATCGAAACAGAATTAGCCCTCGAGGTCTGAACAACTTTTTTTTGAAGAAATCCCTAAGCCGCGCGGTCACAATTTCAGCAAAAATCTGACGTTCTGCAATTCACTCAAAAATGGTGCCAAGCTGTTGCAAACGATCCCCTGAAAGGTTTTTCGGTGGAAACAGATGGGTTCTTATCATCGAAACAGAATTAGCCCTCAAGGTCTGAACAACTTTTTTTGAAAAAATCCCTAAGCCGCGCGGTCACAATTTCAGCAAAAATCTGACGTTCTGCAATTCACTCAAAAATGGTGGCAAACTGTTGCAAACGATCCCCTGAAAGGTTTTTCGATGGAAACAGATGGTTTTTTATCATTGAAACAGAATTAGCCCTCGAGGTCTGAACAACTTTTTTTTGAAAAAATCCCTAAGCCGCGCGGTCACAATTTCAGCAAAAATCTGACGTTCTGCAATTCACTCAGAAATGGTGCCAAACTGTTGCAAACGATCCCCTGAAAGGTTTTTCGGTGGAAACAGATGGGTTTTTATCATAGAAACAGAATTAGCCCTCGAGGTCTGAACAACTTTTTTTTGAAAAAATCCCTAAGCCGCGCGGTCACAATTTCAGCAAAAATCTGACGTTCTGCAATTCACTCAAAAATGGTGCCAAGCTGTTGCAAACGATCCCCTGAAAGGTTTTTCGGTGGAAACAGATGGGTTTTTATCATCGAAACAGAATTAGCCCTCGAGGTCTGAACAACTTTTTTTTGAAAAAATCCCTAAGCCGCGCGGTCACAATTTCAGCAAAAATCTGACGTTCTGCAATTCACTCAGAAATGGTGCCAAACTGTTGCAAACGATCCCCTGAAAGGTTTTTCGGTGGAAACAGATGGGTTTTTATAATCGAAACAGAATTAGCCCTCGAGGTCTAAACAACTTTTTTTTGAAAAAATCCCTAAGCCGCGCGGTCACAATTTCAGCAAAATTCTGACGTTCTGCAGTTCACTCAAAAATGGTGCCAAGCTGTTGCAAACGATCCCCTGAAAGGTTTTTCGGTGGAAACAGATGGGTTTTTATCATCGAAACAGAATTAGCCCTCGAGGTCTGAACAACTTTTTTTTGAAAAAATCCCTAAGCCGCGCGGTCACAATTTCAGCAAAAATCTGACGTTCTGCAATTCACTCAAAAATGGTGCCAAACTGTTGCAAACGATCCCCTGAAAGGTTTTTCGGTGGAAACAGATGGGTTTTTATCATCGAAACAGAATTAGCCCTCGAGGTCTGAAAAACTTTTTTTGAAAAAATCCCTAAGCCGCGCGGTCACAATTTCAGCAAAAATCTGACGTTCTGCAATTCACTCAAAAATGGTGCCAAATTGTAGCAAACGATCCCCTGAAAGGTTTTTCGGTGGAAACAGATGGGTTTTTATCATCGAAACAGAATTAGCCCTCAAGGTCTGAACAACTTTTTTTGAAAAAATCCCTAAGCCGTGCAGTCACAATTTCAGCAAAAATCTGACGTTCTGCAATTCACTCAAAAATGGTGGCAAACTGTTGCAAACGATCCCCTGAAAGGTTTTTCGGTGGAAACAGATGGGTTTTTATCATCGAAACAGAATTAGCCCTCGAGGTCTGAACAACTTTTTTTTAAAAAAATCCCTAAGCCGCGCGGTCACAATTTCAGCAAAAATCTGACGTTCTGCAGTTCACTCAAAAATGGTGCCAAGCTGTTGCAAACGATCCCCTGAAAGGTTTTTCGGTGGAAACAGATGGGTTTTTATCATCGAAACAGAATTAGCCCTCGAGGTCTGAACAACTTTTTTTTGAAAAAATCCCTAAGCCGCGCGGTCACAATTTCAGCAAAAATCTGACGTTCTGCAATTCACTCAGAAATGGTGCCAAACTGTTGCAAACGATCCCCTGAAAGGTTTTTCGGTGGAAACAGATGGGTTTTAATAATCGAAACAGAATTAGCCCTCGAGGTCTGAACAACTTTTTTTTGAAAAAATCCCTAAGCTGCGCGGTCACAATTTCAGCAAAAATCTGACGTTCTGCAATTCACTCAAAAATGGTGCCAAGCTGTTGCAAACGATCCCCTGAAAGGTTTTTCGGTGGAAACAGATGGGTTCTTATCATCGAAACAGAATTAGCCCTCAAGGTCTGAACAACTTTTTTTGAAAAAATCCCTAAGCCGCGCGGTCACAATTTCAGCAAAAATCTGACGTTCTGCAATTCACTCAAAAATGGTGCCAAACTGTTGCAAACGATCCCCTGAAAGGTTTTTCGGTGGAAACAGATGGGTTTTTATCATCGAAACAGAATTAGCCCTCGAGGTCTGAACAACTTTTTTTTGAAAAAATCCCTAAGCCGCGCGGTCACAATTTCAGCAAAAATCTGACGTTCTGCAATTCACTCAGAAATGGTGCCAAACTGTTGCAAACGATCCCCTGAAAGGTTTTTCGGTGGAAACAGATGGGTTTTTATCATCGAAACAGAATTAGCCCTCGAGGTCTGAACAACTTTTTTTTGAAAAAACCCCTAAGCCGCGCGGTCACAATTTCAGCAAAAATCTGACGTTCTGCAATTCACTCAGAAATGGTGCCAAACTGTTGCAAACGATCCCCTGAAAGGTTTTTCGGTGGAAACAGATGGGTTTTTATAATCGAAACAGAATTAGCCCTCGAGGTCTGAACAACTTTTTTTTGAAAAAATCCCTAAGCCGCGCGGTCACAATTTCAGCAAAATTCTGACGTTCTGCAGTTCACTCAAAAATGGTGCCAAGCTGTTGCAAACGATCCCCTGAAAGGTTTTTCGGTGGAAACAGATGGGTTTTTATCATCGAAACAGAATTAGCCCTCAAGGTCTGAACAACTTTTTTTGAAAAAATCCCTAAGCCGCGCGGTCACAATTTCAGCAAAAATCTGACGTTCTGCAATTCACTCAAAAATGGTGCCAAACTGTTGCAAACGATCCCCTGAAAGGTTTTTTGGTGGAAACAGATGGGTTTTTATCATTGAAACAGAATTAGCCCTCGAGGTCTGAACAACTTTTTTTTGAAAAAATCCCTAAGCCGCGCGGTCACAATTTCAGCAAAAATCTGACGTTCTGCAATTCACTCAAAAATGGTGCCAAACTGTTGCAAACGATCCCCTGAAAGGTTTTTCGGTGGAAACAGATGGGTTTTTATCATCGAAACAGAATTAGCCCTCGAGGTCTGAACAACTTTTTTTTGAAAAAATCCCTAAGCCGCGCGGTCACAATTTCAGCAAAAATCTGACGTTCTGCAATTCACTCAAAAATGGTGCAAAGCTGTTGCAAACGATCCCCTGAAAGGTTTTTCGGTGGAAACAGATGGGTTCTTATCATCGAAACAGAATTAGCCCTCAAGTTCTGAACAACTTTTTTTGAAAAAATCCCTAAGCCGCGCGGTCACAATTTCAGCAAAAATCTGACGTTCTGCAATTCACTCAAAAATGGTGCCAAACTGTTGCAAACGATCCCCTGAAAGGTTTTTCGGTGGAAACAGATGGGTTTTTAACATCGAAACAGAATTAGCCCTCGAGGTCTGAACAACTTTTTTTTGAAAAAATCCCTAAGCCGCGCGGTCACAATTTCAGCAAAAATCTGACGTTCTGCAATTCACTCAAAAATGGTGCCAAACTGTTGCAAACGATCCCCTGAAAGGTTTTTCGGTGGAAACAGATGGGTTTTTATCATCGAAACAGAATTAGCCCTCGAGGTCTGAAAAACTTTTTTTGAAAAAATCCCTAAGCCGCGCGGTCACAATTTCAGCAAAAATCTGACGTTCTGCAATTCACTCAAAAATGGTGCCAAATTGTAGCAAACGATCCCCTGAAAGGTTTTTCGGTGGAAACAGATGGGTTTTTATCATCGAAACAGAATTAGCCCTCAAGGTCTGAACAACTTTTTTTGAAAAAATCCCTAAGCCGTGCGGTCACAATTTCAGCAAAAATCTGACGTTCTGCAATTCACTCAAAAATGGTGCCAAACTGTTGCAAACGATCCCCTGAAAGGTTTTTCGGTGGAAACAGATGGGTTTTTATCATCGAAACAGAATTAGCCCTCAAGGTCTGAACAACTTTTTTTGAAAAAATCCCTAAGCCGCGCGGTCACAATTTCATCAAAAATCTGACGTTCTGCAATTCACTCAAAAATGGTGCCAAACTGTTGCAAACGATCCCCTGAAAGGTTTTTTGGTGGAAACAGATGGGTTTTTATCATTGAAACAGAATTAGCCCTCGAGGTCTGAACAACTTTTTTTTGAAAAAATCCCTAAGCCGCGCGGTCACAATTTCAGCAAAAATCTGACGTTCTGCAATTCACTCAAAAATGGTGCCAAACTGTTGCAAACGATCCCCTGAAAGGTTTTTCGGTGGAAACAGATGGGTTTTTATCATCGAAACAGAATTAGCCCTCGAGGTCTGAACAACTTTTTTTTGAAAAAATCCCTAAGCCGCGCGGTCACAATTTCAGCAAAAATCTGACGTTCTGCAATTCACTCAAAAATGGTGCAAAGCTGTTGCAAACGATCCCCTGAAAGGTTTTTCGGTGGAAACAGATGGGTTCTTATCATCGAAACAGAATTAGCCCTCAAGTTCTGAACAACTTTTTTTGAAAAAATCCCTAAGCCGCGCGGTCACAATTTCAGCAAAAATCTGACGTTCTGCAATTCACTCAAAAATGGTGCCAAACTGTTGCAAACGATCCCCTGAAAGGTTTTTCGGTGGAAACAGATGGGTTTTTAACATCGAAACAGAATTAGCCCTCGAGGTCTGAACAACTTTTTTTTGAAAAAATCCCTAAGCCGCGCGGTCACAATTTCAGCAAAAATCTGACGTTCTGCAATTCACTCAAAAATGGTGCCAAACTGTTGCAAACGATCCCCTGAAAGGTTTTTCGGTGGAAACAGATGGGTTTTTATCATCGAAACAGAATTAGCCCTCGAGGTCTGAAAAACTTTTTTTGAAAAAATCCCTAAGCCGCGCGGTCACAATTTCAGCAAAAATCTGACGTTCTGCAATTCACTCAAAAATGGTGCCAAATTGTAGCAAACGATCCCCTGAAAGGTTTTTCGGTGGAAACAGATGGGTTTTTATCATCGAAACAGAATTAGCCCTCAAGGTCTGAACAACTTTTTTTGAAAAAATCCCTAAGCCGTGCGGTCACAATTTCAGCAAAAATCTGACGTTCTGCAATTCACTCAAAAATGGTGCCAAACTGTTGCAAACGATCCCCTGAAAGGTTTTTCGGTGGAAACAGATGGGTTTTTATCATCGAAACAGAATTAGCCCTCGAGGTCTGAACAACTTTTTTTTGAAAAAATCCCTAAGCCACGCGGTCACAATTTCAGCAAAAATCTGACGTTCTGCAATTCACTCAGAAATGGTGCCAAACTGTTGCAAACGATCCCCTGAAAGGTTTTTCGGTGGAAACAGATGGGTTTTAATAATCGAAACAGAATTAGCCCTCGAGGTCTGAACAACTTTTTTTTGAAAAAATCCCTAAGCCGCGCGGTCACAATTTCAGCAAAAATCTGACGTTCTGCAATTCACTCAAAAATGGTGCCAAGCTGTTGCAAACGATCCCCTGAAAGGTTTTTCGGTGGAAACAGATGGGTTTTTATCATCGAAACAGAATTAGCCCTCAAGGTCTGAACAACTTTTTTTGAAAAAATCCCTAAGCCGCGCGGTCACAATTTCAGCAAAAATCTGACGTTCTGCAATTCACTCAAAATGGTGCCAAACTGTTGCAAACGATCCCCTGAAAGGTTTTTCGGTGGAAACAGATGGGTTTTTATCATCGAAACAGAATTAGCCCTCGAGGTCTGAACAACTTTTTTTTGAAGAAATCCCTAAGCCGCGCGGTCACAATTTCAGCAAAAATCTGACGTTCTGCAATTCACTCAAAAATGGTGCCAAACTGTTGCAAACGATCCCCTGAAAGGTTTTTCGGTGGAAACAGATGGGTTTTTATCATCGTAACAGAATTAGCCCTCGAGGTCTGAACAACGTTTTTTGAAAAAATCCCTAAGCCGTGCGGTCACAATTTCAGCAAAAATCTGACGTTCTGCAATTCACTCAAAAATGGTGCCAAACTGTTGCAAACGATCCCCTGAAAGGTTTTTCGGTGGAAACAGATGGGTTTTTATCATCGAAACAGAATTAGCCCTCGAGGTCTGAACAACTTTTTTTTGAAAAAATCCCTAAGCCACGCGGTCACAATTTCAGCAAAAATCTGACGTTCTGCAATTCACTCAGAAATGGTGCCAAACTGTTGCAAACGATCCCCTGAAAGGTTTTTCGGTGGAAACAGATGGGTTTTTATCATCGAAACAGAATTAGCCCTCAAGGTCTGAACAACTTTTTTTGAAAAAATCCCTAAGCCGCGCGGTCACAATTTCAGCAAAAATCTGACGTTCTGCAATTCACTCAAAAATGGTGCCAAACTGTTGCAAACGATCCCCTGAAAGGTTTTTCGGTGGAAACAGATGGGTTTTTATCATCGTAACAGAATTAGCCCTCGAGGTCTGAACAACTTTTTTTTGAAAAAAATCCCTAAGCCGCGCGGTCACAATTTCAGCAAAAATCTGACGTTCTGCAATTCACTCAAAAATGGTGCCAAACTGTTGCAAACGATCCCCTGAAAGGTTTTTCGGTGGAAACAGATGGGTTTTTATCATCGAAACAGAATTAGCCCTCGAGGTCTGAACAACTTTTTTTTGAAAAAATCCCTAAGCCGCGCGGTCACAATTTCATCAAAAATCTGACGTTCTGCAATTCACTCAAAAATGGTGCCAAGCTGTTGCAAACGATCCCCTGAAAGGTTTTTCGGTGGAAACAGATGGGTTTTTATCATCGAAACAGAATTAGCCCTCGAGGTCTGAACAACTTTTTTTTGAAAAAATCCCTAAGCCGCGTGGTCACAATTTCAGCAAAAATCTGATGTTCTGCAATTCACTCAAAAATGGTGCCATGCAGTTGCAAACGATCCCCTGAAAGGTTTTCCGGTGGAAACAGATGGGTTCTTATCATCGAAACAGAATTAGCCCTCAAGGTCTGAACAACTTTTTTTGAAAAAATCCCTAAGCCGCGCAGTCACAATTTCAGCAAAAATCTGACGTTCTGCAATTCACTCAAAAATGGTGCCAAACTGTTGCAAACGATCCCCTGAAAGGTTTTTCGGTGGAAACAGATGGGTTTTTATCATCGAAACAGAATTAGCCCTCGAGGTCTGAACAACTTTTTTTTGAAAAAATCCCTAAGCCGCGCGGTCACAATTTCAGCAAAAATCTGACGTTCTGCAATTCACTCAAAAATGGTGCCAAACTGTTGCAAACGATCCCCTGAAAGGTTTTTCGGTGGAAACAGATGGGTTTTTATCATCGTAAACAGAATTAGCCCTCGAGGTCTGAACAACTTTTTTTTAAAAAAATCCCTAAGCCGCGCGGTCACAATTTCAGCAAAAATCTGACGTTCTGCAATTCACTCAAAAATGGTGCCAAACTGTTGCAAACGATCCCCTGAAAGGTTTTTCAGTGGAAACAGATGGGTTTTTATCATCAAAACAGAATTAGCCCTCGAGGTCTGAACAACTTTTTTTTGAAAAAATCCCTAAGCCGCGCGGTCACAATTTCATCAAAAATCTGACGTTCTGCAATTCACTCAAAAATGGTGCCAAGCTGTTGCAAACGATCCCCTGAAAGGTTTTTCGGTGGAAACAGATGGGTTTTTATCATCGAAACAGAATTAGCCCTCGAGTTCTGAACAACTTTTTTTTAAAAAAATCCCTAAGCCGCGCGGTCACAATTTCAGCAAAAATCTGACGTTCTGCAATTCACTCAAAAATGGTGCCAAATTGTAGCAAACGATCCCCTGAAAGGTTTTTCGGTGGAAACAGATGGGTTTTTATCATCGAAACAGAATTAGCCCTCAAGGTCTGAACAACTTTTTTTGAAAAAATCCCTAAGCCGCGCGGTCACAATTTCATCAAAAATCTGACGTTCTGCAATTCACTCAAAAATGGTGCCAAACTGTTGCAAACGATCCCCTGAAAGGTTTTTCGGTGGAAACAGATGGGTTTTTATCATCGAAACAGAATTAGCCCTCGAGGTCTGAACAACTTTTTTTTTAAAAAATCCCTAAGCCGCGCGGTCACAATTTCAGCAAAAATCTGACGTTCTGCAATTCACTCAAAAATGGTGCCAAGCTGTTGCAAACGATCCCCTGAAAGGTTTTTCGGTGGAAACAGATGGGTTTTTATCATCGAAACAGAATTAGCCCTCGAGGTCTGAACAACTTTTTTTTGAAAAAATCCCTAAGCCGCGCGGTCACAATTTCAGCAAAAATCTGACGTTCTGCAATTCACTCAGAAATGGTGCCAAACTGTTGCAAACGATCCCCTGAAAGGTTTTTCGGTGGAAACAGATGGGTTTTTATCATCGAAACAGAATTAGCCCTCGAGGTCTGAACAACTTTTTTTTGAAAAAATCCCTAAGCCGCGCGGTCACAATTTCAGCAAAAATCTGACGTTCTGCAATTCACTCAAAAATGGTGGCAAACTGTTGCAAACGATCCCCTGAAAGGTTTTTCGGTGGAAACAGATGGGTTTTTATCATCGAAACAGAATTAGCCCTCGAGGTCTGAACAACCTTTTTTCGAAAAAATCCCTAAGCCGCGCGGTCACAATTTCATCAAAAAACTGACGTTCTGCAATTCACTCAAAAATGGTGGCAAACTGTTGCAAACGATCCCCTGAAAGGTTTTTCGGTGGAAACAGATGGGTTTTTATCATCGAAACAGAATTAGCCCTCGAGGTCTGAACAACCTTTTTTTGAAAAAATCCCTAAGCCGCGCGGTCACAATTTCATCAAAAAACTGACGTTCTGCAATTCACTCAAAAATGGTGCCAAACTGTTGCAAACGATCCCCTGAAAGGTTTTTCGGTGGAAACAGATGGGTTTTTATCATCGAAACAGAATTAGCCCTCGAGGTCTGAAAAACTTTTTTTTGAAAAAATCCCTAAGCCGCGCGGTCACAATTTCAGCAAAAATCTGACGTTCTGCAATTCACTCAAAAATGGTGCCAAACTGTTGCAAACGATCCCCTGAAAGGTTTTTCGGTGGAAACAGATGGGTTTTTATCATCGAAACAGAATTAGCCCTCGAGGTCTGAACAACTTTTTTTTGAAAAAATCCCTAAGCCGCGCGGTCACAATTTCATCAAAAATCTGACGTTCTGCAATTCACTCAAAAATGGTGCCAAGCTGTTGCAAACGATCCCCTGAAAGGTTTTTCGGTGGAAACAGATGGGTTTTTATCATCGAAACAGAATTAGCCCTCGAGGTCTGAACAACTTTTTTTGAAAAAATCCCTAAGCCGCGCGGTCACAATTTCAGCAAAAATCTGACGTTCTGCAATTCACTCAAAAATGGTGCCAAACTGTTGCAAACGATCCCCTGAAAGGTTTTTCGGTGGAAACAGATGGGTTTTTATCATCGAAACAGAATTAGCCCTCGAGGTCTGAACAACTTTTTTTTGAAAAAATCCCTAAGCCGCGCGGTCACAATTTCAGCAAAAATCTGACGTTCTTCAATTCACACAAAAATGGTGCCAAACTGTTGCAAACGATCCCCTGAAAGGTTTTTCGGTGGAAACAGATGGGTTTTTATCATCGAAACAGAATTAGCCCTCGAGGTCTGAACAACTTTTTTTTTAAAAAAATCCCTAAGCCGCGCGGTCACAACTTCAGCAAAAATCTGACGTTCTGCAATTCACTCAAAAATGGTGCCAAATTGTAGCAAACGATCCCCTGAAAGGTTTTTCGGTGGAAACAGATGGGTTTTTATCATCGAAACAGAATTAGCCCTCAAGGTCTGAACAACTTTTTTTGAAAAAATCCCTAAGCCGCGCGGTCACAATTTCAGCAAAAATCTGACGTTCTGCAATTCACTCAAAAATGGTGCCAAACTGTTGCAAACGATCCCCTGAAAGGTTTTTCGGTGGAAACAGATGGGTTTTTATCATCGAAACAGAATTAGCCCTCGAGGTCTGAACAACTTTTTTTTTGAAAAAATCCCTAAGCCGCACGGTCACAATTTCAGCAAAAATCTGACGTTCTGCAATTCACTCAAAAATGGTGCCAAACTGTTGCAAACGATCCCCTGAAAGGTTTTTCGGTGGAAACAGATGGGTTTTTATCATCGAAACAGAATTAGCCCTCGAGGTCTGAAAAACTTTTTTTTGAAAAAATCCCTAAGCCGCGCGGTCACAATTTCAGCAAAAATCTGACGTTCTGCAATTCACTCAAAAATGGTGCCAAGCTGTTGCAAACGATCCCCTGAAAGGTTTTTCGGTGGAAACAGATGGGTTTATATCATCGAAACAGAATTAGCCCTCGAGGTCTGAACAACTTTTTTTTGAAAAAATCCCTAAGCCGCGCGGTCACAATTTCAGCAAAAATCTGACGTTCTGCAATTCACTCAGAAATGGTGCCAAACTGTTGCAAACGATCCCCTGAAAGGTTTTTCGGTGGAAACAGATGGGTTTTTATCATCGAAACAGAATTAGCCCTCGAGGTCTGAACAACTTTTTTTAAAAAAAATCCCTAAGCCGCGCGGTCACAATTTCAGCAAAAATCTGACGTTCTGCAATTCACTCAAAAATGGTGCCAAACTGTTGCAAACGATCCCCTGAAAGGTTTTTCGGTGGAAACAGATGGGTTTTTATCATCGAAACAGAATTAGCCCTCGAGGTCTGAAAAACCTTTTTTTTTTGAAAAAATCCCTAAGCCGCGCGGTCACAATTTCAGCAAAAATCTGACGTTCTTCAATTCAGACAAAAATGGTACCAAACTGTTGCAAACGATCCCCTGAAAGGTTTTTCGGTGGAAACAGATGGGTTTTTATCATCGAAACAGAATTAGCCCTCGAGGTCTGAACAACTTTTTTTTGAAAAAATCCCTAAGCCGCGCGGTCACAATTTCAGCAAAAATCTGACGTTCTTCAATTCACACAAAAATGGTGCCAAACTGTTGCAAACGATCCCCTGAAAGGTTTTTCGGTGGAAACAGATGGGTTTTTATCATCGAAACAGAATTAGCCCTCGAGGTCTGAACAACTTTTTTTAAATAAAAACCCTAAGCCGCGCGGTCACAATTTCAGCAAAAATCTGACGTTCTGCAATTCACTCAAAAATGGTGCCAAATTGTAGCAAACGATCCCCTGAAAGGTTTTTCGGTGGAAACAGATGGGTTTTTATCATCGAAACAGAATTAGCCCTCAAGGTCTGAACAACTTTTTTTGAAAAAATCCCTAAGCCGCGCGGTCACAATTTCAGCAAAAATCTGACGTTCTGCAATTCACTCAAAAATGGTGCCAAACTGTTGCAAACGATCCCCTGAAAGGTTTTTCGGTGGAAACAGATGGGTTTTTATCATCGAAACAGAATTAGCCCTCGAGGTCTGAACAACTTTTTTTTTGAAAAAATCCCTAAGCCGCGCGGTCACAATTTCAGCAAAAATCTGACGTTCTGCAATTCACTCAAAAATGGTGCCAAACTGTTGCAAACGATCCCCTGAAAGGTTTTTCGGTGGAAACAGATGGGTTTTTATCATCGAAACAGAATTAGCCCTCGAGGTCTGAAAAACTTTTTTTTGAAAAAATCCCTAAGCCGCGCGGTCACAATTTCAGCAAAAATCTGACGTTCTGCAATTCACTCAAAAATGGTGCCAAGCTGTTGCAAACGATCCCCTTAAAGGTTTTTCGGTGGAAACAGATGGGTTTTTATCATCGAAACAGAATTAGCCCTCGAGGTCTGAACAACTTTTTTTTGAAAAAATCCCTAAGCCGCGCGGTCACAATTTCAGCAAAAATCTGACGTTCTGCAATTCACTCAGAAATGGTGCCAAACTGTTGCAAACGATCCCCTGAAAGGTTTTTCGGTGGAAACAGATGGGTTTTTATCATCGAAACAGAATTAGCCCTCGAGGTCTGAACAACTTTTTTTTAAAAAAATCCCTAAGCCGCGCGGTCACAATTTCAGCAAAAATCTGACGTTCTGCAATTCACTCAAAAATGGTGCCAAACTGTTGCAAACGATCCCCTGAAAGGTTTTTCGGTGGAAACAGATGGGTTTTTATCATCGAAACAGAATTAGCCCACGAGGTCTGAAAAACTTTTTTTTGAAAAAATCCCTAAGCCGCGCGGTCACAATTTCAGCAAAAATCTGACGTTCTGCAATTCACTCAAAAATGGTGCCAAACTGTTGCAAACGATCCCCTGAAAGGTTTTTCGGTGGAAACAGATGGGTTTTTATAATCGAAACAGAATTAGCCCTCGAGGTCTGAACAACTTTTTTTTGAAAAAATCCCTAAGCCGCGCGGTCACAATTTCAGCAAAAATCTGACGTTCTGCAATTCACTCAAAAATGGTGCCAAGCTGTTGCAAACGATCCCCTGAAAGGTTTTTCGGTGGAAACAGATGGGTTTTTATCATCGAAACAGAATTAGCCCTCGAGGTCTGAACAACTTTTTTTTGAAAAAATCCCTAAGCCGCGCTGTCAAAATTTCAGCAAAAATCTGACGTTCTGCAATTCACTCAAAAATGGTGGCAAACTGTTGCAAACGATCCCCTGAAAGGTTTTTCGGTGGAAACAGATGGGTTTTTATCATCGAAACAGAATTAGCCCTCGAGGTCTGAACAACCTTTTTTTGAAAAAATCCCTAAGCCGCGCGGTCACAATTTCATCAAAAAACTGACGTTCTGCAATTCACTCAAAAATGGTGCCAAACTGTTGCAAACGATCCCCTGAAAGGTTTTTCGGTGGAAACAGATGGGTTTTTATCATCGAAACAGAATTAGCCCTCGAGGTCTGAAAAACTTTTTTTTGAAAAAATCCCTAAGCCGCGCGGTCACAATTTCAGCAAAAATCTGACGTTCTGCAATTCACTCAAAAATGGTGCCAAACTGTTGCAAACGATCCCCTGAAAGGTTTTTCGGTGGAAACAGATGGGTTTTTATCATCGAAACAGAATTAGCCCTCGAGGTCTGAAAAACCTTTTTTTTTAAAAAAATCCCTAAGCCGCGCGGTCACAATTTCAGCAAAAATCTGACTTTCTGCAATTCACTCAAAAATGGTGCCAAACTGTTGCAAACGATCCCCTGAAAGGTTTTTCGGTGGAAACAGATGGGTTTTTATCATCGAAACAGAATTAGCCCTCGAGGTCTGAACAATTTTTTTTAAAAAAAATCCCTAAGCCGCGCTGTCAAAATTTCAGCAAAAATCTGACGTTCTGCAATTCACTCAAAAATGGTGGCAAACTGTTGCAAACGATCCCCTGAAAGGTTTTTCGGTGGAAACAGATGGGTTTTTATCATCGAAACAGAATTAGCCCTCGAGGTCTGAACAACCTTTTTTTGAAAAAATCCCTAAGCCGCGCGGTCACAATTTCATCAAAAATCTGACGTTCTGCAATTCACTCAAAAATGGTGGCAAACTGTTGCAAACGATCCCCTGAAAGGTTTTTCGGTGGAAACAGATGGGTTTTTATCATCGAAACAGAATTAGCCCTCGAGGTCTGAACAACTTTTTTTTGAAAAAATCCCTAAGCCGCGCGGTCACAATTTCAGCAAAAATCTGACGTTCTGCAATTCACTCAGAAATGGTACCAAACTGTTGCAAACGATCCCCTGAAAGGTTTTTCGGTGGAAACAGATGGGTTTTTATCATCGAAACAGAATTAGCCCTCGAGGTCTGAACAACTTTTTTTTGAAAAAATCCCTAAGCCGCGCGGTCACAATTTCAGCAAAAATCTGACGTTCTGCAATTCACTCAAAAATGGTGCCAAATTGTAGCAAACGATCCCCTGAAAGGTTTTTCGGTGGAAACAGATGGGTTTTTATCATCGAAACAGAATTAGCCCTCAAGGTCTGAACAACTTTTTTTGAAAAAATCCCTAAGCCGTGCGGTCACAATTTCAGCAAAAATCTGATGTTCTGCAATTCACCCAAAAATGGTGCCAAACTGTTGCAAACGATCCCCTGAAAGGTTTTTCGGTGGAAACACATGGGTTTTTATCATCGAAACAGAATTAGCCCTCGAGGTCTGAACAACTTTTTTTTGAAAAAAATCCCTAAGCCGCGCGGTCACAATTTCAGCAAAAATCTGACGTTCTGCAATTCACTAAAAAATGGTGCTAAATTGTAGCAAACGATCCCCTGAAAGGTTTTTCGGTGGAAACAGATGGGTTTTTAGCATCGAAACAGAATTAGCCCTCAAGGTCTGAACAACTTTTTTTGAAAAAATCCCTAAGCCGTGCGGTCACAATTTCAGCAAAAATCTGACGTTCTGCAATTCACTCAAAAATGGTGCCAAACTGTTGCAAACGATCCCCTGAAAGGTTTTTCGGTGGAAACAGATGGGTTTTTATCATCGAAACAGAATTAGCCCTCGAGGTCTGAACAACTTTTTTTTGAAAAAAATCCCTAAGCCGCGCGGTCACAATTTCAGCAAAAATCTGACGTTCTGCAATTCACTCAAAAATGGTGCCAAGCTGTTGCAAACGATCCCCTGAAAGGTTTTTCGGTGGAAACAGATGGGTTTTTATCATCGAAACAGAATTAGCCCTCGAGGTCTGAACAACTTTTTTTTGAAAAAATCCCTAAGCCGCGCGGTCACAATTTCAGCAAAAATCTGACGTTCTGCAATTCACTCAGAAATGGTGCCAAACTGTTGCAAACGATCCCCTGAAAGGTTTTTCGGTGGAAACAGATGGGTTTTTATAATCGAAACAGAATTAGTCCTCGAGGTCTGAACAACTTTTTTTTGAAAAAATCCCTAAGCCGCGCGGTCACAATTCCAGCAAAATTCTGACGTTCTGCAATTCACTCAAAAATGGTGCCAAACTGTTGCAAACGATCCCCTGAAAGGTTTTTCGGTGGAAACAGATGGGTTTTTATCATCGAAACAGAATGAGCCCTCGAGGTCTGAACAACTTTTTTTTGAAAAAATCCCTAAGCCGCGCGGTCACAATTTCAGCAAAAATCTGACGTTCTGCAATTCACTCAAAAATGGTGCCAAACTGTTGCAAACGATCCCCTGAAAGGTTTTTCGGTGGAAACAGATGGGTTTTTATCATCGAAACAGAATTAGCCCTCGAGGTCTGAACAACTTTTTTTTGAAAAAAATCCCTAAGCCGCGCGGTCACAATTTCAGCAAAAATCTGACGTTCTGCAATTCACTCAAAAATGGTGCCAAGCTGTTGCAAACGATCCACTGAAAGGTTTTTCGGTGGAAACAGATGGGTTTTTATCATCGAAACAGAATTAGCCCTCGAGGTCTGAACAACTTTTTTTTGACAAAATCCCTAATCCGCGCGGTCACAATTTCAGCAAAAATCTGACGTTCTGCAATTCACTCAGAAATGGTGCCAAACTGTTGCAAACGATCCCCTGAAAGGTTTTTCGGTGGAAACAGATGGGTTTTTATCATTGAAACAGAATTAGCCCTCGAGGTCTGAACAACTTTTTTTTGAAAAAATCCCTAAGCCGCGCGGTCACAATTTCAGCAAAAATCTGACGTTCTGCAATTCACTCAGAAATGGTACCAAACTGTTGCAAACGATCCCCTGAAAGGTTTTTCGGTGGAAACAGATGGGTTTTTATCATCGAAACAGAATTAGCCCTCGAGGTCTGAACAACTTTTTTTTGAAAAAATCCCTAAGCCGCGCGGTCACAATTTCAGCAAAAATCTGACGTTCTGCAATTCACTCAAAAATGGTGCCAAATTGTAGCAAACGATCCCCTGAAAGGTTTTTCGGTGGAAACAGATGGGTTTTTATCATCGAAACAGAATTAGCCCTCGAGGTCTGAACAACTTTTTTTTGAAAAAATCCCTAAGCCGCGCGGTCACAATTTCAGCAAAAATCTGACGTTCTGCAATTCACTCAAAAATGGTGCCAAATTGTAGCAAACGATCCCCTGAAAGGTTTTTCGGTGGAAACAGATGGGTTTTTATCATCGAAACAGAATTAGCCCTCGAGGTCTGAACAACTTTTTTTGAAAAAATCGCTAAGCCGTGCGGTCACAATTTCAGCAAAAATCTGACATTCTGCAATTCACTCAAAAATGGTGCCAAACTGTTGCAAACGATCCCCTGAAAGGTTTTTCGGTGGAAACAGATGGGTTTTTATCATCGAAACAGAATTAGCCCTCGAGGTCTGAACAACTTTTTTTTGAAAAAAATCCCTAAGCCGCGCGGTCACAATTTCAGCAAAAATCTGACGTTCTGCAATTCACTCAAAAATGGTGCCAAGCTGTTGCAAACGATCCCCTGAAAGGTTTTTCGGTGGAAACAGATGGGTTTTTATCATCGAAACAGAATTAGCCCTCGAGGTCTGAACAACTTTTTTTTGAAAAAATCCCTAAGCCGCGCGGTCACAATTTCAGCAAAAATCTGACGTTCTGCAATTCACTCAGAAATGGTGCCAAACTGTTGCAAACGATCCCCTGAAAGGTTTTTCGGTGGAAACAGATGGGTTTTTATCATCGAAACAGAATTAGCCCTCGAGGTCTGAACAACTTTTTTTTGAAAAAATCCCTAAGCCGCGCGGTCACAATTTCAGCAAAAATCTGACGTTCTGCAATTCACTCAAAAATGGTGCCAAACTGTTGCAAACGATCCCCTGAAAGGTTTTTCGGTGGAAACAGATGGGTTTTTATAATCGAAACAGAATTAGCCCTCGAGGTCTGAACAACTTTTTTTTGAAAAAATCCCTAAGCCGCGCGGTCACAATTTCAGCAAAAATCTGACGTTCTGCAATTCACTCAAAAATGGTGCCAAGCTGTTGCAAACGATCCCCTGAAAGGTTTTTCGGTGGAAACAGATGGGTTTTTATCATCGAAACAGAATTAGCCCTCGAGGTCTGAACAACTTTTTTTTGAAAAAATCCCTAAGCCGCGCGGTCACAATTTCAGCAAAAATCTGACGTTCTGCAATTCACTCAAAAATGGTGGCAAACTGTTGCAAACGATCCCCTGAAAGGTTTTTCGGTGGAAACAGATGGGTTTTTATCATCGAAACAGAATTAGCCCTCGAGGTCTGAACAACCTTTTTTTGAAAAAATCCCTAAGCCGCGCGGTCACAATTTCATCAAAAAACTGACGTTCTGCAATTCACTCAAAAATGGTGCCAAACTGTTGCAAACGATCCCCTGAAAGGTTTTTCGGTGGAAACAGATGGGTTTTTATCATCGAAACAGAATTAGCCCTCGAGGTCTGAACAACTTTTTTTTGAAAAAATCCCTAAGCCGCGCGGTCACAATTTCAGCAAAAATCTGACGTTCTGCAATTCACTCAAAAATGGTGCCAAACTGTTGCAAACGATCCCCTGAAAGGTTTTTCGGTGGAAACAGATGGGTTTTTATCATCGAAACAGAATTAGCCCTCGAGGTCTGAACAACTTTTTTTTGAAAAAATCCCTAAGCCGCGCTGTCAAAATTTCAGCAAAAATCTGACGTTCTGCAATTCACTCAAAAATGGTGCCAAGCTGTTGCAAACGATCCCCTGAAAGGTTTTTCGGTGGAAACAGATGGGTTTTTATCATCGAAACAGAATTAGCCCTCGAGGTCTGAACAACCTTTTTTTTAAAAAATCCCTAAGCCGCGCGGTCACAATTTCATCAAAAAACTGACGTTCTGCAATTCACTCAAAAATGGTGCCAAACTGTTGCAAACGATCCCCTGAAAGGTTTTTCGGTGGAAACAGATGGGTTTTTATCATCGAAACAGAATTAGCCCTCGAGGTCTGAAAAACTTTTTTTTGAAAAAATCCCTAAGCCGCGCGGTCACAATTTCAGCAAAAATCTGACGTTCTGCAATTCACTCAAAAATGGTGCCAAACTGTTGCAAACGATCCCCTGAAAGGTTTTTCGGTGGAAACAGATGGGTTTTTATCATCGAAACAGAATTAGCCCTCGAGGTCTGAAAAAGCTTTTTTTTTGAAAAAATCCCTAAGCCGCGCGGTCACAATTTCAGCAAAAATCTGACTTTCTGCAATTCACTCAAAAATGGTGCCAAACTGTTGCAAACGATCCCCTGAAAGGTTTTTCGGTGGAAACAGATGGGTTTTTATCATCGAAACAGAATTAGCCCTCGAGGTCTGAACAATTTTTTTTTAAAAAAATCCCTAAGCCGCGCTGTCAAAATTTCAGCAAAAATCTGACGTTCTGCAATTCACTCAAAAATGGTGGCAAACTGTTGCAAACGATCCCCTGAAAGGTTTTTCGGTGGAAACAGATGGGTTTTTATCATCGAAACAGAATTAGCCCTCGAGGTCTGAACAACCTTTTTTTGAAAAAATCCCTAAGCCGCGCGGTCACAATTTCATCAAAAATCTGACGTTCTGCAATTCACTCAAAAATGGTGGCAAACTGTTGCAAACGATCCCCTGAAAGGTTTTTCGGTGGAAACAGATGGGTTTTTATCATCGAAACAGAATTAGCCCTCGAGGTCTGAACAACTTTTTTTTGAAAAAATCCCTAAGCCGCGCGGTCACAATTTCAGCAAAAATCTGACGTTCTGCAATTCACTCAGAAATGGTACCAAACTGTTGCAAACGATCCCCTGAAAGGTTTTTCGGTGGAAACAGATGGGTTTTTATCATCGAAACAGAATTAGCCCTCGAGGTCTGAACAACTTTTTTTTGAAAAAATCCCTAAGCCGCGCGGTCACAATTTCAGCAAAAATCTGACGTTCTGCAATTCACTCAAAAATGGTGCCAAATTGTAGCAAACGATCCCCTGAAAGGTTTTTCGGTGGAAACAGATGGGTTTTTATCATCGAAACAGAATTAGCCCTCGAGGTCTGAACAACTTTTTTTTGAAAAAATCCCTAAGCCGCGCGGTCACAATTTCAGCAAAAATCTGACGTTCTGCAATTCACTCAAAAATGGTGCCAAGCTGTTGCAAACGATCCCCTGAAAGGTTTTTCGGTGGAAACAGATGGGTTTTTATCATCGAAACAGAATTAGCCCTCGAGGTCTGAACAACTTTTTTTTGAAAAAATCCCTAAGCCGCGCGGTCACAATTTCAGCAAAAATCTGACGTTCTGCAATTCACTCAAAAATGGTGGCAAACTGTTGCAAACGATCCCCTGAAAGGTTTTTCGGTGGAAACAGATGGGTTTTTATCATCGAAACAGAATTAGCCCTCGAGGTCTGAACAACCTTTTTTTGAAAAAATCCCTAAGCCGCGCGGTCACAATTTCATCAAAAAACTGACGTTCTGCAATTCACTCAAAAATGGTGCCAAACTGTTGCAAACGATCCCCTGAAAGGTTTTTCGGTGGAAACAGATGGGTTTTTATCATCGAAACAGAATTAGCCCTAGAGGTCTGAACAACTTTTTTTTGAAAAAATCCCTAAGCCGCGCGGTCACAATTTCAGCAAAAATCTGACGTTCTGCAATTCACTCAAAAATGGTGCCAAACTGTTGCAAACGATCCCCTGAAAGGTTTTTCGGTGGAAACAGATGGGTTTTTATCATCGAAACAGAATTAGCCCTCGAGGTCTGAACAACTTTTTTTTGAAAAAATCCCTAAGCCGCGCTGTCAAAATTTCAGCAAAAATCTGACGTTCTGCAATTCACTCAAAAATGGTGCCAAGCTGTTGCAAACGATCCCCTGAAAGGTTTTTCGGTGGAAACAGATGGGTTTTTATCATCGAAACAGAATTAGCCCTCGAGGTCTGAACAACTTTTTTTTGAAAAAATCCCTAAGCCGCGCGGTCACAATTTCAGCAAAAATCTGACGTTCTGCAATTCACTCAAAAATGGTGGCAAACTGTTGCAAACGATCCCCTGAAAGGTTTTTCGGTGGAAACAGATGGGTTTTTATCATCGAAACAGAATTAGCCCTCGAGGTCTGAACAACCTTTTTTTGAAAAAATCCCTAAGCCGCGCGGTCACAATTTCATCAAAAAACTGACGTTCTGCAATTCACTCAAAAATGGTGCCAAACTGTTGCAAACGATCCCCTGAAAGGTTTTTCGGTGGAAACAGATGGGTTTTTATCATCGAAACAGAATTAGCCCTCGAGGTCTGAAAAACTTTTTTTTGAAAAAATCCCTAAGCCGCGCGGTCACAATTTCAGCAAAAATCTGACGTTCTGCAATTCACTCAAAAATGGTGCCAAACTGTTGCAAACGATCCCCTGAAAGGTTTTTCGGTGGAAACAGATGGGTTTTTATCATCGAAACAGAATTAGCCCTCGAGGTCTGAAAAAGCTTTTTTTTTGAAAAAATCCCTAAGCCGCGCGGTCACAATTTCAGCAAAAATCTGACTTTCTGCAATTCACTCAAAAATGGTGCCAAACTGTTGCAAACGATCCCCTGAAAGGTTTTTCGGTGGAAACAGATGGGTTTTTATCATCGAAACAGAATTAGCCCTCGAGGTCTGAACAATTTTTTTTTTAAAAAATCCCTAAGCCGCGCTGTCAAAATTTCAGCAAAAATCTGACGTTCTGCAATTCACTCAAAAATGGTGGCAAACTGTTGCAAACGATCCCCTGAAAGGTTTTTCGGTGGAAACAGATGGGTTTTTATCATTGAAACAGAATTAGCCCTCGAGGTCTGAACAACCTTTTTTTGAAAAAATCCCTAAGCCGCGCGGTCACAATTTCATCAAAAATCTGACGTTCTGCAATTCACTCAAAAATGGTGGCAAACTGTTGCAAACGATCCCCTGAAAGGTTTTTCGGTGGAAACAGATGGGTTTTTATCATCGAAACAGAATTAGCCCTCGAGGTCTGAACAACTTTTTTTTGAAAAAATCCCTAAGCCGCGCGGTCACAATTTCAGCAAAAATCTGACGTTCTGCAATTCACTCAGAAATGGTACCAAACTGTTGCAAACGATCCCCTGAAAGGTTTTTCGGTGGAAACAGATGGGTTTTTATCATCGAAACAGAATGAGCCCTCGAGGTCTGAACAACTTTTTTTGAAAAAATCCCTAAGCCGCGCGGTCACAATTTCAGCAAAAATCTGACGTTCTGCAATTCACTCAAAAATGGTGCCAAACTGTTGCAAACGATCCCCTGAAAGGTTTTTCGGTGGAAACAGATGGGTTTTTATCATCGAAACAGAATTAGCCCTCGAGGTCTGAACAACTTTTTTTTGAAAAAAATCCCTAAGCCGCGCGGTCACAATTTCAGCAAAAATCTGACGTTCTGCAATTCACTCAAAAATGGTGCCAAGCTGTTGCAAACGATCCCCTGAAAGGTTTTTCGGTGGAAACAGATGGGTTTTTATCATCGAAACAGAATTAGCCCTCGAGGTCTGAACAACTTTTTTTTGACAAAATCCCTAATCCGCGCGGTCACAATTTCAGCAAAAATCTGACGTTCTGCAATTCACTCAGAAATGGTGCCAAACTGTTGCAAACGATCCCCTGAAAGGTTTTTCGGTGGAAACAGATGGGTTTTTATCATTGAAACAGAATTAGCCCTCGAGGTCTGAACAACTTTTTTTTGAAAAAATCCCTAAGCCGCGCGGTCACAATTTCAGCAAAAATCTGACGTTCTGCAATTCACTCAGAAATGGTACCAAACTGTTGCAAACGATCCCCTGAAAGGTTTTTCGGTGGAAACAGATGGGTTTTTATCATCGAAACAGAATTAGCCCTCGAGGTCTGAACAACTTTTTTTTGAAAAAATCCCTAAGCCGCGCGGTCACAATTTCAGCAAAAATCTGACGTTCTGCAATTCACTCAAAAATGGTGCCAAATTGTAGCAAACGATCCCCTGAAAGGTTTTTCGGTGGAAACAGATGGGTTTTTATCATCGAAACAGAATTAGCCCTCGAGGTCTGAACAACTTTTTTTTGAAAAAATCCCTAAGCCGCGCGGTCACAATTTCAGCAAAAATCTGACGTTCTGCAATTCACTCAAAAATGGTGCCAAATTGTAGCAAACGATCCCCTGAAAGGTTTTTCGGTGGAAACAGATGGGTTTTTATCATCGAAACAGAATTAGCCCTCGAGGTCTGAACAACTTTTTTTGAAAAAATCGCTAAGCCGTGCGGTCACAATTTCAGCAAAAATCTGACATTCTGCAATTCACTCAAAAATGGTGCCAAACTGTTGCAAACGATCCCCTGAAAGGTTTTTCGGTGGAAACAGATGGGTTTTTATCATCGAAACAGAATTAGCCCTCGAGGTCTGAACAACTTTTTTTTGAAAAAAATCCCTAAGCCGCGCGGTCACAATTTCAGCAAAAATCTGACGTTCTGCAATTCACTCAAAAATGGTGCCAAGCTGTTGCAAACGATCCCCTGAAAGGTTTTTCGGTGGAAACAGATGGGTTTTTATCATCGAAACAGAATTAGCCCTCGAGGTCTGAACAACTTTTTTTGAAAAAATCCCTAAGCCGCGCGGTCACAATTTCAGCAAAAATCTGACGTTCTGCAATTCACTCAGAAATGGTGCCAAACTGTTGCAAACGATCCCCTGAAAGGTTTTTCGGTGGAAACAGATGGGTTTTTATCATCGAAACAGAATTAGCCCTCGAGGTCTGAACAACTTTTTTTTGAAAAAATCCCTAAGCCGCGCGGTCACAATTTCAGCAAAAATCTGACGTTCTGCAATTCACTCAAAAATGGTGCCAAATTGTAGCAAACGATCCCCTGAAAGGTTTTTCGGTGGAAACAGATGGGTTTTTATCATCGAAACAGAATTAGCCCTCAAGGTCTGAACAACTTTTTTTGAAAAAATCCCTAAGCCGTGCGGTCACAATTTCAGCAAAAATCTGACGTTCTGCAATTCACTCAAAAATGGTGCCAAACTGTTGCAAACGATCCCCTGAAAGGTTTTTCGGTGGAAACAGATGGGTTTTTATCATCGAAACAGAATTAGCCCTCGAGGTCTGAACAACTTTTTTTTGAAAAAAATCCCTAAGCCGCGCGGTCACAATTTCAGCAAAAATCTGACGTTCTGCAATTCACTCAAAAATGGTGCCAAGCTGTTGCAAACGATCCCCTGAAAGGTTTTTCGGTGGAAACAGATGGGTTTTTATCATCGAAACAGAATTAGCCCTCGAGGTCTGAACAACTTTTTTTTGAAAAAATCCCTAAGCCGCGCGGTCACAATTTCAGCAAAAATCTGACGTTCTGCAATTCACTCAGAAATGGTGCCAAACTGTTGCAAACGATCCCCTGAAAGGTTTTTCGGTGGAAACAGATGGGTTTTTATAATCGAAACAGAATTAGTCCTCGAGGTCTGAACAACTTTTTTTTGAAAAAATCCCTAAGCCGCGCGGTCACAATTCCAGCAAAAATCTGACGTTCTGCAATTCACTCAAAAATGGTGCCAAGCTGTTGCAAACGATCCCCTGAAAGGTTTTTCGGTGGAAACAGATGGGTTTTTATCATCGAAACAGAATTAGCCCTCGAGGTCTGAAGAACTTTTTTTTGAAAAAATCCCTAAGCCGCGCGGTCACAATTTCAGCAAAAATCTGACGTTCTGCAATTCACTCAGAAATGGTGCCAAACTGTTGCAAACGATCCCCTGAAAGGTTTTTCGGTGGAAACAGATGGGTTTTTATCATTGAAACAGAATTAGCCCTCGAGGTCTGAACAACTTTTTTTAAAAAAAATCCCTAAGCCGCGCGGTCACAATTTCAGCAAAAATCTGACGTTCTGCAATTCACTCAGAAATGGTACCAAACTGTTGCAAACGATCCCCTGAAAGGTTTTTCGGTGGAAACAGATGGGTTTTTATCATCGAAACAGAATGAGCCCTCGAGGTCTGAACAACTTTTTTTTGAAAAAATCCCTAAGCCGTGCGGTCACAATTTCAGCAAAAATCTGACGTTCTGCAATTCACTCAAAAATGGTGCCAAATTGTAGCAAACGATCCCCTGAAAGGTTTTTCGGTGGAAACAGATGGGTTTTTATCATCGAAACAGAATTAGCCCTCGAGGTTTGAACAACTTTTTTTTGAAAAAATCCCTAAGCCGCGCGGTCACAATTTCAGCAAAAATCTGACGTTCTGCAATTCACTCAAAAATGGTGCCAAATTGTAGCAAACGATCCCCTGAAAGGTTTTTCGGTGGAAACAGATGGGTTTTTATCATCGAAACAGAATTAGCCCTCGAGGTCTGAACAACTTTTTTTGAAAAAATCCCTAAGCCGTGCGGTCACAATTTCAGCAAAAATCTGACGTTCTGCAATTCACTCAAAAATGGTGCCAAACTGTTGCAAACGATCCCCTGAAAGGTTTTTCGGTGGAAACAGATGGGTTTTTATCATCGAAACAGAATTAGCCCTCGAGGTCTGAACAACTTTTTTTTGAAAAAAATCCCTAAGCCGCGCGGTCACAATTTCAGCAAAAATCTGACGTTCTGCAATTCACTCAAAAATGGTGCCAAGCTGTTGCAAACGATCCCCTGAAAGGTTTTTCGGTGGAAACAGATGGGTTTTTATCATCGAAACAGAATTAGCCCTCGAGGTCTGAACAACTTTTTTTTGAAAAAATCCCTAAGCCGCGCGGTCACAATTTCAGCAAAAATCTGACGTTCTGCAATTCACTCAGAAATGGTGCCAAACTGTTGCAAACGATCCCCTGAAAGGTTTTTCGGTGGAAACAGATGGGTTTTTATCATCGAAACAGAATTAGCCCTCGAGGTCTGAACAACTTTTTTTTGAAAAAATCCCTAAGCCGCGCGGTCACAATTTCAGCAAAAATCTGACGTTCTGCAATTCACTCAAAAATGGTGCCAAATTGTAGCAAACGATCCCCTGAAAGGTTTTTCGGTGGAAACAGATGGGTTTTTATCATCGAAACAGAATTAGTCCTCGAGGTCTGAACCACTTTTTTTTGAAAAAATCCCTAAGCCGCGCGGTCACAATTTCAGCAAAAATCTCACGTTCTGCAATTCACTCAAAAATGGTGCCAAATTGTAGCAAACGATCCCCTGAAAGGTTTTTCGGTGGAAACAGATGGGTTTTTATCATCGAAACAGAATTAGCCCTCGAGGTCTGAACAACTTTTTTTTGAAAAAATCCCTAAGCCGCGCGGTCACAATTTCAGCAAAAATCTGACGTTCTGCAATTCACTCAAAAATGGTGCCAAATTGTAGCAAACGATCCCCTGAAAGGTTTTTCGGTGGAAACAGATGGGTTTTTATCATCGAAACAGAATTAGCCCTCAAGGTCTGAACAACTTTTTTTGAAAAAATCCCTAAGCCGTGCGGTCACAATTTCAGCAAAAATCTGACGTTCTGCAATTCACTCAAAAATGGTGCCAAACTGTTGCAAACGATCCCCTGAAAGGTTTTTCGGTGGAAACAGATGGGTTTTTATCATCGAAACAGAATTAGCCCTCGAGGTCTGAACAACTTTTTTTTGAAAAAATCCCTAAGCCGCGCGGTCACAATTTCAGCAAAAATCTGACGTTCTGCAATTCACTCAAAAATGGTGCCAAGCTGTTGCAAACGATCCCCTGAAAGGTTTTTCGGTGGAAACAGATGGGTTTTTATCATCGAAACAGAATTAGCCCTCGAGGTCTGAACAACTTTTTTTTGAAAAAATCCCTAAGCCGCGCGGTCACAATTTCAGCAAATATCTGACGTTCTGCAATTCACTCAGAAATGGTACCAAACTGTTGCAAACGATCCCCTGAAAGGTTTTTCGGTGGAAACAGATGGGTTTTTATCATCGAAACAGAATTAGCCCTTGAGGTCTGAACAACTTTTTTTTGAAAAAATCCCTAAGCCGCGCGGTCACAATTTCAGCAAAAATCTGACGTTCTGCAATTCACTCAAAAATGGTGCCAAATTGTAGCAAACGATCCCCTGAAAGGTTTTTCGGTGGAAACAGATGGGTTTTTATCTTCGAAACAGAATTAGTCCTCGAGGTCTGAACAACTTTTTTTTGAAAAAATCCCTAAGCCGCGCGGTCACAATTTCAGCAAAAATCTGACGTTCTGCAATTCACTCAAAAATGGTGCCAAATTGTAGCAAACGATCCCCTGAAAGGTTTTTCGGTGGAAACAGATGGGTTTTTATCATCGAAACAGAATTAGCCCTCGAGGTCTGAACAACTTTTTTTGAAAAAATCCCTAAGCCGTGCGGTCACAATTTCAGCAAAAATCTGACGTTCTGCAATTCACTCAAAAATGGTGCCAAACTGTTGCAAACGATCCCCTGAAAGGTTTTTCGGTGGAAACAGATGGGTTTTTATCATCGAAACAGAATTAGCCCTCGAGGTCTGAACAACTTTTTTTTGAAAAAAATCCCTAAGCCGCGCGGTCACAATTTCAGCAAAAATCTGACGTTCTGCAATTCACTCAAAAATGGTGCCAAGCTGTTGCAAACGATCCCCTGAAAGGTTTTTCGGTGGAAACAGATGGGTTTTTATCATCGAAACAGAATTAGCCCTCGAGGTCTGAACAACTTTTTTTTGAAAAAATCCCTAAGCCGCGCGGTCACAATTTCAGCAAAAATCTGACGTTCTGCAATTCACTCAGAAATGGTGCCAAACTGTTGCAAACGATCCCCTGAAAGGTTTTTCGGTGGAAACAGATGGGTTTTTATCATCGAAACAGAATTAGCCCTCGAGGTCTGAACAACTTTTTTTTGAAAAAATCCCTAAGCCGCGCGGTCACAATTTCAGCAAAAATCTGACGTTCTGCAATTCACTCAAAAATGGTGCCAAATTGTAGCAAACGATCCCCTGAAAGGTTTTTCGGTGGAAACAGATGGGTTTTTATCATCGAAACAGAATTAGCCCTCAAGGTCTGAACAACTTTTTTTGAAAAAATCCCTAAGCCGTGCGGTCACAATTTCAGCAAAAATCTGACGTTCTGCAATTCACTCAAAAATGGTGCCAAACTGTTGCAAACGATCCCCTGAAAGGTTTTTCGGTGGAAACAGATGGGTTTTTATCATCGAAACAGAATTAGCCCTCGAGGTCTGAACAACTTTTTTTTGAAAAAAATCCCTAAGCCGCGCGGTCACAATTCCAGCAAAAATCTGACGTTCTGCAATTCACTCAAAAATGGTGCCAAGCTGTTGCAAACGATCCCCTGAAAGGTTTTTCGGTGGAAACAGATGGGTTTTTATCATCGAAACAGAATTAGCCCTCGAGGTCTGAACAACTTTTTTTTGAAAAAATCCCTAAGCCGCGCGGTCACAATTTCAGCAAAAATCTGACGTTCTGCAATTCACTCAGAAATGGTGCCAAACTGTTGCAAACGATCCCCTGAAAGGTTTTTCGGTGGAAACAGATGGGTTTTTATAATCGAAACAGAATTAGTCCTCGAGGTCTGAACAACTTTTTTTTGAAAAAATCCCTAAGCCGCGCGGTCACAATTCCAGCAAAATTCTGACGTTCTGCAATTCACTCAAAAATGGTGCCAAACTGTTGCAAACGATCCCCTGAAAGGTTTTTCGGTGGAAACAGATGGGTTTTTATCATCGAAACAGAATGAGCCCTCGAGGTCTGAACAACTTTTTTTTGAAAAAATCCCTAAGCCGCGCGGTCACAATTTCAGCAAAAATCTGACGTTCTGCAATTCACTCAGAAATGGTACCAAACTGTTGCAAACGATCCCCTGAAAGGTTTTTCGGTGGAAACAGATGGGTTTTTATCATCGAAACAGAATTAGCCCTCGAGGTCTGAACAACTTTTTTTTGACAAAATCCCTAAGCCGCGCGGTCACAATTTCATCAAAAATCTGACGTTCTGCAATTCACTCAAAAATGGTGCCAAATTGTAGCAAACGATCCCCTGAAAGGTTTTTCGGTGGAAACAGATGGGTTTTTATCATCGAAACAGAATTAGCCCTCAAGGTCTGAACAACTTTTTTTGAAAAAATCCCTAAGCCGTGCGGTCACAATTTCAGCAAAAATCTGACGTTCTGCAATTCACTCAGAAATGGTGCCAAACTGTTGCAAACGATCCCCTGAAAGGTTTTTCGGTGGAAACAGATGGGTTTTTATCATCGAAACAGAATTAGCCCTCGAGGTCTGAAAACCTTTTTTTTGAAAAAATCCCTAAGCCGCGCGGTCACAATTTCAGCAAAAATCTGACGTTCTGCAATTCACTCAAAAATGGTGCCAAACTGTTGCAAACGATCCCCTGAAAGGTTTTTCGGTGGAAACAGATGGGTTTTTATCATCGAAACAGAATTAGCCCTCGAGGTCTGAACAACTTTTTTTTGAAAAAATCCCTAAGCCGCGCGGTCACAATTTCAGCAAAAATCTGACGTTCTGCAATTCACTCAGAAATGGTGCCAAACTGTTGCAAACGATCCCCTGAAAGGTTTTTCGGTGGAAACAGATGGGTTTTTATCATCGAAACAGAATTAGCCCTCGAGGTCTGAACAACTTTTTTTTGAAAAAATCCCTAAGCCGCGCGGTCACAATTTCAGCAAAAATCTGACGTTCTGCAATTCACTCAAAAATGGTGCCAAATTGTAGCAAACGATCCCCTGAAAGGTTTTTCGGTGGAAACAGATGGGTTTTTATCATCGAAACAGAATTAGTCCTCGAGGTCTGAACCACTTTTTTTTGAAAAAATCCCTAAGCCGCGCGGTCACAATTTCAGCAAAAATCTCACGTTCTGCAATTCACTCAAAAATGGTGCCAAATTGTAGCAAACGATCCCCTGAAAGGTTTTTCGGTGGAAACAGATGGGTTTTTATCATCGAAACAGAATTAGCCCTCGAGGTCTGAACAACTTTTTTTTGAAAAAATCCCTAAGCCGCGCGGTCACAATTTCAGCAAAAATCTGACGTTCTGCAATTCACTCAAAAATGGTGCCAAATTGTAGCAAACGATCCCCTGAAAGGTTTTTCGGTGGAAACAGATGGGTTTTTATCATCGAAACAGAATTAGCCCTCAAGGTCTGAACAACTTTTTTTGAAAAAATCCCTAAGCCGTGCGGTCACAATTTCAGCAAAAATCTGACGTTCTGCAATTCACTCAAAAATGGTGCCAAACTGTTGCAAACGATCCCCTGAAAGGTTTTTCGGTGGAAACAGATGGGTTTTTATCATCGAAACAGAATTAGCCCTCGAGGTCTGAACAACTTTTTTTTGAAAAAATCCCTAAGCCGCGCGGTCACAATTTCAGCAAAAATCTGACGTTCTGCAATTCACTCAAAAATGGTGCCAAGCTGTTGCAAACGATCCCCTGAAAGGTTTTTCGGTGGAAACAGATGGGTTTTTATCATCGAAACAGAATTAGCCCTCGAGGTCTGAACAACTTTTTTTTGAAAAAATCCCTAAGCCGCGCGGTCACAATTTCAGCAAATATCTGACGTTCTGCAATTCACTCAGAAATGGTACCAAACTGTTGCAAACGATCCCCTGAAAGGTTTTTCGGTGGAAACAGATGGGTTTTTATCATCGAAACAGAATTAGCCCTTGAGGTCTGAACAACTTTTTTTTGAAAAAATCCCTAAGCCGCGCGGTCACAATTTCAGCAAAAATCTGACGTTCTGCAATTCACTCAAAAATGGTGCCAAATTGTAGCAAACGATCCCCTGAAAGGTTTTTCGGTGGAAACAGATGGGTTTTTATCTTCGAAACAGAATTAGTCCTCGAGGTCTGAACAACTTTTTTTTGAAAAAATCCCTAAGCCGCGCGGTCACAATTTCAGCAAAAATCTGACGTTCTGCAATTCACTCAAAAATGGTGCCAAATTGTAGCAAACGATCCCCTGAAAGGTTTTTCGGTGGAAACAGATGGGTTTTTATCATCGAAACAGAATTAGCCCTCGAGGTCTGAACAACTTTTTTTGAAAAAATCCCTAAGCCGTGCGGTCACAATTTCAGCAAAAATCTGACGTTCTGCAATTCACTCAAAAATGGTGCCAAACTGTTGCAAACGATCCCCTGAAAGGTTTTTCGGTGGAAACAGATGGGTTTTTATCATCGAAACAGAATTAGCCCTCGAGGTCTGAACAACTTTTTTTTGAAAAAAATCCCTAAGCCGCGCGGTCACAATTTCAGCAAAAATCTGACGTTCTGCAATTCACTCAAAAATGGTGCCAAGCTGTTGCAAACGATCCCCTGAAAGGTTTTTCGGTGGAAACAGATGGGTTTTTATCATCGAAACAGAATTAGCCCTCGAGGTCTGAACAACTTTTTTTTGAAAAAATCCCTAAGCCGCGCGGTCACAATTTCAGCAAAAATCTGACGTTCTGCAATTCACTCAGAAATGGTGCCAAACTGTTGCAAACGATCCCCTGAAAGGTTTTTCGGTGGAAACAGATGGGTTTTTATCATCGAAACAGAATTAGCCCTCGAGGTCTGAACAACTTTTTTTTGAAAAAATCCCTAAGCCGCGCGGTCACAATTTCAGCAAAAATCTGACGTTCTGCAATTCACTCAAAAATGGTGCCAAATTGTAGCAAACGATCCCCTGAAAGGTTTTTCGGTGGAAACAGATGGGTTTTTATCATCGAAACAGAATTAGCCCTCAAGGTCTGAACAACTTTTTTTGAAAAAATCCCTAAGCCGTGCGGTCACAATTTCAGCAAAAATCTGACGTTCTGCAATTCACTCAAAAATGGTGCCAAACTGTTGCAAACGATCCCCTGAAAGGTTTTTCGGTGGAAACAGATGGGTTTTTATCATCGAAACAGAATTAGCCCTCGAGGTCTGAACAACTTTTTTTTGAAAAAAATCCCTAAGCCGCGCGGTCACAATTCCAGCAAAAATCTGACGTTCTGCAATTCACTCAAAAATGGTGCCAAGCTGTTGCAAACGATCCCCTGAAAGGTTTTTCGGTGGAAACAGATGGGTTTTTATCATCGAAACAGAATTAGCCCTCGAGGTCTGAACAACTTTTTTTTGAAAAAATCCCTAAGCCGCGCGGTCACAATTTCAGCAAAAATCTGACGTTCTGCAATTCACTCAGAAATGGTGCCAAACTGTTGCAAACGATCCCCTGAAAGGTTTTTCGGTGGAAACAGATGGGTTTTTATAATCGAAACAGAATTAGTCCTCGAGGTCTGAACAACTTTTTTTTGAAAAAATCCCTAAGCCGCGCGGTCACAATTCCAGCAAAATTCTGACGTTCTGCAATTCACTCAAAAATGGTGCCAAACTGTTGCAAACGATCCCCTGAAAGGTTTTTCGGTGGAAACAGATGGGTTTTTATCATCGAAACAGAATGAGCCCTCGAGGTCTGAACAACTTTTTTTTGAAAAAATCCCTAAGCCGCGCGGTCACAATTTCAGCAAAAATCTGACGTTCTGCAATTCACTCAGAAATGGTACCAAACTGTTGCAAACGATCCCCTGAAAGGTTTTTCGGTGGAAACAGATGGGTTTTTATCATCGAAACAGAATTAGCCCTCGAGGTCTGAACAACTTTTTTTTGACAAAATCCCTAAGCCGCGCGGTCACAATTTCATCAAAAATCTGACGTTCTGCAATTCACTCAAAAATGGTGCCAAATTGTAGCAAACGATCCCCTGAAAGGTTTTTCGGTGGAAACAGATGGGTTTTTATCATCGAAACAGAATTAGCCCTCAAGGTCTGAACAACTTTTTTTGAAAAAATCCCTAAGCCGTGCGGTCACAATTTCAGCAAAAATCTGACGTTCTGCAATTCACTCAGAAATGGTGCCAAACTGTTGCAAACGATCCCCTGAAAGGTTTTTCGGTGGAAACAGATGGGTTTTTATCATCGAAACAGAATTAGCCCTCGAGGTCTGAAAACCTTTTTTTTGAAAAAATCCCTAAGCCGCGCGGTCACAATTTCAGCAAAAATCTGACGTTCTGCAATTCACTCAAAAATGGTGCCAAACTGTTGCAAACGATCCCCTGAAAGGTTTTTCGGTGGAAACAGATGGGTTTTTATCATCGAAACAGAATTAGCCCTTGAGGTCTGAACAACTTTTTTTTTGAAAAAATCCCTAAGCTGCGCGGTCACAATTTCAGCAAAAATCTGACGTTCTGCAATTCACTCAAAAATGGTGCCAAACTGTTGCAAACGATCCCCTGAAAGGTTTTTCGGTGGAAACAGATGGGTTTTTATCATCGAAACAGAATGAGCCCTCGAGGTCTGAACAACTTTTTTTTGAAAAAATCCCTAAGCCGCGCGGTCACAATTTCAGCAAAAATCTGACGTTCTGCAATTCACTCAAAAATGGTGCCAAATTGTAGCAAACGATCCCCTGAAAGGTTTTTCGGTGGAAACAGATGGGTTTTTATCATCGAAACAGAATTAGCCCTCAAGGTCTGAACAACTTTTTTTGAAAAAATCCCTAAGCCGTGCGGTCACAATTTCAGCAAAAATCTGACGTTCTGCAATTCACTCAGAAATGGTGCCAAACTGTTGCAAACGATCCCCTGAAAGGTTTTTCGGTGGAAACAGATGGGTTTTTATCATCGAAACAGAATTAGCCCTCGAGGTCTGAACAACTTTTTTTGAAAAAATCCCTAAGCCGTGCGGTCACAATTTCAGCAAAAATCTGACGTTCTGCAATTCACTCAAAAATGGTGCCAAGCTGTTGCAAACGATCCCCTGAAAGGTTTTTCGGTGGAAACAGATGGGTTTTTATCATCGAAACAGAATTAGCCCTCAAGGTCTGAACAACTTTTTTTTGAAAAAATCCCTAAGCCGCGCGGTCACAATTTCAGCAAAAATCTGACGTTCTGCAATTCACTCAGAAATGGTGCCAAACTGTTGCAAACGATCCCCTGAAAGGTTTTTCGGTGGAAACAGATGGGTTTTTATCATCGAAACAGAATTAGCCCTCGAGGTCTGAACAACTTTTTTTTGAAAAAATCCCTAAGCCGCGCGGTCACAATTTCAGCAAAAATCTGACGTTCTGCAATTCACTCAAAAATGGTGCCAAATTGTAGCAAACGATCCCCTGAAAGGTTTTTCGGTGGAAACAGATGGGTTTTTATCATCGAAACAGAATTAGCCCTCAAGGTCTGAACAACTTTTTTTGAAAAAATCCCTAAGCCGTGCGGTCACAATTTCAGCAAAAATCTGACGTTCTGCAATTCACTCAAAAATGGTGCCAAACTGTTGCAAACGATCCCCTGAAAGGTTTTTCGGTGGAAACAGATGGGTTTTTATCATCGAAACAGAATTAGCCCTCGAGGTCTGAACAACTTTTTTTTGAAAAAAATCCCTAAGCCGCGCGGTCACAATTTCAGCAAAAATCTGACGTTCTGCAATTCACTCAAAAATGGTGCCAAGCTGTTGCAAACGATCCCCTGAAAGGTTTTTCGGTGGAAACAGATGGGTTTTTATCATCGAAACAGAATTAGCCCTCGAGGTCTGAAGAACTTTTTTTTGAAAAAATCCCTAAGCCGCGCGGTCACAATTTCAGCAAAAATCTGACGTTCTGCAATTCACTCAGAAATGGTGCCAAACTGTTGCAAACGATCCCCTGAAAGGTTTTTCGGTGGAAACAGATGGGTTTTTATCATCGAAACAGAATTAGCCCTCGAGGTCTGAACAACTTTTTTTTGAAAAAAATCCCTAAGCCGCGCGGTCACAATTTCAGCAAAAATCTGACGTTCTGCAATTCACTCAAAAATGGTACCAAGCTGTTGCAAACGATCCCCTGAAAGGTTTTTCGGTGGAAACAGATGGGTTTTTATCATCGAAACAGAATTAGCCCTCGAGGTCTGAACAACTTTTTTTTGAAAAAATCCCTAAGCCGCGCGGTCACAATTTCAGCAAAAAACTGACGTTCTGCAATTCACTCAAAAATGGTGCCAAATTGTAGCAAACGATCCCCTGAAAGGTTTTTCGGTGGAAACAGATGGGTTTTTATCATCGAAACAGAATTAGTCCTCGAGGTCTGAACCACTTTTTTTTGAAAAAATCCCTAAGCCGCGCGGTCACAATTTCAGCAAAAATCTCACGTTCTGCAATTCACTCAAAAATGGTGCCAAATTGTAGCAAACGATCCCCTGAAAGGTTTTTCGGTGGAAACAGATGGGTTTTTATCATCGAAACAGAATTAGCCCTCAAGGTCTGAACAACTTTTTTTGAAAAAATCCCTAAGCCGCGCGGTCACAATTTCAGCAAAAATCTGACGTTCTGCAATTCACTCAAAAATGGTGCCAAACTGTTGCAAACGATCCCCTGAAAGGTTTTTCGGTGGAAACAGATGGGTTTTTATCATCGAAACAGAATTAGCCCTCGAGGTCTGAACAACTTTTTTTTGAAAAAAATCCCTAAGCCGCGCGGTCACAATTTCAGCAAAAATCTGACGTTCTGCAATTCACTCAAAAATGGTGCCAAGCTGTTGCAAACGATCCCCTGAAAGGTTTTTCGGTGGAAACAGATGGGTTTTTATCATCGAAACAGAATTAGCCCTCGAGGTCTGAAGAACTTTTTTTTGAAAAAATCCCTAAGCCGCGCGGTCACAATTTCAGCAAAAATCTGACGTTCTGCAATTCACTCAGAAATGGTGCCAAACTGTTGCAAACGATCCCCTGAAAGGTTTTTCGGTGGAAACAGATGGGTTTTTATCATTGAAACAGAATTAGCCCTCGAGGTCTGAACAACTTTTTTTTGAAAAAATCCCTAAGCCGCGCGGTCACAATTTCAGCAAAAATCTGACGTTCTGCAATTCACTCAGAAATGGTACCAAACTGTTGCAAACGATCCCCTGAAAGGTTTTTCGGTGGAAACAGATGGGTTTTTATCATCGAAACAGAATTAGCCCTCGAGGTCTGAACAACTTTTTTTTGAAAAAATCCCTAAGCCGCGCGGTCACAATTTCAGCAAAAATCTGACGTTCTGCAATTCACTCAAAAATGGTGCCAAATTGTAGCAAACGATCCCCTGAAAGGTTTTTCGGTGGAAACAGATGGGTTTTTATCATCGAAACAGAATTAGTCCTCGAGGTCTGAACCACTTTTTTTTGAAAAAATCCCTAAGCCGCGCGGTCACAATTTCAGCAAAAATCTCACGTTCTGCAATTCACTCAAAAATGGTGCCAAATTGTAGCAAACGATCCCCTGAAAGGTTTTTCGGTGGAAACAGATGGGTTTTTATCATCGAAACAGAATTAGCCCTCGAGGTCTGAACAACTTTTTTTTGAAAAAATCCCTAAGCCGCGCGGTCACAATTTCAGCAAAAATCTGACGTTCTGCAATTCACTCAAAAATGGTGCCAAACTGTTGCAAACGATCCCCTGAAAGGTTTTTCGGTGGAAACAGATGGGTTTTTATCATCGAAACAGAATTAGCCCTCGAGGTCTGAACAACTTTTTTTTGAAAAAAATCCCTAAGCCGCGCGGTCACAATTTCAGCAAAAATCTGACGTTCTGCAATTCACTCAAAAATGGTGCCAAGCTGTTGCAAACGATCCCCTGAAAGGTTTTTCGGTGGAAACAGATGGGTTTTTATCATCGAAACAGAATTAGCCCTCGAGGTCTGAACAACTTTTTTTTGAAAAAATCCCTAAGCCGCGCGGTCACAATTTCAGCAAAAATCTGACGTTCTGCAATTCACTCAGAAATGGTGCCAAACTGTTGCAAACGATCCCCTGAAAGGTTTTTCGGTGGAAACAGATGGGTTTTTATCATCGAAACAGAATTAGCCCTCGAGGTCTGAACAACTTTTTTTTGAAAAAATCCCTAAGCCGCGCGGTCACAATTTCAGCAAAAATCTGACGTTCTGCAATTCACTCAAAAATGGTGCCAAATTGTAGCAAACGATCCCCTGAAAGGTTTTTCGGTGGAAACAGATGGGTTTTTATCATCGAAACAGAATTAGCCCTCAAGGTCTGAACAACTTTTTTTGAAAAAATCCCTAAGCCGTGCGGTCACAATTTCAGCAAAAATCTGACGTTCTGCAATTCACTCAAAAATGGTGCCAAACTGTTGCAAACGATCCCCTGAAAGGTTTTTCGGTGGAAACAGATGGGTTTTTATCATCGAAACAGAATTAGCCCTCGAGGTCTGAACAACTTTTTTTTGAAAAAAATCCCTAAGCCGCGCGGTCACAATTCCAGCAAAAATCTGACGTTCTGCAATTCACTCAAAAATGGTGCCAAGCTGTTGCAAACGATCCCCAGAAAGGTTTTTCGGTGGAAACAGATGGGTTTTTATCATCGAAACAGAATTAGCCCTCGAGGTCTGAACAACTTTTTTTTGAAAAAATCCCTAAGCCGCGCGGTCACAATTTCAGCAAAAATCTGACGTTCTGCAATTCACTCAGAAATGGTGCCAAACTGTTGCAAACGATCCCCTGAAAGGTTTTTCGGTGGAAACAGATGGGTTTTTATCATCGAAACAGAATTAGCCCTTGAGGTCTGAACAACTTTTTTTTGAAAAAATCCCTAAGCCGCGCGGTCACAATTTCAGCAAAAATCTGACGTTCTGCAATTCACTCAAAAATGGTGCCAAATTGTAGCAAACGATCCCCTGAAAGGTTTTTCGGTGGAAACAGATGGGTTTTTATCTTCGAAACAGAATTAGTCCTCGAGGTCTGAACAACTTTTTTTTGAAAAAATCCCTAAGCCGCGCGGTCACAATTTCAGCAAAAATCTGACGTTCTGCAATTCACTCAAAAATGGTGCCAAATTGTAGCAAACGATCCCCTGAAAGGTTTTTCGTTGGAAACAGATGGGTTTTTATCATCGAAACAGAATTAGCCCTCGAGGTCTGAACAACTTTTTTTGAAAAAATCCCTAAGCCGTGCGGTCACAATTTCAGCAAAAATCTGACGTTCTGCAATTCACTCAAAAATGGTGCCAAACTGTTGCAAACGATCCCCTGAAATGTTTTTCGGGGGAAACAGATGGGTTTTTATCATCGAAACAGAATTAGCCCTCGAGGTCTGAACAACTTTTTTTTGAAAAAAATCCCTAAGCCGCGCGGTCACAATTTCAGCAAAAATCTGACGTTCTGCAATTCACTCAAAAATGGTGCCAAGCTGTTGCAAACGATCCCCTGAAAGGTTTTTCGGTGGAAACAGATGGGTTTTTATCATCGAAACAGAATTAGCCCTCGAGGTCTGAACAACTTTTTTTTGAAAAAATCCCTAAGCCGCGCGGTCACAATTTCAGCAAAAATCTGACGTTCTGCAATTCACTCAGAAATGGTGCCAAACTGTTGCAAACGATCCCCTGAAAGGTTTTTCGGTGGAAACAGATGGGTTTTTATCATCGAAACAGAATTAGCCCTCGAGGTCTGAACAACTTTTTTTTGAAAAAATCCCTAAGCCGCGCGGTCACAATTTCAGCAAAAATCTGACGTTCTGCAATTCACTCAAAAATGGTGCCAAATTGTAGCAAACGATCCCCTGAAAGGTTTTTCGGTGGAAACAGATGGGTTTTTATCATCGAAACAGAATTAGCCCTCAAGGTCTGAACAACTTTTTTTGAAAAAATCCCTAAGCCGTGCGGTCACAATTTCAGCAAAAATCTGACGTTCTGCAATTCACTCAAAAATGGTGCCAAACTGTTGCAAACGATCCCCTGAAAGGTTTTTCGGTGGAAACAGATGGGTTTTTATCATCGAAACAGAATTAGCCCTCGAGGTCTGAACAACTTTTTTTTGAAAAAAATCCCTAAGCCGCGCGGTCACAATTCCAGCAAAAATCTGACGTTCTGCAATTCACTCAAAAATGGTGCCAAGCTGTTGCAAACGATCCCCTGAAAGGTTTTTCGGTGGAAACAGATGGGTTTTTATCATCGAAACAGAATTAGCCCTCGAGGTCTGAACAACTTTTTTTTGAAAAAATCCCTAAGCCGCGCGGTCACAATTTCAGCAAAAATCTGACGTTCTGCAATTCACTCAGAAATGGTGCCAAACTGTTGCAAACGATCCCCTGAAAGGTTTTTCGGTGGAAACAGATGGGTTTTTATAATCGAAACAGAATTAGTCCTCGAGGTCTGAACAACTTTTTTTTGAAAAAATCCCTAAGCCGCGCGGTCACAATTCCAGCAAAATTCTGACGTTCTGCAATTCACTCAAAAATGGTGCCAAACTGTTGCAAACGATCCCCTGAAAGGTTTTTCGGTGGAAACAGATGGGTTTTTATCATCGAAACAGAATTAGTCCTCGAGGTCTGAAAACCTTTTTTTTGAAAAAATCCCTAAGCCGCGCGGTCACAATTTCAGCAAAAATCTGACGTTCTGCAATTCACTCAAAAATGGTGCCAAACTGTTGCAAACGATCCCCTGAAAGGTTTTTCGGTGGAAACAGATGGGTTTTTATCATTGAAACAGAATTAGCCCTCGAGGTCTGAACAACTTTTTTTTGACAAAATCCCTAAGCCGCGCGGTCACAATTTCAGCAAAAATCTGACGTTCTGCAATTCACTCAGAAATGGTACCAAACTGTTGCAAACGATCCCCTGAAAGGTTTTTCGGTGGAAACAGATGGGTTTTTATCATCGAAACAGAATTAGCCCTCGAGGTCTGAACAACTTTTTTTTGACAAAATCCCTAAGCCGCGCGGTCACAATTTCAGCAAAAATCTGACGTTCTGAAATTCACTCAAAAATGGTGCCAAATTGTAGCAAACGATCCCCTGAAAGGTTTTTCGGTGGAAACAGATGGGTTTTTATCATCGAAACAGAATTAGCCCTCGAGGTCTGAACAACTTTTTTTGAAAAAATCCCTAAGCCGTGCGGTCACAATTTCAGCAAAAATCTGACGTTCTGCAATTCACTCAGAAATGGTGCCAAACTGTTGCAAACGATCCCCTGAAAGGTTTTTCGGTGGAAACAGATGGGTTTTTATCATCGAAACAGAATTAGCCCTCGAGGTCTGAAAACCTTTTTTTTGAAAAAATCCCTAAGCCGCGCGGTCACAATTTCAGCAAAAATCTGACGTTCTGCAATTCACTCAAAAATGGTGCCAAACTGTTGCAAACGATCCCCTGAAAGGTTTTTCGGTGGAAACAGATGGGTTTTTATCATCGAAACAGAATTAGCCCTTGAGGTCTGAACAACTTTTTTTTGAAAAAATCCCTAAGCTGCGCGGTCACAATTTCAGGAAAAATCTGACGTTCTGCAATTCACTCAAAAATGGTGCCAAACTGTTGCAAACGATCCCCTGAAAGGTTTTTCGGTGGAAACAGATGGGTTTTTATCATTGAAACAGAATTAGCCCTCGAGGTCTGAACAACTTTTTTTTGAAAAAATCCCTAAGCCGCGCGGTCACAATCTCAGCAAAAATCTGACGTTCTGCAATTCACTCAGAAATGGTACCAAACTGTTGCAAACGATCCCCTGAAAGGTTTTTCGGTGGAAACAGATGGGTTTTTATCATCGAAACAGAATTAGCCCTCGAGGTCTGAACAACTTTTTTTTGACAAAATCCCTAAGCCGCGCGGTCACAATTTCAGCAAAAATCTGACGTTCTGCAATTCACTCAAAAATGGTGCCAAATTGTAGCAAACGATCCCCTGAAAGGTTTTTCGGTGGAAACAGATGGGTTTTTATCATCGAAACAGAATTAGCCCTCGAGGTCTGAACAACTTTTTTTGAAAAAATCCCTAAGCCGTGCGGTCACAATTTCAGCAAAAATCTGACGTTCTGCAATTCACTCAGAAATGGTGCCAAACTGTTGCAAACGATCCCCTGAAAGGTTTTTCGGTGGAAACAGATGGGTTTTTATCATCGAAACAGAATTAGCCCTCGAGGTCTGAACAACTTTTTTTTGAAAAAATCCCTAAGCCGCGCGGTCACAATTTCAGCAAAAATCTGACGTTCTGCAATTCACTCAAAAATGGTGCCAAATTATAGGAAACGATCCCCTGAAAGGTTTTTCGGTGGAAACAGATGGGTTTTTATCATCGAAACAGAATTAGCCCTCAAGGTCTGAACAACTTTTTTTGAAAAAATCCCTAAGCCGTGCGGTCACAATTTCAGCAAAAATCTGACGTTCTGCAATTCACTCAAAAATGGTGCCAAACTGTTGCAAACGATCCCCTGAAAGGTTTTTCGGTGGAAACAGATGGGTTTTTATCATCGAAACAGAATTAGCCCTCGAGGTCTGAACAACTTTTTTTTGAAAAAAATCCCTAAGCCGCGCGGTCACAATTTCAGCAAAATTCTGACGTTCTGCAATTCACTCAAAAATGGTGCCAAACTGTTGCAAACGATACCCTGAAATGTTTTTCGGTGGAAACAGATGGGTTTTTATCATCGAAACAGAATTAGTCCTCGAGGTCTGAACAACTTTTTTTTGAAAAAATCCCTAAGCCGCGCGGTCACAATTTCAGCAAAAATCTGACGTTCTGCAATTCACTCAGAAATGGTGCCAAACTGTTGCAAACGATCCCCTGAAAGGTTTTTCGGTGGAAACAGATGGGTTTTTATAATCGAAACAGAATTAGTCCTCGAGGTCTGAACAACTTTTTTTTGAAAAAATCCCTAAGCCGCGCGGTCACAATTCCAGCAAAATTCTGACGTTCTGCAATTCACTCAAAAATGGTGCCAAACTGTTGCAAACGATCCCCTGAAATGTTTTTCGGTGGAAACAGATGGGTTTTTATCATCGAAACAGAATGAGCCCTCGAGGTCTGAACAACTTTTATTTGAAAAAATCCCTAAGCCGCGCGGTCACAATTTCAGCAAAAATCTGACGTTCTGCAATTCACTCAAAAATGGTGCCAAACTGTTGCAAACGATCCCCTGAAAGGTTTTTCGGTGGAAACAGATGGGTTTTTATCATTGAAACAGAATTAGCCCTCGAGGTCTGAACAACTTTTTTTTGAAAAAAATCCCTAAGCCGCGCGGTCACAATTTCAGCAAAAATCTGACGTTCTGCAATTCACTCAAAAATGGTGCCAAGCTGTTGCAAACGATCCCCTGAAAGGTTTTTCGGTGGAAACAGATGGGTTTTTATCATCGAAACAGAATTAGCCCTCGAGGTCTGAAGAACTTTTTTTTGAAAAAATCCCTAAGCCGCACGGTCACAATTTCAGCAAAAATCTGACGTTCTGCAATTCACTCAGAAATGGTGCCAAACTGTTGCAAACGATCCCCTGAAAGGTTTTTCGGTGGAAACAGATGGGTTTTTATCATTGAAACAGAATTAGCCCTCGAGGTCTGAACAACTTTTTTTTGAAAAAATCCCTAAGCCGCGCGGTCACAATTTCAGCAAAAATCTGACGTTCTGCAATTCACTCAGAAATGGTACCAAACTGTTGCAAACGATCCCCTGAAAGGTTTTTCGGTGGAAACAGATGGGTTTTTATCATCGAAACAGAATTAGCCCTCGAGGTCTGAACAACTTTTTTTTGAAAAAAATTCCTAAGCCGCGCGGTCACAATTTCAGCAAAATTCTGACGTTCTGCAATTCACTCAAAAATGGTGCCAAACTGTTGCAAACGATCCCCTGAAAGGTTTTTCGGTGGAAACAGATGGGTTTTTATCATCGAAACAGAATTAGCCCTCGAGGTCTGAACAACTTTTTTTTGAAAAAATCCCTAAGCCGCGCGGTCACAATTTCAGCAAAAATCTGACGTTCTGCAATTCACTCAGAAATGGTGCCAAACTGTTGCAAACGATCCCCTGAAAGGTTTTTCGGTGGAAACAGATGGGTTTTTATAATCGAAACAGAATTAGTCCTCGAGGTCTGAACAACTTTTTTTTGAAAAAATCCCTAAGCCGCGCGGTCACAATTTCAGCAAAAATCTGACGTTCTGCAATTCACTCAAAAATGGTGCCAAATTGTAGCAAACGATCCCCTGAAAGGTTTTTCGGTGGAAACAGATGGGTTTTTATCATCGAAACAGAATTAGCCCTCAAGGTCTGAACAACTTTTTTTGAAAAAATCCCTAAGCCGTGCGATCACAATTTCAGCAAAAATCTGACGTTCTGCAATTCACTCAAAAATGGTGCCAAACTGTTGCAAACGATCCCCTGAAATGTTTTTCGGTGGAAACAGATGGGTTTTTATCATCGAAACAGAATGAGCCCTCGAGGTCTGAACAACTTTTATTTGAAAAAATCCCTAAGCCGCGCGGTCACAATTTCAGCAAAAATCTGACGTTCTGCAATTCACTCAAAAATGGTGCCAAACTGTTGCAAACGATCCCCTGAAAGGTTTTTCGGTGGAAACAGATGGGTTTTTATCATCGAAACAGAATTAGCCCTCGAGGTCTGAACAACTTTTTTTTGAAAAAAATCCCTAAGCCGCGCGGTCACAATTTCAGCAAAAATCTGACCTTCTGCAATTCACTCAAAAATGGTGCCAAGCTGTTGCAAACGATCCCCTGAAAGGTTTTTCGGTGGAAACAGATGGGTTTTTATCATCGAAACAGAATTAGCCCTCGAGGTCTGAAGAACTTTTTTTTGAAAAAATCCCTAAGCCGCACGGTCACAATTTCAGCAAAAATCTGACGTTCTGCAATTCACTCAGAAATGGTGCCAAACTGTTGCAAACGATCCCCTGAAAGGTTTTTCGGTGGAAACAGATGGGTTTTTATCATTGAAACAGAATTAGCCCTCGAGGTCTGAACAACTTTTTTTTGAAAAAATCCCTAAGCCGCGCGGTCACAATTTCAGCAAAAATCTGACGTTCTGCAATTCACTCAGAAATGGTACCAAACTGTTGCAAACGATCCCCTGAAAGGTTTTTCGGTGGAAACAGATGGGTTTTTATCATCGAAACAGAATTAGCCCTCGAGGTCTGAACAACTTTTTTTTGAAAAAAATCCCTAAGCCGCGCGGTCACAATTTCAGCAAAATTCTGACGTTCTGCAATTCACTCAAAAATGGTGCCAAACTGTTGCAAACGATCCCCTGAAAGGTTTTTCGGTGGAAACAGATGGGTTTTTATCATCGAAACAGAATTAGCCCTCGAGGTCTGAACAACTTTTTTTTGAAAAAATCCCTAAGCCGCGCGGTCACAATTTCAGCAAAAATCTGACGTTCTGCAATTCACTCAGAAATGGTGCCAAACTGTTGCAAACGATCCCCTGAAAGGTTTTTCGGTGGAAACAGATGGGTTTTTATAATCGAAACAGAATTAGTCCTCGAGGTCTGAACAACATTTTTTTGAACAAATCCCTAAGCCGCGCGGTCACAATTTCAGCAAAATTCTGACGTTCTGCAATTCACTCAAAAATGGTGCCAAACTGTTGCAAAGGATCCCCTGAAAGGTTTTTCGGTGGAAACAGATGGGTTTTTATCATCGAAACAGAATTAGCCCTCGAGGTCTGAAGAACTTTTTTTGAAAAAATCCCTAAGCCGCGCGGTCACAATTTCAGCAAAAATCTGACGTTCTGCAATTCACTCAGAAATGGTGCCAAACTGTTGCAAACGATCCCCTGAAAGGTTTTTCGGTGGAAACAGATGGGTTTTTATCATCGAAACAGAATTAGCCCTCGAGGTCTGAACAACTTTTTTTTGAAAAAATCCCTAAGCCGCGCGGTCACAATTTCAGCAAAAATCTGACGTTCTGCAATTCACTCAAAAATGGTGCCAAATTGTAGCAAACGATCCCCTGAAAGGTTTTTCGGTGGAAACAGATGGGTTTTTATCATCGAAACAGAATTAGCCCTCAAGGTCTGAACAACTTTTTTTGAAAAAATCCCTAAGCCGTGCGATCACAATTTCAGCAAAAATCTGACGTTCTGCAATTCACTCAAAAATGGTGCCAAACTGTTGCAAACGATCCCCTGAAAGGTTTTTCGGTGGAAACAGATGGGTTTTTATCATCGAAACAGAATTAGCCCTCGAGGTCTGAACAACTTTTTTTTGAAAAAAATCCCTAGGCCGCGCGGTCACAATTTCAGCAAAAATCTGACGTTCTGCAATTCACTCAAAAATGGTGCCAAGCTGTTGCAAACGATCCCCTGAAAGGTTTTTCGGTGGAAACAGATGGGTTTTTATCATCGAAACAGAATTAGCCCTCGAGGTCTGAACAACTTTTTTTTGAAAAAATCCCTAAGCCGCGCGGTCACAATTTCAGCAAAAATCTGACGTTCTGCAATTCACTCAAAAATGGTGCCAAACTGTTGCAAACGATCCCCTGAAAGGTTTTTCGGTGGAAACAGATGGGTTTTTATCATCGAAACAGAATTAGCCCTCGAGGTCTGAACAACTTTTTTTTGAAAAAATCCCTAAGCCGCGCGGTCACAATTTCAGCAAAAATCTGACGTTCTGCAATTCACTCAAAAATGGTGCCAAATTGTAGCAAACGATCCCCTGAAAGGTTTTTCGGTGGAAACAGATGGGTTTTTATCATCGAAACAGAATGAGCCCTCGAGGTCTGAACAACTTTTTTTGAAAAAATCCCTAAGCCGTGCGGTCACAATTTCAGCAAAAATCTGACGTTCTGCAATTCACTCAAAAATGGTGCCAAACTGTTGCAAACGATCCCCTGAAAGGTTTTTCGGTGGAAACAGATGGGTTTTTATCATCGAAACAGAATTAGCCCTCGAGGTCTGAACAACTTTTTTTTGAAAAAAATCCCTAAGCCGCGCGGTCACAATTTCAGCAAAAATCTAACGTTCTGCAATTCTCTCAAAAATGGTGCCAAGCTGTTGCAAACGATCCCCTGAAAGGTTTTTCGGTGGAAACAGATGGGTTTTTATCATCGAAACAGAATTAGCCCTCGAGGTCTGAACAACTTTTTTTTGAAAAAATCCCTAAGCCGCGCGGTCACAATTTCAGCAAAAATCTGACGTTCTGCAATTCACTCAAAAATGGTGCCAAACTGTTGCAAACGATCCCCTGAAAGGTTTTTCGGTGGAAACAGATGGGTTTTTATCATCGAAACAGAATTAGCCCTCGAGGTCTGAAAAACTTTTTTTTAAAAAAATCCCTAAGCCGCGCGGTCACAATTTCAGCAAAAATCTGACGTTCTGCAATTCACTCAAAAATGGTGCCAAACTGTTGCAAACGATCCCCTGAAAGGTTTTTCGGTGGAAACAGATGGGTTTTTATCATTGAAACAGAATTAGCCCTCGAGGTCTGAACAACTTTTTTTTGAAAAAATCCCTAAGCCGCGCGGTCACAATTTCAGCAAAAATCTGACGTTCTGCAATTCACTCAACAATGGTGCCAAACTGTTGCAAACGATCCCCTGAAAGGTTTTTCGGTGGAAACAGATGGGTTTTTATCATTGAAACAGAATTAGCCCTCGAGGTCTGAACAACTTTTTTTTGAAAAAATCCCTAAGCCGCGCGGTCACAATTTCAGCAAAAATCTGACGTTCTGCAATTCACTCAAAAATGGTGCCAAACTGTTGCAAACGATCCCCTGAAAGGTTTTTTGGTGGAAACAGATGGGTTTTTATCATCGAAACAGAATTAGCCCTCGAGGTCTGAAAAACTTTTTTTAAAAAAAATCCCTAAGCCGCGCGGTCACAATTTCAGCAAAAATCTGACGTTCTGCAATTCACTCAAAAATGGTGCCAAACTGTTGCAAATGATCCCCTGAAAGGTTTTTCGGTGGAAACAGATGGGTTTTTATCATTGAAACAGAATTAGCCCTCGAGGTCTGAACAACTTTTTTTTGAAAAAATCCCTAAGCCGCGCGGTCACAATTTCAGCAAAAATCTGACGTTCTGCAATTCACTCAGAAATGGTACCAAACTGTTGCAAACGATCCCCTGAAAGGTTTTTCGGTGGAAACAGATGGGTTTTTATCATCGAAACAGAATTAGCCCTCGAGGTCTGAACAACATTTTTTTGAAAAAATCCCTAAGCCGCGCGGTCACAATTTCAGCAAAAATCTGACGTTCTTCAATTCACTCAAAAATGGTGCCAAATTGTAGCAAACGATCCCCTGAAAGGTTTTTCGGTGGAAACAGATGGGTTTTTATCATCGAAACAGAATTAGCCCTCAAGGTCTGAACAACTTTTTTTGAAAAAATCCCTAAGCCGCGCGGTCACAATTTCAGCAAAAATCTGACGTTCTGCAATTCACTCAAAAATGGTGCCAAACTGTTGCAAACGACCCCCTGAAAGGTTTTTCGGTGGAAACAGATGGGTTTTTATCATCGAAACAGAATTAGCCCTCGAGGTCTGAAAAACTTTTTTTAAAAAAAATCCCTAAGCCGCGCGGTCACAATTTCATCAAAAATCTGACGTTCTGCAATTCACTCAAAAATGGTGCCAAGCTGTTGCAAACGATCCCCTGAAAGGTTTTTCGGTGGAAACAGATGGGTTTTTATCATCGAAACAGAATTAGCCCTCGAGGTCTGAACAACTTTTTTTTGAAAAAATGCCTAAGCCGCGCGGCCACAATTTCAGCAAAAATCTGACGTTCTGCAATTCACTCAAAAATGGTGGCAAACTGTTGCAAACGATCCCCTGAAAGGTTTTTCGGTGGAAACAGATGGGTTTTTATCATCGAAACAGAATTAGCCCTCGAGGTCTGAAAAACTTTTTTTGAAAAAATCCCTAAGCCGCGCGGTCACAATTTCAGCAAAAATCTGACGTTCTGCAATTCACTCAAAAATGGTGCCAAATTGTAGCAAACGATCCCCTGAAAGGTTTTTCGGTGGAAACAGATGGGTTTTTATCATCGAAACAGAATTAGCCCTCAAGGTCTGAACAACTTTTTTTGAAAAAATCCCTAAGCCGTGCGGTCACAATTTCAGCAAAAATCTGACGTTCTGCAATTCACTCAAAAATGGTGCCAAACTGTTGCAAACGATCCCCTGAAAGGTTTTTCGGTTGAAACAGATGGGTTTTTATCATCGAAACAGAATTAGCCCTCGAGGTCTGAACAACTTTTTTAAAAAAAAATCCCTAAGCCGCGCGGTCACAATTTCAGCAAAAATCTGACGTTCTGCAATTCACTCAAAAATGGTTCCAAACTGTTGCAAACGATCCCCTGAAAGGTTTTTCGGTGGAAACAGATGGGTTTTTATCATCGAAACAGAATTAGCCCTCGAGGTCTGAAAAACTTTTTCTAAAAAAAATCCCTAAGACGCGTGGTCACAATTTCAGCAAATATCTGACGTTCTGCAATTCACTCAAAAATGGTGCCAAGCTGTTGCAAACGATCCCCTGAAAGGTTTTTCGGTGGAAACAGATGGGTTTTTATCATCGAAACAGAATTAGCCCTCGAGGTCTGAACAACTTTTTTTTGAAAAAATCCCTAAGCCGCGCGGTCACAATTTCAGCAAAAATCTGACGTTCTGCAATTCACTCAGAAATGGTGCCAAACTGTTGCAAACGATCCCCTGAAAGGTTTTTCGGTGGAAACAGATGGGTTTTTATCATCGAAACAGAATTAGTCCTCGAGGTCTGAACAACTTTTTTTTAAAAAAATCCCTAAGCCGCGCGGTCACAATTCCAGCAAAATTCTGACGTTCTGCAATTCACTCAAAAATGGTGCCAAACTGTTGCAAACGATCCCCTGAAAGGTTTTTCGGTGGAAACAGATGGGTTTTTATCATCGAAACAGAATTAGCCCTCGAGGTCTGAAAAACTTTTTTTTAAAAAAAATCCCTAAGCCGCGCGGTCACAATTTCAGCAAAAATCTGACGTTCTACAATTCACTCAAAAATGGTGCCAAACTGTTGCAAACGATCCCCTGAAAGGTTTTTCGGTGGAAACAGATGGGTTTTTATCATTGAAACAGAATTAGCCCTCGAGGTCTGAACAACTTTTTTTTGAAAAAATCCCTAAGCCGCGCGGTCACAATTTCAGCAAAAATCTGACGTTCTGCAATTCACTCAGAAATGGTGCCAAACTGTTGCAAACGATCCCCTGAAAGGTTTTTCGGTGGAAACAAATGGGTTTTTATAATCGAAACAGAATTAGTCCTCGAGGTCTGAACAACTTTTTTTTGAAAAAATCCCTAAGCCGCGCGGTCACAATTCCAGCAAAATTCTGACGTTCTGCAATTCACTTAAAAATGGTGCCAAACTGTTGCAAACGATCCCCTGAAAGGTTTTTCGGTGGAAACAGATGGGTTTTTATCATCGAAACAGAATGAGCCCTCGAGGTCTGAACAACTTTTTTTTGAAAAAATCCCTAAGCCGCGCGGTCACAATTTCAGGAAAAATCTGACGTTCTGCAATTCACTCAAAAATGGTGCCAAACTGTTGCAAACGATCCCCTGAAAGGTTTTTCGGTGGAAACAGATGGGTTTTTATCATCGAAACAGAATTAGCCCTCGAGGTCTGAAAAACCTTTTTTTAAAAAAATCCCTAAGCCGCGCGGTCACAATTTCAGCAAAAATCTGACGTTCTGCAATTCACTCAAAAATGGTGCCAAACTGTTGCAAACGATCCCCTGAAAGGTTTTTCGGTGGAAACAGATGGGTTTTTATCATTGAAACAGAATTAGCCCTCGAGGTCTGAACAACTTTTTTTTGAAAAAATCCCTAAGCCGCGCGGTCACAATTTCAGCAAAAATCTGACGTTCTGCAATTCACTCAGAAATGGTACCAAACTGTTGCAAACGATCCCCTGAAAGGTTTTTCGGTGGAAACAGATGGGTTTTTATCATCGAAACAGAATTAGCCCTCGAGGTCTGAACAACTTTTTTTTGAAAAAATCCCTAAGCCGCGCGGTCACAATTTCAGCAAAAATCTGACGTTCTTCAATTCACTCAAAAATGGTGCCAAACTGTTGCAAACGATCCCCTGAAAGGTTTTTCGGTGGAAACAGATGGGTTTTTATCATCGAAACAGAATTAGCCCTCGAGGTCTGAAAAACTTTTTTTGAAAAAATCCCTAAGCCGCGCGGTCACAATTTCAGCAAAAATCTGACGTTCTGCAATTCACTCAAAAATGGTGCCAAATTGTAGCAAACGATCCCCTGAAAGGTTTTTCGATGGAAACAGATGGTTTTTTATCATTGAAACAGAATTAGCCCTCGAGGTCTGAACAACTTTTTTTTGAAAAAATCCCTAAGCCGCGCGGTCACAATTTCAGCAAAAATCTGACGTTCTGCAATTCACTCAGAAATGGTGCCAAACTGTTGCAAACGATGCCCTGAAAGGTTTTTCGGTGGAAACAGATGGGTTTTTATCATCGAAACAGAATTAGCCCTCGAGGTCTGAACAACTTTTTTTTGAAAAAATCCCTAAGCCGCGCGGTCACAATTTCAGCAAAAATCTGACGTTCTGCAATTCACTCAAAAATGGTGCCAAACTGTTGCAAACGATCCCCTGAAAGGTTTTTCGGTGGAAACAGATGGGTTTTTATCATCGAAACAGAATTAGCCCTCGAGGTCTGAAAAACTTTTTTTTGAAAAAATCCCTAAGCCGCGCGGTCACAATTTCAGCAAAAATCTGACGTTCTGCAATTCACTCAAAAATGGTGCCAAACTGTTGCAAACGATCCCCTGAAAGGTTTTTTGGTGTAAACAGATGGGTTTTTATCATCGAAACAGAATTAGCCCTCGAGGTCTGAACAACATTTTTTTGAAAAAATCCCTAAGCCGCGCGGTCACAATTTCAGCCAAAATCTGACGTTCTGCAATTCACTCAAAAATGGTGCCAAGCTGTTGCAAACGATCCCCTGAAAGGTTTTTCGGTGGAAACAGATGGGTTTTTATCATCGAAACAGAATTAGCCCTCGAGGTCTGAACAACTTTTTTTTGAAAAAATCCCTAAGCCGCGCGGTCACAATTTCAGCAAAAATCTGACGTTCTGCAATTCACTCAGAAATGGTGCCAAACTGTTGCAAACGATCCCCTGAAAGGTTTTTCGGTGGAAACAGATGGGTTTTTATAATCGAAACAGAATTAGCCCTCGAGGTCTGAACAACTTTTTTTTGAAAAAATCCCTAAACCGCGCGGCCACAATTTCAGCAAAAATCTGACGTTCTGCAATTCACTCAAAAATGGTGGCAAACTGTTGCAAACGATCCCCTGAAAGGTTTTTCGGTGGAAACAGATGGGTTTTTATCATCGAAACAGAATTAGCCCTCGAGGTCTGAACAACCTATTTTTGAAAAAATCCCTAAGCCGCGCGGTCACAATTTCATCAAAAATCTGACGTTCTGCAATTCACTCAAAAATGGTGCCAGACTGTTGCAAACGATGCCCTGAAAGGTTTTCCGGTGGAAACAGATGGGTTTTTATCATCGAAACAGAATTAGCCCTCGAGGTCTGAACAACATTTTTTTGAAAAAATCCCTAAGCCGCGCGGTCACAATTTCAGCAAAAATCTGACGTTCTGCAATTCACTCAGAAATGGTGCCAAACTGTTGCAAACGATCCCCTGAAAGGTTTTTCGGTGGAAACAGATGGGTTTTTATAATCGAAACAGAATTAGCCCTCAAGGTCTGAACAACTTTTTTTTGAAAAAATCCCTAAACCGCGCGGCCACAATTTCAGCAAAAATCTGACGTTCTGCAATTCACTCAAAAATGGTGGCAAACTGTTGCAAACGATCCCCTGAAAGGTTTTTCGGTGGAAACAGATGGGTTTTTATCATCGAAACAGAATTAGCCCTCGAGGTCTGAACAACCTATTTTTGAAAAAATCCCTAAGCCGCGCGGTCACAATTTCATCAAAAATCTGACGTTCTGCAATTCACTCAAAAATGGTGCCAAACTGTTGCAAACGATGCCCTGAAAGGTTTTTCGGTGGAAACAGATGGGTTTTTATCATCGAAACAGAATTAGCCCTCGAGGTCTGAACAACTTTTTTTTGAAAAAATCCCTAAGCCGCGCGGTCACAATTTCAGCAAAAATCTGACGTTCTGCAATTCACTCAAAAATGGTGCCAAACTGTTGCAAATGATCCCCTGAAAGGTTTTTCGGTGAAAACAGATGGGTTTTTATCATCGAAACAGAATTAGCCCTCGAGGTCTGAAAAACATTTTTTTGAAAAAATCCCTAAGCCGCGCGGTCACAATTTCAGCAAAAATCTGACGTTCTGCAATTCACTCAAAAATGGTGCCAAACTGTTGCAAACGATCCCCTGAAAGGTTTTTTGGTGGAAACAGATGGGTTTTTATCATCGAAACAGAATTAGCCCTCGAGGTCTGAAAAACTTTTTTTTGAAAAAATCCCTAAGCCGCGCGGTCACAATTTCAGCAAAAATCTGACGTACTGCAATTCACTCAAAAATGGTGCCAAACTGTTGCAAACGATCCCCTGAAAGGTTTTTCGGTGGAAACAGATGGGTTTTTATCATTGAAAAAGAATTAGCCCTCGAGTTCTGAACAACTTTTTTTTGAAAAAATCCCTATGCCGCGCGGTCACAATTTAAGCAAAAATCTGACGTTCTGCAATTCACTCAAAAATGGTGCCAAATTGTAGCAAACGATCCCCTGAAAGGTTTTTCGGTGGAAACAGATGGGTTTTTATCATTGAAACAGAATTAGCCCTCGAGGTCTGAACAACTTTTCTTTGAAAAAATCCCTAAGCCGCGCGGTCACAATTTCAGCAAAAATCTGACGTTCTGCAATTCTCTCAGAAATGGTGCCAAACTGTTGCAAACGATCCCCTGAAAGGTTTTTCGGTGGAAACAGATGGGTTTTTATCATCGAAACAGAATTAGCCCTCGAGGTCTGAACAACATTTTTTTGAAAAAATCCCTAAGCCGCGCGGTCACAATTTCATCAAAAATCTGACGTTCTGCAATTCACTCAAAAATGGTGCCAAACTGTTGCAAACGATCCCCTGAAAGGTTTTTCGGTGGAAACAGATGGGTTTTTATCATCGAAACAGAATTAGCCCTCGAGGTCTGAACAACCTATTTTTGAAAAAATCCCTAAGCCGCGCGGTCACAATTTCAGCAAAAATCTGACGTTCTGCAATTCTCTCAGAAATGGTGCCAAACTGTTGCAAACGATCCCCTGAAAGGTTTTTCGGTGGAAACAGATGGGTTTTTATCATCGAAACAGAATTAGCCCTCGAGGTCTGAGCAACATTTTTTTGAAAAAATCCCTAAGCCGCGCGGTCACAATTTCATCAAAAATCTGACGTTCTGCAATTCACTCAAAAATGGTGCCAAACTGTTGCAAACGATCCCCTGAAAGGTTTTTCGGTGGAAACAGATGGGTTTTTATCATCGAAACAGAATTAGCCCTCGAGGTCTGAACAACCTATTTTTGAAAAAATCCCTAAGCCGCGCGGTCACAATTTCATCAAAAATCTGACGTTCTGCAATTCACTCAAAAATGGTGCCAAACTGTTGCAAACGATGCCCTGAAAGGTTTTTCGGTGGAAACAGATGGGTTTTTATCATCGAAACAGAATTAGCCCTCGAGGTCTGAAAAACTTTTTTTTGAAAAAATCCCTAAGCCGCGCGGTCACAATTTCAGCAAAAATCTGACGTTCTGCAATTCACTCAAAAATGGTGCCAAACTGTTGCAAACGATCCCCTGAAAGGTTTTTTGGTGGAAACAGATGGGTTTTTATCATCGAAACAGAATTAGCCCTCGAGGTCTGAAAAACTTTTTTTTGAAAAAATCCCTAAGCCGCGCGGTCACAATTTCAGCAAAAATCTGACGTACTGCAATTCACTCAAAAATGGTGCCAAACTGTTGCAAACGATCCCCTGAAAGGTTTTTCGGTGGAAACAGATGGGTTTTTATCATCGAAACAGAATTAGCCCTCGAGGTCTGAACAACATTTTTTTGAAAAAATCCCTAAGCCGCGCGGTCACAATTTCAGCAAAAATCTGACGTTCTGCAATTCACTCAAAAATGGTGCCAAACTGTTGCAAACGATCCCCTGAAAGGTTTTTTGGTGGAAACAGATGGGTTTTTATCATCGAAACAGAATTAGCCCTCGAGGTCTGAACAACTTTTCTTTGAAAAAATCCCTAAGCCGCGCGGTCACAATTTCAGCAAAAATCTGACGTTCTGCAATTCTCTCAGAAATGGTGCCAAACTGTTGCAAACGATCCCCTGAAAGGTTTTTCGGTGGAAACAGATGGGTTTTTATCATCGAAACAGAATTAGCCCTCGAGGTCTGAACAACATTTTTTTGAAAAAATCCCTAAGCCGCGCGGTCACAATTTCATCAAAAATCTGACGTTCTGCAATTCACTCAAAAATGGTGCCAAACTGTTGCAAACGATCCCCTGAAAGGTTTTTCGGTGGAAACAGATGGGTTTTTATCATCGAAACAGAATTAGCCCTCGAGGTCTGAACAACCTATTTTTGAAAAAATCCCTAAGCCGCGCGGTCACAATTTCAGCAAAAATCTGACGTTCTGCAATTCTCTCAGAAATGGTGCCAAACTGTTGCAAACGATCCCCTGAAAGGTTTTTCGGTGGAAACAGATGGGTTTTTATCATCGAAACAGAATTAGCCCTCGAGGTCTGAACAACATTTTTTTGAAAAAATCCCTAAGCCGCGCGGTCACAATTTCATCAAAAATCTGACGTTCTGCAATTCACTCAAAAATGGTGCCAAACTGTTGCAAACGATCCCCTGAAAGGTTTTTCGGTGGAAACAGATGGGTTTTTATCATCGAAACAGAATTAGCCCTCGAGGTCTGAACAACCTATTTTTGAAAAAATCCCTAAGCCGCGCGGTCACAATTTCATCAAAAATCTGACGTTCTGCAATTCACTCAAAAATGGTGCCAAACTGTTGCAAACGATGCCCTGAAAGGTTTTTCGGTGGAAACAGATGGGTTTTTATCATCGAAACAGAATTAGCCCTCGAGGTCTGAAAAACTTTTTTTTGAAAAAATCCCTAAGCCGCGCGGTCACAATTTCAGCAAAAATCTGACGTTCTGCAATTCACTCAAAAATGGTGCCAAACTGTTGCAAACGATCCCCTGAAAGGTTTTTTGGTGGAAACAGATGGGTTTTTATCATCGAAACAGAATTAGCCCTCGAGGTCTGAAAAACTTTTTTTTGAAAAAATCCCTAAGCCGCGCGGTCACAATTTCAGCAAAAATCTGACGTACTGCAATTCACTCAAAAATGGTGCCAAACTGTTGCAAACGATCCCCTGAAAGGTTTTTCGGTGGAAACAGATGGGTTTTTATCATCGAAACAGAATTAGCCCTCGAGGTCTGAACAACATTTTTTTGAAAAAATCCCTAAGCCGCGCGGTCACAATTTCAGCAAAAATCTGACGTTCTGCAATTCACTCAAAAATGGTGCCAAACTGTTGCAAACGATCCCCTGAAAGGTTTTTTGGTGGAAACAGATGGGTTTTTATCATCGAAACAGAATTAGCCCTCGAGGTCTGAACAACTTTTCTTTGAAAAAATCCCTAAGCCGCGCGGTCACAATTTCAGCAAAAATCTGACGTTCTGCAATTCTCTCAGAAATGGTGCCAAACTGTTGCAAACGATCCCCTGAAAGGTTTTTCGGTGGAAACAGATGGGTTTTTATCATCGAAACAGAATTAGCCCTCGAGGTCTGAACAACATTTTTTTGAAAAAATCCCTAAGCCGCGCGGTCACAATTTCATCAAAAATCTGACGTTCTGCAATTCACTCAAAAATGGTGCCAAACTGTTGCAAACGATCCCCTGAAAGGTTTTTCGGTGGAAACAGATGGGTTTTTATCATCGAAACAGAATTAGCCCTCGAGGTCTGAAAAACTTTTTTTTGAAAAAATCCCTAAGGCGCGCGGTCACAATTTCAGCAAAAATCTGACGTTCTGCAATTCACTCAAAAATGGTGCCAAACTGTTGCAAACGATCCCCTGAAAGGTTTTTCGGTGGAAACAGATGGGTTTTTATCATCGAACAAGAATTAGCCCTCGAGGTCTGAACAACTTTTTTTTAAAAAAATCCCTAAGCTGCGCGGTCACAATTTCAGCAAAAATCTGACATTCTGCAATTCACTCAAAAATGGTGCCAAACTGTTGCAAACGATCCCCTGAAAGGTTTTTCGGTGGAAACAGATGGGTTTTTATCATCGAAACAGAATTAGCCCTCGAGGTCTGAACAACTTTTTTTTGAAAAAATCCCTAAGCCGCGCGGTCACAATTTCAGCAAAAATCTGACGTTCTGCAATTCTCTCAGAAATGGTGCCAAACTGTTGCAAACGATCCCCTGAAAGGTTTTTCGGTGGAAACAGATGGGTTTTTATCATCGAAACAGAATTAGCCCTCGAGGTCTGAACAACATTTTTTTGAAAAAATCCCTAAGCCGCGCGGTCACAATTTCATCAAAAATCTGACGTTCTGCAATTCACTCAAAAATGGTGCCAAACTGTTGCAAACGATCCCCTGAAAGGTTTTTCGGTGGAAACAGATGGGTTTTTATCATCGAAACAGAATTAGCCCTCGAGGTCTGAAAAACTTTTTTTTGAAAAAATCCCTAAGGCGCGCGGTCACAATTTCAGCAAAAATCTGACGTTCTGCAATTCACTCAAAAATGGTGCCAAACTGTTGCAAACGATCCCCTGAAAGGTTTTTCGGTGGAAACAGATGGGTTTTTATCATCGAACAAGAATTAGCCCTCGAGGTCTGAACAACTTTTTTTAAAAAAAATCCCTAAGCTGCGCGGTCACAATTTCAGCAAAAATCTGACATTCTGCAATTCACTCAAAAATGGTGCCAAACTGTTGCAAACGATCCCCTGAAAGGTTTTTCGGTGGAAACAGATGGGTTTTTATCATCGAAACAGAATTAGCCCTCGAGGTCTGAACAACTTTTTTTTGAAAAAATCCCTAAGCCGCGCGGTCACAATTTCAGCAAAAATCTGACGTTCTGCAATTCACTCAAAAATGGTGGCAAACTGTTGCAAACGATCCCCTGAAAGGTTTTTCGGTGGAAACAGATGGGTTTTTATCATCGAAACAGAATTAGCCCTCGAGGTCTGAACAACTTTTTTTTGAAAAAATCCCTAAGCCGCGCGGTCACAATTTCATCAAAAATCTGACGTTCTGCAATTCACTCAAAAATGGTGCCAAACTGTTGCAAACGATCCCCTGAAAGGTTTTTCAGTGGAAACAGATGGGTTTTTATCATCGAAACAGAATTAGCCCTCGAGGTCTGAAAAACTTTTTTTTGAAAAAATCCCTAAGGCGCGCGGTCACAATTTCAGCAAAAATCTGACGTTCTGCAATTCACTCAAAAATGGTGCCAAACTGTTGCAAACGATCCCCTGAAAGGTTTTTCGGTGGAAACAGATGGGTTTTTATCATCGAAACAGAATTAGCCCTCGAGGTCTGAACAACTTTTTTTTAAAAAAATCCCTAAGCTGCGCGGTCACAATTTCAGCAAAAATCTGACATTCTGCAATTCACTCAAAAATGGTGCCAAACTGTTGCAAACGATCCCCTGAAAGGTTTTTCGGTGGAAACAGATGGGTTTTTATCATCGAAACAGAATTAGCCCTCGAGGTCTGAACAACTTTTTTTTGAAAAAATCCCTAAGCCGCGCGGTCACAATTTCAGCAAAAATCTGACGTTCTGCAATTCACTCAAAAATGGTGCCAAACTGTTGCAAACGATCCCCTGAAAGGTTTTTCGGTGGAAACAGATGGGTTTTTATCATCGAAACAGAATTAGCCCTCGAGGTCTGAACAACTTTTTTTTGAAAAAATCCCTAAGCCGCGCGGTCACAATTTCAGCAAAAATCAGACGTTCTGCAATTCACTCAAAAATGGTGCCAAACTGTAGCAAACGATCCCCTGAAAGGTTTTTCGGTGGAAACAGATGGGTTTTTATCATCGAAACAGAATTAGCCCTCAAGGTCTGAACAACTTTTTTTTGAAAAAATCCCTAAGCCGCGCGGTCACAATTTCAGCAAAAATCAGACGTTCTGCAATTCACTCAAAAATGGTGCCAAATTGTAGCAAACGATCCCCTGAAAGGTTTTTCGGTGGAAACAGATGGGTTTTTATCATCGAAACAGAATTAGCCCTCGAGGTCTGAAGAACCTTTTTTTGAAAAAATCCCTAAGCCGCGCGGTCACAATTTCATCAAAAATCTGACGTTCTGCAATTCACTCAAAAATGGTGCCAAACTGTTGCAAACGATCCCCTGAAAGGTTTTTCGGTGGAAACAGATGGGTTTTTATCATCGAAACAGAATTAGCCCTCGAGGTCTGAACAACTTTTTTTTGAAAAAATCCCTAAGCCGCGCGGTCACAATTTCAGCAAAAATCTGACGTTCTGCAATTCACTCAAAAATGGTGCAAAGCTGTTGCAAACGATCCCCTGAAAGGTTTTTCGGTGGAAACAGATGGGCTTTTATCATCGAAACAGAATTAGCCCTCGAGGTCTGAACAACTTTTTTTAAAAAAAATCCCTAAGCTGCGCGGTCACAATTTCAGCAAAAATCTGACATTCTGCAATTCACTCAAAAATGGTGCCAAACTGTTGCAAACGATCCCCTGAAAGGTTTTTCGGTGGAAACAGATGGGTTTTTATCATCGAAACAGAATTAGCCCTCGAGGTCTGAACAACTTTTTTTTGAAAAAATCCCTAAGCCGCGCGGTCACAATTTCAGCAAAAATCTGACGTTTTGCAATTCACTCAAAAATGGTGGCAAACTGTTGCAAACGATCCCCTGAAAGGTTTTTTGGTGGAAACAGATGGGTTTTTATCATCGAAACAGAATTAGCCCTCGAGGTCTGAACAACCTTTTTTTGAAAACATCCCTAAGCCGCGCGGTCACAATTTCAGCAAAAATCTGACGTTCTGCAATTCACTCAAAAATGGTGCCAAACTGTTGCAAACGATCCCCTGAAAGGTTTTTCGGTGGAAACAGATGGGTTTTTATCATCGAAACAGAATTAGCCCTCGAGGTCTGAAAAACCTTTTTTTGAAAAAATCCCTAAGCCGCGCGGTCACAATTTCAGCAAAAATCTGACGTTCTGCAATTCACTCAAAAATGGTGCCAAACTGTTGCAAACGGTCCCCTGAAAGGTTTTTCGGTGGAAACAGATGGGTTTTTATCATCGAAACAGAATTAGCCCTCGAGGTCTGAACAACTTTTTTTTGAAAAAATCCCTAAGCCGCGCGGTCACAATTTCAGCAAAAATCTGACGTTCTGCAATTCACTCAAAAATGGTGCCAAACTGTTGCAAACGATCCCCTGAAAGGTTTTTCGGTGGAAACAGATGGGTTTTTTTTATCGAAACAGAATTAGCCCTCGAGGTCTGAACAACTTTTTTTTGAAAAAATCCCTAAGCCGCGCGGTCACAATTTCAGCAAAAATCTGACGTTCTTCAATTCACTCAAAAATGGTGCCAAACTGTTGCAAACGATCCCCTGAAAGGTTTTTCGGTGGAAACAGATGGGTTTTTATCATCGAAACAGAATTAGCCCTCGAGGTCTGAAAAACTTTTTTTGAAAAAATCCCTAAGCCGCGCGGTCACAATTTCAGCAAAAATCAGACGTTCTGCAATTCACTCAAAAATGGTGCCAAATTGTAGCAAACGATCCCCTGAAAGGTTTTTCGGTGGAAACAGATGGGTTTTTATCATCGAAACAGAATTAGCCCTCAAGGTCTGAACAACTTTTTTTTGAAAAAATCCCTAAGCCGCGCGGTCACAATTTCAGCAAAAATCTGACGTTCTTCAATTCACTCAAAAATGGTGCCAAACTGTTGCAAACGATCCCCTGAAAGGTTTTTCGGTGGAAACAGATGGGTTTTTATCATCGAAACAGAATTAGCCCTCGAGGTCTGAAAAACTTTTTTTGAAAAAATCCCTAAGCCGCGCGGTCACAATTTCAGCAAAAATCAGACGTTCTGCAATTCACTCAATCATGGTGCCAAATTGTAGCAAACGATCCCCTGAAAGGTTTTTCGGTGGAAACAGATGGGTTTTTATCATCGAAACAGAATTAGCCCTCGAGGTCTGAACAACCTTTTTTTGAAAAAATCCCTAAGCCGCGCGGTCACAATTTCAGCAAAAATCTGACGTTCTTCAATTCACTCAAAAATGGTGCCAAACTGTTGCAAACGATCCCCTGAAAGGTTTTTCGGTGGAAACAGATGGGTTTTTATCATCGAAACAGAATTAGCCCTCGAGGTCTGAAAAACTTTTTTTGAAAAAATCCCTAAGCCGCGCGGTCACAATTTCAGCAAAAATCAGACGTTCTGCAATTCACTCAAAAATGGTGCCAAATTGTAGCAAACGATCCCCTGAAAGGTTTTTCGGTGGAAACAGATGGGTTTTTATCATCGAAACAGAATTAGCCCTCAAGGTCTGAACAACCTTTTTTTGAAAAAATCCCTAAGCCGCGCGGTCACAATTTCAGCAAAAATCTGACGTTCTTCAATTCACTCAAAAATGGTGCCAAACTGTTGCAAACGATCCCCTGAAAGGTTTTTCAGTGGAAACAGATGGGTTTTTATCATCGAAACAGAATTAGCCCTCAAGGTCTGAACAAATTTTTTTTGAAAAAATCCCTAAGCCGCGCGGTCACAATTTCAGCAAAAATCAGACGTTCTGCAATTCACTCAAAAATGGTGCCAAACTGTTGCAAACGATCCCCTGAAAGGTTTTTCGGTGGAAACAGATGGGCTTTTATCATCGAAACAGAATTAGCCCTCGAGGTCTGAACAACTTTTTTTAAAAAAAATCCCTAAGCCGCGCGGTCACAATTTCAGCAAAAATCTGACGTTCTGCAATTCACTCAAAAATGGTGCCAAACTGTTGCAAACGATCCCCTGAAAGGTTTTTCGGTGGAAACAGATGGATTTTTATCATCGAAACAGAATTAGCCCGCGAGGTCTGAACAACCTTTTTTTTAAAAAATCCCTAAGCCGCGCGGTCACAATTTCATCAAAAATCTGACGTTCTGCAATTCACTCAAAAATGGTGCCAAACTGTTGCAAACGATCCCCTGAAAGGTTTTTCGGTGGAAACAGATGGGTTTTTATCATCGAAACAGAATTAGCCCTCGAGGTCTGAAAAACTTTTTTTTGAAAAAATCCCTAAGCCGCGCGGTCACAATTTCAGCAAAAATCTGACGTTCTGCAATTCACTCAAAAATGGTGCCAAACTGTTGCAAACGATCCCCTGAAAGGTTTTTCGGTGGAAACAGATGGGTTTTTATCATCGAAACAGAATTAGCCCTCGAGGTCTGAAAATTTTTTTTTTGAAAAAATCCCTAAGCCGCGCAGTCACAATTTCAGCAAAAATCTGACGTTCTGCAATTCACTCAAAAATGGTGCCAAACTGTTGCAAACGATCCCCTGAAAGGTTTTTCGGTGGAAACAGATGGGTTTTTATCATCGAAACAGAATTAGCCCTCGAGGTCTGAACAACTTTTTTTTAAAAAAATCCCTAAGCCGCGCGGTCACAATTTCAGCAAAAATCTGACGTTCTGCAATTCACTCAAAAATGGTGCCAAACTGTTGCAAACGATCCCCTGAAAGGTTTTTCGGTGGAAACAGATGGGTTTTTTTTATCGAAACAGAATTAGCCCTCGAGGTCTGAACAACTTTTTTTTGAAAAAATCCCTAAGCCGCGCGGTCACAATGTCAGCAAAAATCTGACGTTCTTCAATTCACTCAAAAATGGTGCCAAACTGTTGCAAACGATCCCCTGAAAGGTTTTTCGGTGGAAACAGATGGGTTTTTATCATCGAAACAGAATTAGCCCTCGAGGTCTGAAAAACTTTTTTTGAAAAAATCCCTAAGCCGCGCGGTCACAATTTCAGCAAAAATCTGACGTTCTGCAATTCACTCAAAAATGGTGCCAAATTGTAGCAAACGATCCCCTGAAAGGTTTTTCGGTGGAAACAGATGGGTTTTTATCACCGAAACAGAATTAGCCCTCAAGGTCTGAACAACTTTTTTTTGAAAAAATCCCTAAGCCGCGCGGTCACAATTTCAGCAAAAATCTGACGTTCTTCAATTCACTCAAAAATGGTGCCAAACTGTTGCAAACGATCCCCTGAAAGGTTTTTCGGTGGAAACAGATGGGTTTTTATCATCGAAACAGAATTAGCCCTCGAGGTCTAAAAAACTTTTTTTGAAAAAATCCCTAAGCCGCGCGGTCACAATTTCAGCAAAAATCAGACGTTCTGCAATTCACTCAAAAATGGTGCCAAATTGTAGCAAACGATCCCCTGAAAGGTTTTTCGGTGGAAACAGATGGGTTTTTATCATCGAAACAGAATTAGCCCTCGAGGTCTGAACAACCTTTTTTTGAAAAAATCCCTAAGCCGCGCGGTCACAATTTCAGCAAAAATCTGACGTTCTTCAATTCACTCAAAAATGGTGCCAAACTGTTGCAAACGATCCCCTGAAAGGTTTTTCAGTGGAAACAGATGGGTTTTTATCATCGAAACAGAATTAGCCCTCAAGGTCTGAACAAATTTTTTTTGAAAAAATCCCTAAGCCGCGCGGTCACAATTTCAGCAAAAATCAGACGTTCTGCAATTCACTCAAAAATGGTGCCAAACTGTTGCAAACGATCCCCTGAAAGGTTTTTCGGTGGAAACAGATGGGTTTTTATCATCGAAACAGAATTAGCCCTCGAGGTCTGAACAACTTTTTTTTGAAAAAATCCCTAAGCCGCGCGGTCACAATTTCAGCAAAAATCTGACGTTCTGCAATTCACTCAAAAATGGTGCCAAACTGTTGCAAACGATCCCCTGAAAGGTTTTTCGGTGGAAACAGATGGGTTTTTATCATCGAAACAGAATTAGCCCTCGAGGTCTGAAAAACTTTTTTTTGAAAAAATCCCTAAGCCGCGCGGTCACAATTTCAACAAAAATCTGACGTTCTGCAATTCACTCAAAAATGGTGCCAAACTGTTGCAAACGATCCCCTGAAAGGTTTTTCGGTGGAAACAGATGGGTTTTTATCATCGAAACAGAATTAGCCCTCGAGGTCTGAAGAACGTTTTTTTGAAAAAATCCCTAAGCCGCGCGGTCACAATTTCATCAAAAATCTGACGTTCTGCAATTCACTCAAAAATGGTGCCAAACTGTTGCAAACGATCCCCTGAAAGGTTTTTCGGTGGAAACAGATGGGTTTTTATCATCGAAACAGAATTAGCCCTCGAGGTCTGAAAAACTTTTTTTTGAAAAAATCCCTAAGCCGCGCGGTCACAATTTCAGCAAAAATCTGACGTTCTGCAATTCACTCAAAAATGGTGCCAAACTGTTGCAAACGATCCCCTGAAAGGTTTTTCGGTGGAAACAGATGGGCTTTTATCATCGAAACAGAATTAGCCCTCGAGGTCTGAACAACTTTTTTTTAAAAAAATCCCTAAGCTGCGCGGTCACAATTTCAGCAAAAATCTGACATTCTGCAATTCACTCAAAAATGGTGCCAAACTGTTGCAAACGATCCCCTGAAAGGTTTTTCGGTGGAAACAGATGGGTTTTTATCATCGAAACAGAATTAGCCCTCGAGGTCTGAACAACTTTTTTTTGAAAAAATCCCTAAGCCGCGCGGTCACAATTTCAGCAAAAATCTGACGTTCTGCAATTCACTCAAAAATGGTGGCAAACTGTTGCAAACGATCCCCTGAAAGGTTTTTTGGTGGAAACAGATGGGTTTTTATCATCGAAACAGAATTAGCCCTCGAGGTCTGAACAACCTTTTTTTGAAAACATCCCTAAGCCGCGCGGTCACAATTTCATCAAAAATCTGACGTTCTGCAATTCACTCAAAAATGGTGCCAAACTGTTGCAAACGATCCCCTGAAAGGTTTTTCGGTGGAAACAGATGGGTTTTTATCATCGAAACAGAATTAGCCCTCGAGGTCTGAAAAACCTTTTTTTGAAAAAATCCCTAAGCCGCGCGGTCACAATTTCAGCAAAAATCTGACGTTCTGCAATTCACTCAAAAATGGTGCCAAACTGTTGCAAACGGTCCCCTGAAAGGTTTTTCGGTGGAAACAGATGGGTTTTTATCATCGAAACAGAATTAGCCCTCGAGGTCTGAAAAACTTTTTTTGAAAAAATCCCTAAGCCGCGCGGTCACAATTTCAGCAAAAATCAGACGTTCTGCAATTCACTCAAAAATGGTGCCAAATTGTAGCAAACGATCCCCTGAAAGGTTTTTCGGTGGAAACAGATGGGTTTTTATCATCGAAACAGAATTAGCCCTCAAGGTCTGAACAACCTTTTTTTGAAAAAATCCCTAAGCCGCGCGGTCACAATTTCAGCAAAAATCTGACGTTCTTCAATTCACTCAAAAATGGTGCCAAACTGTTGCAAACGATCCCCTGAAAGGTTTTTCAGTGGAAACAGATGGGTTTTTATCATCGAAACAGAATTAGCCCTCAAGGTCTGAACAACTTTTTTTTGAAAAAATCCCTAAGCCGCGCGGTCACAATTTCAGCAAAAATCAGACGTTCTGCAATTCACTCAAAAATGGTGCCAAACTGTTGCAAACGATCCCCTGAAAGGTTTTTCGGTGGAAACAGATGGGTTTTTATCATCGAAACAGAATTAGCCCTCGAGGTCTGAACAACTTTTTTTTGAAAAAATCCCTAAGCCGCGCGGTCACAATTTCAGCAAAAATCTGACGTTCTGCAATTCACTCAAAAATGGTGCCAAACTGTTGCAAACGATCCCCTGAAAGGTTTTTCGGTGGAAACAGATGGATTTTTATCATCGAAACAGAATTAGCCCGCGAGGTCTGAACAACCTTTTTTTGAAAAAATCCCTAAGCCGCGCGGTCACAATTTCATCAAAAATCTGACGTTCTGCAATTCACTCAAAAATGGTGCCAAACTGTTGCAAACGATCCCCTGAAAGGTTTTTCGGTGGAAACAGATGGGTTTTTATCATCGAAACAGAATTAGCCCTCGAGGTCTGAAAAACTTTTTTTTGAAAAAATCCCTAAGCCGCGCGGTCACAATTTCAGCAAAAATCTGACGTTCTGCAATTCACTCAAAAATGGTGCCAAACTGTTGCAAACGATCCCCTGAAAGGTTTTTCGGTGGAAACAGATGGGTTTTTATCATCGAAACAGAATTAGCCCTCGAGGTCTGAACAACTTTTTTTTGAAAAAATCCCTAAGCCGCGCGGTCACAATTTCAGCAAAAATCTGACGTTTTGCAATTCACTCAAAAATGGTGCCAAACTGTTGCAAACGATCCCCTGAAAGGTTTTTCGGTGGAAACAGATGGGTTTTTATCATCGAAACAGAATTAGCCCTCGAGGTCTGAAGAACCTTTTTTTAAAAAAATCCCTAAGCCGCGCGGTCACAATTTCATCAAAAATCTGACGTTCTGCAATTCACTCAAAAATGGTGCCAAACTGTTGCAAACGATCCCCTGAAAGGTTTTTCGGTGGAAACAGATGGGTTTTTATCATCGAAACAGAATTAGCCCTCGAGGTCTGAAAAACTTTTTTTTGAAAAAATCCCTAAGCCGCGCGGTCACAATTTCAGCAAAAATCTGACGTTCTGCAATTCACTCAAAAATGGTGCCAAACTGTTGCAAACGATCCCCTGAAAGGTTTTTCGGTGGAAACAGATGGGCTTTTATCATCGAAACAGAATTAGCCCTCGAGGTCTGAACAACTTTTTTTTAAAAAAATCCCTAAGCTGCGCGGTCACAATTTCAGCAAAAATCTGACATTCTGCAATTCACTCAAAAATGGTGCCAAACTGTTGCAAACGATCCCCTGAAAGGTTTTTCGGTGGAAACAGATGGGTTTTTATCATCGAAACAGAATTAGCCCTCGAGGTCTGAACAACTTTTTTTTGAAAAAATCCCTAAGCCGCGCGGTCACAATTTCAGCAAAAATCTGACGTTCTGCAATTCACTCAAAAATGGTGCCAAACTGTTGCAAACGATCCCCTGAAAGGTTTTTTGGTGGAAACAGATGGGTTTTTATCATCGAAACAGAATTAGCCCTCGAGGTCTGAACAACCTTTTTTTGAAAACATCCCTAAGCCGCGCGGTCACAATTTCAGCAAAAATCTGACGTTCTGCAATTCACTCAAAAATGGTGCCAAACTGTTGCAAACGATCCCCTGAAAGGTTTTTTGGTGGAAACAGATGGGTTTTTATCATCGAAACAGAATTAGCCCTCGAGGTCTGAAGAACCTTTTTTTGAAAAAATCCCTAAGCCGCGCGGTCACAATTTCATCAAAAATCTGACGTTCTGCAATTCACTCAAAAATGGTGCCAAACTGTTGCAAACGATCCCCTGAAAGGTTTTTCGGTGGAAACAGATGGGTTTTTATCATCGAAACAGAATTAGCCCTCGAGGTCTGAAAAACTTTTTTTTGAAAAAATCCCTAAGCCGCGCGGTCACAATTTCAGCAAAAATCTGACGTTCTGCAATTCACTAAAAAATGGTGCCAAACTGTTGCAAACGATCCCCTGAAAGGTTTTTCGGTGGAAACAGATGGGCTTTTATCATCGAAACAGAATTAGCCCTCGAGGTCTGAACAACTTTTTTTTAAAAAAATCCCTAAGCTGCGCGGTCACAATTTCAGCAAAAATCTGACATTCTGCAATTCACTCAAAAATGGTGCCAAACTGTTGCAAACGATCCCCTGAAAGGTTTTTCGGTGGAAACAGATGGGTTTTTATCATCGAAACAGAATTAGCCCTCGAGGTCTGAACAACTTTTTTTTGAAAAAATCCCTAAGCCGCGCGGTCACAATTTCAGCAAAAATCTGACGTTCTGCAATTCACTCAAAAATGGTGCCAAACTGTTGCAAACGATCCCCTGAAAGGTTTTTTGGTGGAAACAGATGGGTTTTTATCATCGAAACAGAATTAGCCCTCGAGGTCTGAACAACCTTTTTTTGAAAACATCCCTAAGCCGCGCGGTCACAATTTCATCAAAAATCTGACGTTCTGCAATTCACTCAAAAATGGTGCCAAACTGTTGCAAACGATCCCCTGAAAGGTTTTTCGGTGGAAACAGATGGGTTTTTATCATCGAAACAGAATTAGCCCTCGAGGTCTGAAAAACCTTTTTTTGAAAAAATCCCTAAGCCGCGCGGTCACAATTTCAGCAAAAATCTGACGTTCTGCAATTCACTCAAAAATGGTGCCAAACTGTTGCAAACGGTCCCCTGAAAGGTTTTTCGGTGGAAACAGATGGGTTTTTATCATCGAAACAGAATTAGCCCTCGAGGTCTGAACAACTTTTTTTTGAAAAAATCCCTAAGCCGCGCGGTCACAATTTCAGCAAAAATCTGACGTTCTGCAATTCACTCAAAAATGGTGCCAAACTGTTGCAAACGATCCCCTGAAAGGTTTTTCGGTGGAAACAGATGGGTTTTTTTTATCGAAACAGAATTAGCCCTCGAGGTCTGAACAACTTTTTTTTGAAAAAATCCCTAAGCCGCGCGGTCACAATTTCAGCAAAAATCTGACGTTCTTCAATTCACTCAAAAATGGTGCCAAACTGTTGCAAACGATCCCCTGAAAGGTTTTTCGGTGGAAACAGATGGGTTTTTATCATCGAAACAGAATTAGCCCTCGAGGTCTGAAAAACTTTTTTTGAAAAAATCCCTAAGCCGCGCGGTCACAATTTCAGCAAAAATCAGACGTTCTGCAATTCACTCAAAAATGGTGCCAAATTGTAGCAAACGATCCCCTGAAAGGTTTTTCGGTGGAAACAGATGGGTTTTTATCATCGAAACAGAATTAGCCCTCAAGGTCTGAACAACTTTTTTTTGAAAAAATCCCTAAGCCGCGCGGTCACAATTTCAGCAAAAATCTGACGTACTGCAATTCACTCAAAAATGGTGCCAAACTGTTGCAAACGATCCCCTGAAAGGTTTTTCGGTGGAAACAGATGGGTTTTTATCATCGAAACAGAATTAGCCCTCGAGGTCTGAACAACTTTTTTTTGCAAAAATCCCTAAGCCGCGCGGTTACAATTTCATCAAAAATCTGACGTTCTGCAATTCACTCAAAAATGGTGCCAAACTGTTGCAAACGATCCCCTGAAAGGTTTTTCGGTGGAAACAGATGGGTTTTTATCATCGAAACAGAATTAGCCCTCGAGGTCTGAAAAACTTTTTTTTGAAAAAATCCCTAAGCCGCGCGGTCACAATTTCAGCAAAAATCTGACGTTCTGCAATTCACTCAAAAATGGTGCCAAACTGTTACAAACGATCCCCTGAAAGGTTTTTCGGTGGAAACAGATGGGTTTTTATCATCGAAACAGAATTAGCCCTCGAGGTCTGAAAATTTTTTTTTTGAAAAAATCCCTAAGCCGCGCGGTCACAATTTCAGCAAAAATCTGACGTTCTGCAATTCACTCAAAAATGGTGCCAAACTGTTGCAAACGATCCCCTGAAAGGTTTTTCGGTGGAAACAGATGGGTTTTTATCATTGAAACAGAATTAGCCCTCGAGGTCTGAACAACTTTTTTTTGAAAAAATCCCTAAGCCGCGCGGTCACAATTTCAGCAAAAATCTGACGTACTGCAATTCACTCAAAAATGGTGCCAAACTGTTGCAAACGATCCCCTGAAAGGTTTTTTGGTGGAAACAGATGGGTTTTTATCATCGAAACAGAATTAGCCCTCGAGGTCTGAAAAACTTTTTTTTGAAAAAATCCCTAAGCCGCGCGGTCACAATTTCAGCAAAAATCTGACGTTCTGCAATTCACTCAAAAATGGTGCCAAACTGTTGCAAACGATCCCCTGAAAGGTTTTTCGGTGGAAACAGATGGGTTTTTATCATCGAAACAGAATTAGCCCTCGAGGTCTGAACAACTTTTTTTTGAAAAAATCCCTAAGCCGCGCGGTCACAATTTCAGCAATAATATGACGTACTGCAATTCACTCAAAAATGGTGCCAAACTGTTGCAAACGATCCCCTGAAAGGTTTTTTGGTGGAAACAGATGGGTTTTTATCATCGAAACAGAATTAGCCCTCGAGGTCTGAAAAACTTTTTTTTGAAAAAATCCCTAAGCCGCGCGGTCACAATTTCAGCAAAAATCTGACGTTCTGCAATTCACTCAAAAATGGTGCCAAACTGTTGCAAACGATCCCCTGAAAGGTTTTTCGGTGGAAACAGATGGGTTTTTATCATCGAAACAGAATTAGCCCTCGAGGTCTGAACAACTTTTTTTTGAAAAAATCCCTAAGCCGCGCGGTCACAATTTCAGCAATAATCTGACGTTCTGCAATTCACTCAGAAATGGTACCAAACTGTTGCAAACGATCCCCTGAAAGGTTTTTCGGTGGAAACAGATGGGTTTTTATCATCGGAACAGAATTAGCCCTCGAGGTCTGAGCAACTTTTTTTTGAAAAAATCCCTAAGCCGCGCGGTCACAATTTCAGCAAAAATCTGACGTTCTGCAATTCACTCAAAAATGGTGCCAAATTGTAGCAAACGATCCCCTCAAAGGTTTTTCGGTGGAAACAGATGGGTTTTTATCATCGAAACAGAATTAGCCCTCGAGGTCTGAAAAACTTTTTTTTGAAAAAATCCCTAAGCCGCGCGGTCACAATTTCAGCAAAAATCTGACGTTCTGCAATTCACTCAGAAATGGTGCCAAACTGTTGGAAACGATCCCCTGAAAGGTTTTTCGGTGGAAACAGATGGGGTTTTATCATCGAAACAGAATTAGCCCTCGAGGTCTGAACAACTTTTTTTTGAAAAAATCCCTAAGCCGCGCGGTCACAATTTCAGCAAAAATCTGACGTTCTGCAATTCACTCAAAAATGGTGCCAAATTGTAGCAAACGATCCCCTGAAAGGTTTTTCGGTGGAAACAGATGGGTTTTTATCATCGAAACAGAATTAGCCCTCGAGGTCTGAACAACTTTTTTTTGAAAAAATCCCTAAGCCTCGCGGTCACAATTTCAGCAAAAATCTGACGTTCTGCAATTCACTCAGAAATGGTGCCAAACTGTTGCAAACGATCCCCTTAAAGGTTTTTCGGTGGAAACCGATGGGTTTTTATAATCGAAACAGAATTAGCCCTCGAGGTCTGAAAAACGTTTTTTTTAAAAAAAATCCCTAAGCCGCGCGGTCACAATTTCAGCAAAAATCTGACTTTCTGCAATTCACTCAAAAATGGTGGCAAACTGTTGCAAACGATCCCCTGAAAGGTTTTTCGGTGGAAACAGATGGGTTTTTATCATCGAAACAGAATTAGCCCTCGAGGTCTGAACAACCTTTTTTTGAAAAAATCCCTAAGCCGCGCGGTCACAATTTCAGCAAAAATCTGACGTTCTGCAATTCACTCAAAAATGGTGCCAAACTGTTACAAACGATCCCCTGAAAGGTTTTTCGGTGGAAACAGATGGGTTTTTATCATCGAAACAGAATTAGCCCTCGAGGTCTGAAAAACTTTTTTTTGAAAAAATCCCTAAGCCGCGCGGTCACAATTTCAGCAAAAATCTGACGTTCTGCAATTCACTCAAAAATGGTGCCAAACTGTTGCAAACGATCCCCTGAAAGGTTTTTCGGTGGAAACAGATGGGTTTTTATCATCGAAACAGAATTAGCCCTCGAGGTCTGAACAACTTTTTTTTGAAAAAATCCCTAAGCCGCGCGGTCACAATTTCAGCAAAAATCTGATGTTCTGCAATTCACTCAAAAATGGTGCCAAACTGTTGCAAACGATCCCCTGAAAGGTTTTTCGGTGGAAACAGATGGGTTTTTATCATCGAAACAGAATTAGCCCTCGAGGTCTGAAAAACTTTTTTTTGAAAAAATCCCTAAGCCGCGCGGTCACAATTTCAGCAAAAATCTGACGTTCTGCAATTCACTCAAAAATGGTGCCAAACTGTTGCAAACGATCCCCTGAAAGGTTTTTCGGTGGAAACAGATGGGTTTTTATCATTGAAACAGAATTAGCCCTCGAGGTCTGAACAACTTTTTTTTGAAAAAATCCCTAAGCCGCACGGTCACAATTTCAGCAAAAATCTGACGTTCTGCAATTCACTCAGAAATGGTACCAAACTGTTGCAAACGATCCTCTGAAAGGTTTTTCGGTGGAAACAGATGGGTTTTTTTTTATCGAAACAGAATTAGCCCTCGAGGTCTGAACAACTTTTTTTTGAAAAAATCCCTAAGCCGCGCGGTCACAATTTCAGCAAAAATCTGACGTTCTGCAATTCACTCAGAAATGGTACCAAACTGTTGCAAACAATCCCCTGAAAGGTTTTCGGTGGAAACAGATGGGCTTTTATCATCGAAACAGAATTAGCCCTCGAGGTCTGAAAAACTTTTTTTTGAAAAAATCCCTAAGCCGCGCGGTCACAATTTCAGCAAAAATCTGACGTTCTGCAATTCACTCAAAAATGGTGCCAAACTGTTGCAAACGATCCCCTGAAAGGTTTTTCTGTGGAAACAGATGGGTTTTTATCATTGAAACAGAATTAGCCCTCGAGGTCTGAACAACTTTTTTTTGAAAAAATCCCTAAGCCGCGCGGTCACAATTTCAGCAAAAATCTGACGTTCTGCAATTCACTCAGAAATGGTGCCAAATTGTAGCAAACGATCCCCTGAAAGGTTTTTCGGTGGAAACAGGTGGGTTTTTATCATCGAAACAGAATTAGCCCTCAAGGTCTGAACAACTTTTTTTTGAAAAAATCCCTAAGCCGCGAGGTCAAAATTTCAGCAAAAATCTGACGTTCTGCAATTCACTCAAAAATGGTGCCAAACTGTTGCAAACGATCCCCTGAAACGTTTTTCGGTGGAAACAGATGGGTTTTTATCATCGAAACAGAATTAGCCCTCGAGGTCTGAACAACTTTTTTTTGAAAAAATCCCTAAGCCGCGCGGTCACAATTTCAGCAAAAATCTGACGTTCTGCAATTCACTCAAAAATGGTGCCAAACTGTTGCAAACGATCCCCTGAAAGGTTTTTTGGTGGAAACAGATGGGTTTTTATCATCGAAACAGAATTAGCCCTCGAGGTCTGAAAAACTTTTTTTTGAAAAAATCCCTAAGCCGCGCGGTCACAATTTCAGCAAAAATCTGACGTTCTGCAATTCACTCAAAAATGGTGCCAAACTGTTGCAAACGATCCCTTGAAAGGTTTTTCGGTGGAAACAGATGGGTTTTTATCATCGAAACAGAATTAGCCCTCGAGGTCTGAACAACTTTTTTTTGAAAAAATCCCTAAGCCGCGCGGTCACAATTTCAGCAATAATCTGACGTTCTGCAATTCACTCAGAAATGGTACCAAACTGTTGCAAACGATCCCCTGAAAGGTTTTTCGGTGGAAACAGATGGGTTTTTATCATCGAAACAGAATTAGCCCTCGAGGTCTGAGCAACTTTTTTTTGAAAAAATCCCTAAGCCGCGCGGTCACAATTTCAGCAAAAATCTGACGTTCTGCAATTCACTCAAAAATGGTGCCAAATTGTAGCAAACGATCCCCTGAAAGGTTTTTCGGTGGAAACAGATGGGTTTTTATCATCGAAACAGAATTAGCCCTCGAGGTCTGAAAAACTTTTTTTTGAAAAAATCCCTAAGCCGCGCGGTCACAATTTCAGCAAAAATCTGACGTTCTGCAATTCACTCAGAAATGGTGCCAAACTGTTGGAAACGATCCCCTGAAAGGTTTTTCGGTGGAAACAGATGGGGTTTTATCATCGAACAAGAATTAGCCCTCGAGGTCTGAACAACTTTTTTTTGAAAAAATCCCTAAGCCGCGCGGTCACAATTTCAGCAAAAATCTGACGTTCTGCAATTCACTCAAAAATGGTGCCAAATTGTAGCAAACGATCCCCTGAAAGGTTTTTCGGTGGAAACAGATGGGTTTTTATCATCGAAACAGAATTAGCCCTCGAGGTCTGAACAACTTTTTTTTGAAAAAATCCCTAAGCCTCGCGGTCACAATTTCAGCAAAAATCTGACGTTCTGCAATTCACTCAGAAATGGTGCCAAACTGTTGCAAACGATCCCCTTAAAGGTTTTTCGGTGGAAACCGATGGGTTTTTATAATCGAAACAGAATTAGCCCTCGAGGTCTGAAAAACGTTTTTTTTTTTAAAAATCCCTAAGCCGCGCGGTGACAATTTCAGCAAAAATCTGACTTTCTGCAATTCACTCAAAAATGGTGGCAAACTGTTGCATACGATCCCCTGAAAGGTTTTTCGGTGGAAACAGATGGGTTTTTATCATCGAAACAGAATTAGCCCTCGAGGTCTGAACAACCTTTTTTTAAAAAAATCCCTAAGCCGCGCGGTCACAATTTCAGCAAAAATCTGACGTTCTGCAATTCACTCAAAAATGGTGCCAAACTGTTACAAACGATCCCCTGAAAGGTTTTTCGGTGGAAACAGATGGGTTTTATCATCGAAACAGAATTAGCCCTCGAGGTCTGAAAAACTTTCTTTTGAAAAAATCCCTAAGCCGCGCGGTCACAATTTCAGCAAAAATCTGACGTTCTGCAATTCACTCAAAAATGGTGCCAAACTGTTGCAAACGATCCCCTGAAAGGTTTTTCGGTGGAAACAGATGGGTTTTTATCATCGAAACAGAATTAGCCCTCGAGGTCTGAACAACTTTTTTTTGAAAAAATCCCTAAGCCGCGCGGTCACAATTTCAGCAAAAATCTGATGTTCTGCAATTCACTCAAAAATGGTGCCAAACTGTTGCAAACGATCCCCTGAAAGGTTTTTCGGTGGAAACAGATGGGTTTTTATCATCGAAACAGAATTAGCCCTCGAGGTCTGAAAAACTTTTTTTTGAAAAAATCCCTAAGCCGCGCGGTCACAATTTCAGCAAAAATCTGACGTTCTGCAATTCACTCAAAAATGGTGCCAAACTGTTGCAAACGATCCCCTGAAAGGTTTTTCGGTGGAAACAGATGGGTTTTTATCATTGAAACAGAATTAGCCCTCGAGGTCTGAACAACTTTTTTTTGAAAAAATCCCTAAGCCGCACGGTCACAATTTCAGCAAAAATCTGACGTTCTGCAATTCACTCAGAAATGGTACCAAACTGTTGCAAACGATCCCCTGAAAGGTTTTTCGGTGGAAACAGATGGGTTTTTTTTTATCGAAACAGAATTAGCCCTCGAGGTCTGAACAACTTTTTTTTGAAAAAATCCCTAAGCCGCGCGGTCACAATTTCAGCAAAAATCTGACGTTCTGCAATTCACTCAGAAATGGTACCAAACTGTTGCAAACAATCCCCTGAAAGGTTTTCGGTGGAAACAGATGGGCTTTTATCATCGAAACAGAATTAGCCCTCGAGGTCTGAAAAACTTTTTTTTGAAAAAATCCCTAAGCCGCGCGGTCACAATTTCAGCAAAAATCTGACGTTCTGCAATTCACTCAAAAATGGTGCCAAACTGTTGCAAACGATCCCCTGAAAGGTTTTTCTGTGGAAACAGATGGGTTTTTATCATTGAAACAGAATTAGCCCTCGAGGTCTGAACAACTTTTTTTTGAAAAAATCCCTAAGCCGCGCGGTCACAATTTCAGCAAAAATCTGACGTTCTGCAATTCACTCAGAAATGGTGCCAAATTGTAGCAAACGATCCCCTGAAAGGTTTTTCGGTGGAAACAGGTGGGTTTTTATCATCGAAACAGAATTAGCCCTCAAGGTCTGAACAACTTTTTTTTGAAAAAATCCCTAAGCCGCGCGGTCACAATTTCAGCAAAAATCTGACGTTCTGCAATTCACTCAAAAATGGTGCCAAACTGTTGCAAACGATCCCCTGAAAGGTTTTTCGGTGGAAACAGATGGGTTTTTATCATCGAAACAGAATTAGCGCTCGAGGTCTGAACAACTTTTTTTTGAAAAAATCCCTAAGCCGCGAGGTCAAAATTTCAGCAAAAATCTGACGTTCTGCAATTCACTCAAAAATGGTGCCAAACTGTTGCAAACGATCCCCTGAAACGTTTTTCGGTGGAAACAGATGGGTTTTTATCATCGAAACAGAATTAGCCCTCGAGGTCTGAACAACTTTTTTTTGAAAAAATCCCTAAGCCGCGCGGTCACAATTTCAGCAAAAATCTGACGTTCTGCAATTCACTCAAAAATGGTGCCAAACTGTTGCAAACGATCCCCTGAAAGGTTTTTTGGTGGAAACAGATGGGTTTTTATCATCGAAACAGAATTAGCCCTCGAGGTCTGAAAAACTTTTTTTTGAAAAAATCCCTAAGCCGCGCGGTCACAATTTCAGCAAAAATCTGACGTTCTGCAATTCACTCAAAAATGGTGCCAAACTGTTGCAAACGATCCCCTGAAAGGTTTTTCGGTGGAAACAGATGGGTTTTTATCATCGAAACAGAATTAGCCCTCGAGGTCTGAACAACTTTTTTTTGAAAAAATCCCTAAGCCGCGCGGTCACAATTTCAGCAATAATCTGACGTTCTGCAATTCACTCAGAAATGGTACCAAACTGTTGCAAACGATCCCCTGAAAGGTTTTTCGGTGGAAACAGATGGGTTTTTATCATCGAAACAGAATTAGCCCTCGAGGTCTGAGCAACTTTTTTTTGAAAAAATCCCTAAGCCGCGCGGTCACAATTTCAGCAAAAATCTGACGTTCTGCAATTCACTCAAAAATGGTGCCAAATTGTAGCAAACGATCCCCTGAAAGGTTTTTCGGTGGAAACAGATGGGTTTTTATCATCGAAACAGAATTAGCCCTCGAGGTCTGAAAAACTTTTTTTTGAAAAAATCCCTAAGCCGCGCGGTCACAATTTCAGCAAAAATCTGACGTTCTGCAATTCACTCAGAAATGGTGCCAAACTGTTGGAAACGATCCCCTGAAAGGTTTTTCGGTGGAAACAGATGGGGTTTTATCATCGAAACAGAATTAGCCCTCGAGGTCTGAACAACTTTTTTTTGAAAAAATCCCTAAGCCGCGCGGTCACAATTTCAGCAAAAATCTGACGTTCTGCAATTCACTCAAAAATGGTGCCAAATTGTAGCAAACGATCCCCTGAAAGGTTTTTCGGTGGAAACAGATGGGTTTTTATCATCGAAACAGAATTAGCCCTCGAGGTCTGAACAACTTTTTTTTGAAAAAATCCCTAAGCCTCGCGGTCACAATTTCAGCAAAAATCTGACGTTCTGCAATTCACTCAGAAATGGTGCCAAACTGTTGCAAACGATCCCCTTAAAGGTTTTTCGGTGGAAACCGATGGGTTTTTATAATCGAAACAGAATTAGCCCTCGAGGTCTGAAAAACGTTTTTTTAAAAAAAAATCCCTAAGCCGCGCGGTCACAATTTCAGCAAAAATCTGACTTTCTGCAATTCACTCAAAAATGGTGGCAAACTGTTGCAAACGATCCCCTGAAAGGTTTTTCGGTGGAAACAGATGGGTTTTTATCATCGAAACAGAATTAGCCCTCGAGGTCTGAACAACCTTTTTTTGAAAAAATCCCTAAGCCGCGCGGTCACAATTTCAGCAAAAATCTGACGTTCTGCAATTCACTCAAAAGTGGTGCCAAACTGTTACAAACGATCCCCTGAAAGGTTTTTCGGTGGAAACAGATGGGTTTTTATCATCGAAACAGAATTAGCCCTCGAGGTCTGAAAAACTTTTTTTTGAAAAAATCCCTAAGCCGCGCGGTCACAATTTCAGCAAAAATCTGACGTTCTGCAATTCACTCAAAAATGGTGCCAAACTGTTGCAAACGATCCCCTGAAAGGTTTTTCGGTGGAAACAGATGGGTTTTTATCATCGAAACAGAATTAGCCCTCGAGGTCTGAACAACTTTTTTTTGAAAAAATCCCTAAGCCGCGCGGTCACAATTTCAGCAAAAATCTGATGTTCTGCAATTCACTCAAAAATGGTGCCAAACTGTTGCAAACGATCCCCTGAAAGGTTTTTCGGTGGAAACAGATGGGTTTTTATCATCGAAACAGAATTAGCCCTCGAGGTCTGAAAAACTTTTTTTTGAAAAAATCCCTAAGCCGCGCGGTCACAATTTCAGCAAAAATCTGACGTTCTGCAATTCACTCAAAAATGGTGCCAAACTGTTGCAAACGATCCCCTGAAAGGTTTTTCGGTGGAAACAGATGGGTTTTTATCATTGAAACAGAATTAGCCCTCGAGGTCTGAACAACTTTTTTTTGAAAAAATCCCTAAGCCGCGCGGTCACAATTTCAGCAAAAATCTGACGTTCTGCAATTCACTCAAAAATGGTGCCAAACTGTTGCAAATGATCCCCTGAAAGGTTTTTCGGTGGAAACAGATGGGGTTTTTTTTATCGAAACAGAATTAGCCCTCGAGGTCTGAACAACTGTTTTTTGAAAAAATCCAAAAGCCGCGCGGTCACAATTTCAGCAAAAATCTGACGTTCTGCAATTCACTCAAAAATGGTGCCAAACTGTTGCAAACGATCCCCTGAAAGGTTTTTCGGTGGAAACAGATGGGTTTTTATCATTGAAACAGAATTAGCCCTCGAGGTCTGAACAACTTTTTTTTGAAAAAATCCCTAAGCCGCACGGTCACAATTTCAGCAAAAATCTGACGTTCTGCAATTCACTCAGAAATGGTACCAAACTGTTGGAAACGATCCCCTGAAAGGTTTTTCGGTGGAAACAGATGGGTTTTTTTTTATCGAAACAGAATTAGCCCTCGAGGTCTGAACAACTTTTTTTTGAAAAAATCCCTAAGCCGCGCGGTCACAATTTCAGCAAAAATCTGACGTTCTGCAATTCACTCAGAAATGGTACCAAACTGTTGCAAACAATCCCCTGAAAGGTTTTCGGTGGAAACAGATGGGCTTTTATCATCGAAACAGAATTAGCCCTCGAGGTCTGAAAAACTTTTTTTTGAAAAAATCCCTAAGCCGCGCGGTCACAATTTCAGCAAAAATCTGACGTTCTGCAATTCACTCAAAAATGGTGCCAAACTGTTGCAAACGATCCCCTGAAAGGTTTTTCTGTGGAAACAGATGGGTTTTTATCATTGAAACAGAATTAGCCCTCGAGGTCTGAACAACTTTTTTTTGAAAAAATCCCTAAGCCGCGCGGTCACAATTTCAGCAAAAATCTGACGTTCTGCAATTCACTCAGAAATGGTGCCAAATTGTAGCAAACGATCCCCTGAAAGGTTTTTCGGTGGAAACAGGTGGGTTTTTATCATCGAAACAGAATTAGCCCTCAAGGTCTGAACAACTTTTTTTTGAAAAAATCCCTAAGCCGCGCGGTCACAATTTCAGCAAAAATCTGACGTTCTGCAATTCACTCAAAAATGGTGCCAAACTGTTGCAAACGATCCCCTGAAAGGTTTTTCGGTGGAAACAGATGGGTTTTTATCATCGAAACAGAATTAGCGCTCGAGGTCTGAACAACTTTTTTTTGAAAAAATCCCTAAGCCGCGAGGTCAAAATTTCAGCAAAAATCTGACGTTCTGCAATTCACTCAAAAATGGTGCCAAACTGTTGCAAACGATCCCCTGAAACGTTTTTCGGTGGAAACAGATGGGTTTTTATCATCGAAACAGAATTAGCCCTCGAGGTCTGAACAACTTTTTTTTGAAAAAATCCCTAAGCCGCGCGGTCACAATTTCAGCAAAAATCTGACGTTCTGCAATTCACTCAAAAATGGTGCCAAACTGTTGCAAACGATCCCCTGAAAGGTTTTTTGGTGGAAACAGATGGGTTTTTATCATCGAAACAGAATTAGCCCTCGAGGTCTGAAAAACTTTTTTTTGAAAAAATCCCTAAGCCGCGCGGTCACAATTTCAGCAAAAATCTGACGTTCTGCAATTCACTCAAAAATGGTGCCAAACTGTTGCAAACGATCCCCTGAAAGGTTTTTCGGTGGAAACAGATGGGTTTTTATCATCGAAACAGAATTAGCCCTCGAGGTCTGAACAACTTTTTTTTGAAAAAATCCCTAAGCCGCGCGGTCACAATTTCAGCAATAATCTGACGTTCTGCAATTCACTCAGAAATGGTACCAAACTGTTGCAAACGATCCCCTGAAAGGTTTTTCGGTGGAAACAGATGGGTTTTTATCATCGAAACAGAATTAGCCCTCGAGGTCTGAGCAACTTTTTTTTGAAAAAATCCCTAAGCCGCGCGGTCACAATTTCAGCAAAAATCTGACGTTCTGCAATTCACTCAAAAATGGTGCCAAATTGTAGCAAACGATCCCCTGAAAGGTTTTTCGGTGGAAACAGATGGGTTTTTATCATCGAAACAGAATTAGCCCTCGAGGTCTGAAAAACTTTTTTTTGAAAAAATCCCTAAGCCGCGCGGTCACAATTTCAGCAAAAATCTGACGTTCTGCAATTCACTCAGAAATGGTGCCAAACTGTTGGAAACGATCCCCTGAAAGGTTTTTCGGTGGAAACAGATGGGGTTTTATCATCGAAACAGAATTAGCCCTCGAGGTCTGAACAACTTTTTTTTGAAAAAATCCCTAAGCCGCGCGGTCACAATTTCAGCAAAAATCTGACGTTCTGCAATTCACTCAAAAATGGTGCCAAATTGTAGCAAACGATCCCCTGAAAGGTTTTTCGGTGGAAACAGATGGGTTTTTATCATCGAAACAGAATTAGCCCTCGAGGTCTGAACAACTTTTTTTTGAAAAAATCCCTAAGCCTCGCGGTCACAATTTCAGCAAAAATCTGACGTTCTGCAATTCACTCAGAAATGGTGCCAAACTGTTGCAAACGATCCCCTTAAAGGTTTTTCGGTGGAAACCGATGGGTTTTTATAATCGAAACAGAATTAGCCCTCGAGGTCTGAAAAACGTTTTTTTAAAAAAAAATCCCTAAGCCGCGCTGTCACAATTTCAGCAAAAATCTGGCGTTCTGCAATTCACTCAAAAATGGTGCCAAATTGTAGCAAACGATCCCCTGAAAGGTTTTTCGGTGGAAACAGATGGGTTTTTATCATCGAAACAGAATTAGCCCTCGAGGTCTGAAAAACTTTTTTTTGAAAAAATCCCTAAGCCGCGCGGTCACAATTTCAGCAAAAATCTGACGTTCTGCAATTCACTCAGAAATGGTGCCAAACTGTTGGAAACGATCCCCTGAAAGGTTTTTCGGTGGAAACAGATGGGGTTTTATCATCGAAACAGAATTAGCCCTCGAGGTCTGAACAACTTTTTTTTGAAAAAATCCCTAAGCCGCGCGGTCACAATTTCAGCAAAAATCTGACGTTCTGCAATTCACTCAAAAATGGTGCCAAATTGTAGCAAACGATCCCCTGAAAGGTTTTTCGGTGGAAACAGATGGGTTTTTATCATCGAAACAGAATTAGCCCTCGAGGTCTGAACAACTTTTTTTTGAAAAAATCCCTAAGCCTCGCGGTCACAATTTCAGCAAAAATCTGACGTTCTGCAATTCACTCAGAAATGGTGCCAAACTGTTGCAAACGATCCCCTTAAAGGTTTTTCGGTGGAAACCGATGGGTTTTTATAATCGAAACAGAATTAGCCCTCGAGGTCTGAAAAACGTTTTTTTAAAAAAAAATCCCTAAGCCGCGCGGTCACAATTTCAGCAAAAATCTGACTTTCTGCAATTCACTCAAAAATGGTGGCAAACTGTTGCAAACGATCCCCTGAAAGGTTTTTCGGTGGAAACAGATGGGTTTTTATCATCGAAACAGAATTAGCCCTCGAGGTCTGAACAACCTTTTTTTGAAAAAATCCCTAAGCCGCGCGGTCACAATTTCAGCAAAAATCTGACGTTCTGCAATTCACTCAAAAATGGTGCCAAACTGTTACAAACGATCCCCTGAAAGGTTTTTCGGTGGAAACAGATGGGTTTTTATCATCGAAACAGAATTAGCCCTCGAGGTCTGAAAAACTTTTTTTTGAAAAAATCCCTAAGCCGCGCGGTCACAATTTCAGCAAAAATCTGACGTTCTGCAATTCACTCAAAAATGGTGCCAAACTGTTGCAAACGATCCCCTGAAAGGTTTTTCGGTGGAAACAGATGGGTTTTTATCATCGAAACAGAATTAGCCCTCGAGGTCTGAACAACTTTTTTTTGAAAAAATCCCTAAGCCGCGCGGTCACAATTTCAGCAAAAATCTGATGTTCTGCAATTCACTCAAAAATGGTGCCAAACTGTTGCAAACGATCCCCTGAAAGGTTTTTCGGTGGAAACAGATGGGTTTTTATCATCGAAACAGAATTAGCCCTCGAGGTCTGAAAAACTTTTTTTTGAAAAAATCCCTAAGCCGCGCGGTCACAATTTCAGCAAAAATCTGACGTTCTGCAATTCACTCAAAAATGGTGCCAAACTGTTGCAAACGATCCCCTGAAAGGTTTTTCGGTGGAAACAGATGGGTTTTTATCATTGAAACAGAATTAGCCCTCGAGGTCTGAACAACTTTTTTTTGAAAAAATCCCTAAGCCGCGCGGTCACAATTTCAGCAAAAATCTGACGTTCTGCAATTCACTCAAAAATGGTGCCAAACTGTTGCAAATGATCCCCTGAAAGGTTTTTCGGTGGAAACAGATGGGGTTTTTTTTATCGAAACAGAATTAGCCCTCGAGGTCTGAACAACTGTTTTTTGAAAAAATCCAAAAGCCGCGCGGTCACAATTTCAGCAAAAATCTGACGTTCTGCAATTCACTCAAAAATGGTGCCAAACTGTTGCAAACGATCCCCTGAAAGGTTTTTCGGTGGAAACAGATGGGTTTTTATCATTGAAACAGAATTAGCCCTCGAGGTCTGAACAACTTTTTTTTGAAAAAATCCCTAAGCCGCACGGTCACAATTTCAGCAAAAATCTGACGTTCTGCAATTCACTCAGAAATGGTACCAAACTGTTGGAAACGATCCCCTGAAAGGTTTTTCGGTGGAAACAGATGGGTTTTTTTTTATCGAAACAGAATTAGCCCTCGAGGTCTGAACAACTTTTTTTTGAAAAAATCCCTAAGCCGCGCGGTCACAATTTCAGCAAAAATCTGACGTTCTGCAATTCACTCAGAAATGGTACCAAACTGTTGCAAACAATCCCCTGAAAGGTTTTCGGTGGAAACAGATGGGCTTTTATCATCGAAACAGAATTAGCCCTCGAGGTCTGAAAAACTTTTTTTTGAAAAAATCCCTAAGCCGCGCGGTCACAATTTCAGCAAAAATCTGACGTTCTGCAATTCACTCAAAAATGGTGCCAAACTGTTGCAAACGATCCCCTGAAAGGTTTTTCTGTGGAAACAGATGGGTTTTTATCATTGAAACAGAATTAGCCCTCGAGGTCTGAACAACTTTTTTTTGAAAAAATCCCTAAGCCGCGCGGTCACAATTTCAGCAAAAATCTGACGTTCTGCAATTCACTCAGAAATGGTGCCAAATTGTAGCAAACGATCCCCTGAAAGGTTTTTCGGTGGAAACAGGTGGGTTTTTATCATCGAAACAGAATTAGCCCTCAAGGTCTGAAAAACTTTTTTTTGAAAAAATCCCTAAGCCGCGCGGTCACAATTTCAGCAAAAATCTGACGTTCTGCAATTCACTCAAAAATGGTGCCAAACTGTTGCAAACGATCCCCTGAAAGGTTTTTCGGTGGAAACAGATGGGTTTTTATCATCGAAACAGAATTAGCGCTCGAGGTCTGAACAACTTTTTTTTGAAAAAATCCCTAAGCCGCGAGGTCAAAATTTCAGCAAAAATCTGACGTTCTGCAATTCACTCAAAAATGGTGCCAAACTGTTGCAAACGATCCCCTGAAACGTTTTTCGGTGGAAACAGATGGGTTTTTATCATCGAAACAGAATTAGCCCTCGAGGTCTGAACAACTTTTTTTTGAAAAAATCCCTAAGCCGCGCGGTCACAATTTCAGCAAAAATCTGACGTTCTGCAATTCACTCAAAAATGGTGCCAAACTGTTGCAAACGATCCCCTGAAAGGTTTTTTGGTGGAAACAGATGGGTTTTTATCATCGAAACAGAATTAGCCCTCGAGGTCTGAAAAACTTTTTTTTGAAAAAATCCCTAAGCCGCGCGGTCACAATTTCAGCAAAAATCTGACGTTCTGCAATTCACTCAAAAATGGTGCCAAACTGTTGCAAACGATCCCCTGAAAGGTTTTTCGGTGGAAACAGATGGGTTTTTATCATCGAAACAGAATTAGCCCTCGAGGTCTGAACAACTTTTTTTTGAAAAAATCCCTAAGCCGCGCGGTCACAATTTCAGCAATAATCTGACGTTCTGCAATTCACTCAGAAATGGTACCAAACTGTTGCAAACGATCCCCTGAAAGGTTTTTCGGTGGAAACAGATGGGTTTTTATCATCGAAACAGAATTAGCCCTCGAGGTCTGAGCAACTTTTTTTTGAAAAAATCCCTAAGCCGCGCGGTCACAATTTCAGCAAAAATCTGACGTTCTGCAATTCACTCAAAAATGGTGCCAAATTGTAGCAAACGATCCCCTGAAAGGTTTTTCGGTGGAAACAGATGGGTTTTTATCATCGAAACAGAATTAGCCCTCGAGGTCTGAAAAACTTTTTTTTGAAAAAATCCGTAAGCCGCGCGGTCACAATTTCAGCAAAAATCTGACGTTCTGCAATTCACTCAGAAATGGTGCCAAACTGTTGGAAACGATCCCCTGAAAGGTTTTTCGGTGGAAACAGATGGGGTTTTATCATCGAAACAGAATTAGCCCTCGAGGTCTGAACAACTTTTTTTTGAAAAAATCCCTAAGCCGCGCGGTCACAATTTCAGCAAAAATCTGACGTTCTGCAATTCACTCAAAAATGGTGCCAAATTGTAGCAAACGATCCCCTGAAAGGTTTTTCGGTGGAAACAGATGGGTTTTTATCATCGAAACAGAATTAGCCCTCGAGGTCTGAACAACTTTTTTTTGAAAAAATCCCTAAGCCTCGCGGTCACAATTTCAGCAAAAATCTGACGTTCTGCAATTCACTCAGAAATGGTGCCAAACTGTTGCAAACGATCCCCTTAAAGGTTTTTCGGTGGAAACCGATGGGTTTTTATAATCGAAACAGAATTAGCCCTCGAGGTCTGAAAAACGTTTTTTTAAAAAAAAATCCCTAAGCCGCGCGGTCACAATTTCAGCAAAAATCTGACTTTCTGCAATTCACTCAAAAATGGTGGCAAACTGTTGCAAACGATCCCCTGAAAGGTTTTTCGGTGGAAACAGATGGGTTTTTATCATCGAAACAGAATTAGCCCTCGAGGTCTGAACAACCTTTTTTTGAAAAAATCCCTAAGCCGCGCGGTCACAATTTCAGCAAAAATCTGACGTTCTGCAATTCACTCAAAAATGGTGCCAAACTGTTACAAACGATCCCCTGAAAGGTTTTTCGGTGGAAACAGATGGGTTTTTATCATCGAAACAGAATTAGCCCTCGAGGTCTGAAAAACTTTTTTTTGAAAAAATCCCTAAGCCGCGCGGTCACAATTTCAGCAAAAATCTGACGTTCTGCAATTCACTCAAAAATGGTGCCAAACTGTTGCAAACGATCCCCTGAAAGGTTTTTCGGTGGAAACAGATGGGTTTTTATCATCGAAACAGAATTAGCCCTCGAGGTCTGAACAACTTTTTTTTGAAAAAATCCCTAAGCCGCGCGGTCACAATTTCAGCAAAAATCTGATGTTCTGCAATTCACTCAAAAATGGTGCCAAACTGTTGCAAACGATCCCCTGAAAGGTTTTTCGGTGGAAACAGATGGGTTTTTATCATCGAAACAGAATTAGCCCTCGAGGTCTGAAAAACTTTTTTTTGAAAAAATCCCTAAGCCGCGCGGTCACAATTTCAGCAAAAATCTGACGTTCTGCAATTCACTCAAAAATGGTGCCAAACTGTTGCAAACGATCCCCTGAAAGGTTTTTCGGTGGAAACAGATGGGTTTTTATCATCGAAACAGAATTAGCCCTCGAGGTCTGAACAACTTTTTTTTGTAAAAATCCCTAAGCCGCGCGGTCACAATTTCAGCAAAAATCTGACGTTCTGCAATTCACTCAAAAATGGTGCCAAACTGTTGCAAACGATCCCCTGAAAGGTTTTTCTGTGGAAACAGATGGGTTTTTATCATCGAAACAGAATTAGCCCTTGAGGTCTGAAAAACTTTTTTTTGAAAAAATCCCTAAGCCGCGCGGTCACAATTTCAGCAAAAATCTGACGTTCTGCAATTCACTCAAAAATGGTGCCAAACTGTTGCAAACGATCCCCTGAAAGGTTTTTCGATGGAAACAGATGGGCTTTTATCATCGAAACAGAATTAGCCCTCGAGGTCTGAAAAACTTTTTTTTGAAAAAATCCCTAAGCCGCGCGGTCACAATTTCAGCAAAAATCTGACGTTCTGCAATTCACTCAAAAATGGTGCCAAACTGTTGCAAACGATCCCCTGAAAGGTTTTTCGGTGGAAACAGATGGGTTTTTATCATCGAAACAGAATTAGCCCTTGAGGTCTGAAAAACTTTTTTTTGAAAAAATCCCTAAGCCGCGCGGTCACAATTTCAGCAAAAATCTGACATTCTGCAATTCACTCAAAAATGGTTCCAAACTGTTGCAAACGATCCCCTGAAAGGTTTTTCGGTGGAAACAGATGGGTTTTTATCATCGAAACAGAATTAGCCCTCAAGGTCTGAACAACTTTTTTTTGAAAAAATCCCTAAGCCGCGCGGTCACAATTTCAGCAAAAATCTGACGTTCTGCAATTCACTCAGAAATGGTGCCAAACTGTTGCAAACGATCCCCTGAAAGGTTTTTCGGTGGAAACAGATGGGTTTTTATCATCGAAACAGAATTAGCCCTCGAGGTCTGAAAAACTTTTTTTTGAAAAAAATCCCTAAGCCGCGCGGTCACAATTTCAGCAAAAATCTGACGTTCTGCAATTCACTCAAAAATGGTGCCAAACTGTTGCAAATGATCCCCTGAAAGGTTTTTCGGTGGAAACAGATGGGTTTTTATCATCGAAACAGAATTAGCCCTCGAGGTCTGAAAAACCTTTTTTTTGAAAAAATCCCTAAGCCGCGCGGTCACAATTTCAGCAAAAATCTGACGTTCTGCAATTCACTCAAAAATGGTGCCAAACTGTTGCAAATGATCCCCTGAAAGGTTTTTCGGTGGAAACAGATGGGTTTTTATCATCGAAACAGAATTAGCCCTCGAGGTCTGAACAACTTTTTTTAAAAAAAATCCCTAAGCCGCGCGGTCACAATTTCAGCAAAAATCTGACGTTCTGCAATTCACTCAGAAATGGTACCAAACTGTTGCAAACGATCCCCTGACAGGTTTTTCGGTGGAAACAGATGGGTTTTTATCATCGAAACAGAATTAGCCCTCGAGGTCTGAAAAACTTTTTTTGAAAAAATCCCTAAGTCGCGCGGTCACAATTTCAGCAAAAATCTGACGTTCTGCAATTCACTCAAAAATGGTGCCAAACTGTTGCAAACGATCCCCTGAAAGGTTTTTCTGTAGAAACAGATGGGGTTTTATGATCGAAACAGAATTAGCCCTTGAGGTCTGAACAACTTTTTTTTGAAAAAATCCCTAAGCCGCGCGGTCACAATTTCAGCAAAAATCTGACGTACTGCAATTCACTCAAAAATGGTGCCAAACTGTTGCAAACGATCCCCTGAAAGGTTTTTCCGGTGGAAACAGATGGGTTTTTATCATCGAAACAGAATTAGCCCTCGAGGTCTGAACAACTTTTTTTTGAAAAAATCCCTAAGCCGCGCGGTCACAATTTCAGCAAAAATCTGACGTTCTGCAATTCACTCAAAAATGGTGCCAAACTGTTGCAAACGATCCCCTGAAAGGTTTTTCTGCGGAAACAGATGGGTTTTTATCATCGAAACAGAATTAGCCCTTGAGGTCTGAAAAACTTTTTTTTGAAAAAATCCCTAAGCCGCGCGGTCACAATTTCAGCAAAAATCTGACGTTCTGCAATTAACTCAAAAATGGTGCCAAACTGTTGCAAACGATCCCCTGAAAGGTTTTTCGGTGGAAACAGATGGGTTTTTATCATCGAAACAGAATTAGCCCTCAAGGTCTGAACAACTTTTTTTTGAAAAAATCCCTAAGCCGCGCGGTCACAATTTCAGCAAAAATCTGACGTTCTGCAATTCACTCAAAAATGGTGCCAAACTGTTGCAAATGATCCCCTGAAAGGTTTTTCGGTGGAAACAGATGGGTTTTTATCATCGAAACAGAATTAGCCCTCGAGGTCTGAAAAACCTTTTTTTTGAAAAAATCCCTAAGCCGCGCGGTCACAATTTCAGCAAAAATCTGACGTTCTGCAATTCACTCAAAAATGGTGCCAAACTGTTGCAAATGATCCCCTGAAAGGTTTTTCGGTGGAAACAGATGGGTTTTTATCATCGAAACAGAATTAGCCCTCGAGGTCTGAACAACTTTTTTTAAAAAAAATCCCTAAGCCGCGCGGTCACAATTTCAGCAAAAATCTGACGTTCTGCAATTCACTCAGAAATGGTACCAAACTGTTGCAAACGATCCCCTGACAGGTTTTTCGGTGGAAACAGATGGGTTTTTTATCATCGAAACAGAATTAGTCCTCGAGGTCTGAACAACTTTTTTTTGAAAAAAATCCCTAAGCCGCGCGGTCACAATTTCAGCAAAAATCTGACGTTCTGCAATTCACTCAAAAATGGTGGCAAACTGTTGCAAACGATCCCCTGAAAGGTTTTTCGGTGGAAACAGATGGGTTTTTATCATCGAAACAGAATTAGCCCTCGAGGTCTGAACAACCTTTTTTTGAAAAAATCCCTAAGCCGCGCGGTCACAATTTCAGCAAAAATCTGACGTTCTGCAATTCACTCAAAAATGGTGCCAAACTGTTGCAAACGATCCCCTGAAAGGTTTTTCTGTGGAAACAGATGGGTTTTTATGATCGAAACAGAATTAGCCCTCGAGGTCTGAACAACTTTTTTTTGAAAAAATCCCTAAGCCGCGCTGTCAAAATTTCAGCAAAAATCTGACGTACTGCAATTCACTCAAAAATGGTGCCAAACTGTTGCAAACGATCCCCTGAAAGGTTTTTCGGTGGAAACAGATGGGTTTTTATCATCGAAACAGAATTAGCCCTCGAGGTCTGAAAAACTTTTTTTTGAAAAAATCCCTAAGCCGCGCGGTCACAATTTCAGCAAAAATCTGACGTACTGCAATTCACTCAAAAATGGTGCCAAACTGTTGCAAACGATCCCCTGAAAGGTTTTTCGGTGGAAACAGATGGGTTTTTATCATCGAAACAGAATTAGCCCTCGAGGTCTGAACAACTTTTTTTTGAAAAAATCCCTAAGCCGCGCGGTCACAATTTCAGCAAAAATCTGACGTACTGCAATTCACTCAAAAATGGTGCCAAACTGTTGCAAACGATCCCCTGAAAGGTTTTTCGGTGGAAACAGATGGGTTTTTATCATCGAAACAGAATTAGCCCTCGAGGTCTGAACAACTTTTTTTTGAAAAATTCCGTAAGCCGCGCGGTCACAATTTCAGCAAAAATCTGACGTTCTGCAATTCACTCAAAAATGGTGCCAAACTGTTGCAAACGATCCCCTGAAAGGTTTTTCGGTGGAAACAGATGGGTTTTTATCATCGAAACAGAATTAGCCCTCGAGGTCTGAACAACTTTTTTTTGAAAAATTCCGTAAGCCGCGCGGTCACAATTTCAGCAAAAATCTGACGTTCTGCAATTCACTCAAAAATGGTGCCAAACTGTTGCAAACGATCCCCTGAAACGTTTTTCGGTGGAAACAGATGGGTTTTTATCATCGAAACAGAATTAGCCCTCGAGGTCTGAACAACTTTTTTTTGAAAAAATCCCTAAGCCGCGCGGTCACAATTTCAGCAAAAATCTGACGTTCTGCAATTCACTCAAAAATGGTGCCAAGCTGTTGCAAACGATCCCCTGAAAGGTTTTTCGGTGGAAACAGATGGGTTTTTTATCATCGAAACAGAATTAGCCCTCGAGGTCTGAACAACTTTTTTTTGAAAAAAATCCCTAAGCCGCGCTGTCAAAATTTCAGCAAAAATCTGACGTTCTGCAATTCACTCAAAAATGGTGCCAAACTGTTGCAAACGATCCCCTGAAAGGTTTTTCGGTGGAAACAGATGGGTTTTTATCATCGAAACAGAATTAGCCCTCGAGGTCTGAAAAACCTTTTTTTTGAAAAAAATCCCTAAGCCACGCGGTCACAATTTCAGCAAAAATCTGACGTTCTGCAATTCACTCAAAAATGGTGCCAAACTGTTGCAAACGATCCCCTGAAAGGTTTTTCGGTGGAAACAGATGGGTTTTTATCATTGAAACAGAATTAGCCCTCGAGGTCTGAACAACTTTTTTTTTGAAAAAATCCCTAAGCCGCGCGGTCACAATTTCAGCAAAAATCTGACGTTCTGCAATTCACTCAAAAATGGTGCCAAACCTTTGCAAATGATCCCCTGAAAGGTTTTTCGGTGGAAACAGATGGGTTTTTATCATCGAAACAGAATTAGCCCTCGAGTTCTGAAACACTTTTTTTTGAAAAAATCCCTAAGCCGCGCGGTCACAATTTCAGCAAAAATCTGACGTTCTGCAATTCACTCAAAAATGGTGCCAAGCTGTTGCAAACGATCCCCTGAAAGGTTTTTCGGTGGAAACAGATGGGTTTTTATCATCGAAACAGAATTAGCCCTCAAGGTCTGAACAACTTTTTTTGAAAAAATCCCTAAGCCGCGCGGTCACAATTTCAGCAAAAATCTGACGTTCTGCAATTCACTCAAAAATGGTGCCAAACTGTTGCAAACGATCCCCTGAAAGGTTTTTCGGTGGAAACAGATGGGTTTTTATCATCGAAACAGAATTAGCCCTCGAGATCTGAACAACTTTTTTTTGAAAAATTCCGTAAGCCGCGCGGTCACAATTTCAGCAAAAATCTGACGTTCTGCAATTCACTCAAAAATGGTGCCAAACTGTTGCAAACGATCCCCTGAAACGTTTTTCGGTGGAAACAGATGGGTTTTTATCATCGAAACAGAATTAGCCCTCGAGGTCTGAACAACTTTTTTTTGAAAAAATCCCTAAGCCGCGCGGTCACAATTTCAGCAAAAATCTGACGTTCTGCAATTCACTCAAAAATGGTGCCAAACTGTTGCAAACGATCCCCTGAAAGGTTTTTCGGTGGAAACAGATGGGTTTTTATCATTGAAACAGAATTAGCCCTCGAGGTCTGAACAACTTTTTTTTTGAAAAAATCCCTAAGCCGCGCGGTCACAATTTCAGCAAAAATCTGACGTTCTGCAATTCACTCAAAAATGGTGCCAAACCTTTGCAAATGATCCCCTGAAAGGTTTTTCGGTGGAAACAGATGGGTTTTTATCATCGAAACAGAATTAGCCCTCGAGTTCTGAAACACTTTTTTTTGAAAAAATCCCTAAGCCGCGCGGTCACAATTTCAGCAAAAATCTGACGTTCTGCAATTCACTCAAAAATGGTGCCAAACTGTTGCAAACGATCCCCTGAAAGGTTTTTCGGTGGAAACAGATGGGTTTTTATCATCGAAACAGAATTAGCCCTCGAGGTCTGAACAACTTTTTTTTGAAAAATTCCGTAAGCCGCGCGGTCACAATTTCAGCAAAAATCTGACGTTCTGCAATTCACTCAAAAATGGTGCCAAACTGTTGCAAACGATCCCCTGAAAGGTTTTTCGGTGGAAACAGATGGGTTTTTATCATCGAAACAGAATTAGCCCTCGAGATCTGAACAACTTTTTTTTGAAAAATTCCGTAAGCCGCGCGGTCACAATTTCAGCAAAAATCTGACGTTCTGCAATTCACTCAAAAATGGTGCCAAACTGTTGCAAACGATCCCCTGAAACGTTTTTCGGTGGAAACAGATGGGTTTTTATCATCGAAACAGAATTAGCCCTCGAGGTCTGAACAACTTTTTTTTGAAAAAATCCCTAAGCCGCGCGGTCACAATTTCAGCAAAAATCTGACGTTCTGCAATTCACTCAAAAATGGTGCCAAGCTGTTGCAAACGATCCCCTGAAAGGTTTTTCGGTGGAAACAGATGGGTTTTTTATCATCGAAACAGAATTAGCCCTCGAGGTCTGAACAACTTTTTTTTGAAAAAAATCCCTAAGCCGCGCTGTCAAAATTTCAGCAAAAATCTGACGTTCTGCAATTCACTCAAAAATGGTGCCAAACTGTTGCAAACGATCCCCTGAAAGGTTTTTCGGTGGAAACAGATGGGTTTTTATCATCGAAACAGAATTAGCCCTCGAGGTCTGAAAAACCTTTTTTTTGAAAAAAATCCCTAAGCCACGCGGTCACAATTTCAGCAAAAATCTGACGTTCTGCAATTCACTCAAAAATGGTGCCAAACTGTTGCAAACGATCCCCTGAAAGGTTTTTCGGTGGAAACAGATGGGTTTTTATCATTGAAACAGAATTAGCCCTCGAGGTCTGAACAACTTTTTTTTTGAAAAAATCCCTAAGCCGCGCGGTCACAATTTCAGCAAAAATCTGACGTTCTGCAATTCACTCAAAAATGGTGCCAAACCTTTGCAAATGATCCCCTGAAAGGTTTTTCGGTGGAAACAGATGGGTTTTTATCATCGAAACAGAATTAGCCCTCGAGTTCTGAAACACTTTTTTTTGAAAAAATCCCTAAGCCGCGCGGTCACAATTTCAGCAAAAATCTGACGTTCTGCAATTCACTCAAAAATGGTGCCAAACTGTTGCAAACGATCCCCTGAAAGGTTTTTCGGTGGAAACAGATGGGTTTTTATCATCGAAACAGAATTAGCCCTCGAGGTCTGAACAACTTTTTTTTGAAAAAATCACTAAGCCGCGCGGTCACAATTTCAGCAAAAATCTGACGTTCTTCAATTCACTCAAAAATGGTGCCAAACTGTTGCAAACGATCCCCTGAAAGGTTTTTCGGTGGAAACAGATGGGTTTTTATCATCGAAACAGAATTAGCCCACGAGGTCTGAAAAACTTTTTTTGAAAAAATCCCTAAGCCGCGCGGTCACAATTTCAGCAAAAATCTGACGTACTGCAATTCACTCAAAAATGGTGCCAAACTGTTGCAAACGATCCCCTGAAAGGTTTTTCGGTGGAAACAGATGGGTTTTTATCATCGAAACAGAATTAGCCCTCGAGGTCTGAACAACTTTTTTTTGAAAAAATCCCTAAGCCGCGCGGTCACAATTTCAGCAAAAATCTGACGTACTGCAATTCACTCAAAAATGGTGCCAAACTGTTGCAAACGATCCCCTGAAAGGTTTTTCGGTGGAAACAGATGGGTTTTTATCATCGAAACAGAATTAGCCCTCGAGGTCTGAACAACTTTTTTTTGAAAAATTCCGTAAGCCGCGCGGTCACAATTTCAGCAAAAATCTGACGTTCTGCAATTCACTCAAAAATGGTGCCAAACTGTTGCAAACGATCCCCTGAAACGTTTTTCGGTGGAAACAGATGGGTTTTTATCATCGAAACAGAATTAGCCCTCGAGGTCTGAACAACTTTTTTTTGAAAAAATCCCTAAGCCGCGCGGTCACAATTTCAGCAAAAATCTGACGTTCTGCAATTCACTCAAAAATGGTGCCAAGCTGTTGCAAACGATCCCCTGAAAGGTTTTTCGGTGGAAACAGATGGGTTTTTTATCATCGAAACAGAATTAGCCCTCGAGGTCTGAACAACTTTTTTTTGAAAAAAATCCCTAAGCCGCGCTGTCAAAATTTCAGCAAAAATCTGACGTTCTGCAATTCACTCAAAAATGGTGCCAAACTGTTGCAAACGATCCCCTGAAAGGTTTTTCGGTGGAAACAGATGGGTTTTTATCATCGAAACAGAATTAGCCCTCGAGGTCTGAAAAACCTTTTTTTTGAAAAAAATCCCTAAGCCACGCGGTCACAATTTCAGCAAAAATCTGACGTTCTGCAATTCACTCAAAAATGGTGCCAAACTGTTGCAAACGATCCCCTGAAAGGTTTTTCGGTGGAAACAGATGGGTTTTTATCATTGAAACAGAATTAGCCCTCGAGGTCTGAACAACTTTTTTTTGAAAAAATCCCTAAGCCGCGCGGTCACAATTTCAGCAAAAATCTGACGTTCTGCAATTCACTCAAAAATGGTGCCAAACCTTTGCAAATGATCCCCTGAAAGGTTTTTCGGTGGAAACAGATGGGTTTTTATCATCGAAACAGAATTAGCCCTCGAGTTCTGAAAAACTTTTTTTTGAAAAAATCCCTAAGCCGCGCGGTCACAATTTCAGCAAAAATCTGACGTTCTGCAATTCACTCAAAAATGGTGCCAAACTGTTGCAAACGACCCCCTGAAAGGTTTTTCGGTGGAAACAGATGGGTTTTTATCATCGAAACAGAATTAGCCCTCGAGGTCTGAACAACTTTTTTTTGAAAAAATCACTAAGCCGCGCGGTCACAATTTCAGCAAAAATCTGACGTTCTTCAATTCACTCAAAAATGGTGCCAAACTGTTGCAAACGATCCCCTGAAAGGTTTTTCGGTGGAAACAGATGGGTTTTTATCATCGAAACAGAATTAGCCCTCGAGGTCTGAAAAACTTTTTTTGAAAAAATCCCTAAGCCGCGCGGTCACAATTTCAGCAAAAATCTGACGTTCTGCAATTCACTCAAAAATGGTGCCAAACTGTTGCAAACGATCCCCTGAAAGGTTTTTCTGTGGAAACAGATGGGTTTTTATGATCGAAACAGAATTAGCCCTTGAGGTCTGAACAACTTTTTTTTGAAAAAATCCCTAAGCCGCGCGGTCACAATTTCAGCAAAAATCTGACGTACTGCAATTCACTCAAAAATGGTGCCAAACTGTTGCAAACGATCCCCTGAAAGGTTTTTCGGTGGAAACAGATGGGTTTTTATCATCGAAACAGAATTAGCCCTCGAGGTCTGAAAAACCTTTTTTTTGAAAAAAATCCCTAAGCCACGCGGTCACAATTTCAGCAAAAATCTGACGTTCTGCAATTCACTCAAAAATGGTGCCAAACTGTTGCAAACGATCCCCTGAAAGGTTTTTCGGTGGAAACAGATGGGTTTTTATCATTGAAACAGAATTAGCCCTCGAGGTCTGAACAACTTTTTTTTGAAAAAATCCCTAAGCCGCGCGGTCACAATTTCAGCAAAAATCTGACGTTCTGCAATTCACTCAAAAATGGTGCCAAACCTTTGCAAATGATCCCCTGAAAGGTTTTTCGGTGGAAACAGATGGGTTTTTATCATCGAAACAGAATTAGCCCTCGAGTTCTGAAAAACTTTTTTTTGAAAAAATCCCTAAGCCGCGCGGTCACAATTTCAGCAAAAATCTGACGTTCTGCAATTCACTCAAAAATGGTGCCAAACTGTTGCAAACGACCCCCTGAAAGGTTTTTCGGTGGAAACAGATGGGTTTTTATCATCGAAACAGAATTAGCCCTCGAGGTCTGAACAACTTTTTTTTGAAAAAATCACTAAGCCGCGCGGTCACAATTTCAGCAAAAATCTGACGTTCTTCAATTCACTCAAAAATGGTGCCAAACTGTTGCAAACGATCCCCTGAAAGGTTTTTCGGTGGAAACAGATGGGTTTTTATCATCGAAACAGAATTAGCCCTCGAGGTCTGAAAAACTTTTTTTGAAAAAATCCCTAAGCCGCGCGGTCACAATTTCAGCAAAAATCTGACGTTCTGCAATTCACTCAAAAATGGTGCCAAACTGTTGCAAACGATCCCCTGAAAGGTTTTTCTGTGGAAACAGATGGGTTTTTATGATCGAAACAGAATTAGCCCTTGAGGTCTGAACAACTTTTTTTTGAAAAAATCCCTAAGCCGCGCGGTCACAATTTCAGCAAAAATCTGACGTACTGCAATTCACTCAAAAATGGTGCCAAACTGTTGCAAACGATCCCCTGAAAGGTTTTTCCGGTGGAAACAGATGGATTTTTATCATCGAAACAGAATTAGCCCTCGAGGTCTGAACAACTTTTTTTTGAAAAAATCCCTAAGCCGCGCGGTCACAATTTCAGCAAAAATCTGACGTTCTGCAATTCACTCAAAAATGGTGCCAAACTGTTGCAAACGATCCCCTGAAAGGTTTTTCTGCGGAAACAGATGGGTTTTTATCATCGAAACAGAATTAGCCCTTGAGGTCTGAAAAACTTTTTTTTGAAAAAATCCCTAAGCCGCGCGGTCACAATTTCAGCAAAAATCTGACGTTCTGCAATTAACTCAAAAATGGTGCCAAACTGTTGCAAACGATCCCCTGAAAGGTTTTTCGGTGGAAACAGATGGGTTTTTATCATCGAAACAGAATTAGCCCTCAAGGTCTGAACAACTTTTTTTTGAAAAAATCCCTAAGCCGCGCGGTCACAATTTCAGCAAAAATCTGACGTTCTGCAATTCACTCAGAAATGGTGCCAAACTGTTGCAAACGATCCCCTGAAAGGTTTTTCGGTGGAAACAGATGGGTTTTTATCATCGAAACAGAATTAGCCCTCGAGGTCTGAACAACCTTTTTTTGAAAAAATCCCAAAGCCGCGCGGTCACAATTTCAGGAAAAATCTGACGTTCTGCAATTCACTCAAAAATGGTGCCAAACTGTTGCAAACGATCCCCTGAAAGGTTTTTCGGTGGAAACAGATGGGTTTTTATCATCGAAACAGAATTAGCCCTCGAGGTCTGAAAAACTTTTTTTTGAAAAAATCCCTAAGCCGCGCGGTCACAATTTCAGCAAAAATCTGACGTTCTGCAATTCACTCAAAAATGGTGCCAAACTGTTGCAAACGATCCCCTGAAAGGTTTTTCGGTGGAAACAGATGGGTTTTTATCATCGAAACAGAATTAGCCCTCGAGGTCTGAAAAACTTTTTTTGAAAAAATCCCTAAGCCGCGCGGTCACAATTTCAGCAAAAATCAGACGTTCTGCAATTCACTCAAAAATGGTGCCAAACTGTAGCAAACGATCCCCTGAAAGGTTTTTCGGTGGAAACAGATGGGTTTTTATCATCGAAACAGAATTAGCCCTCAAGGTCTGAACAACTTTTTTTTGAAAAAATCCCTAAGCCGCGCGGTCACAATTTCAGCAAAAATCTGACGTACTGCAATTCAATCAAAAATGGTGCCAAACTGTTGCAAACGATCCCCTGAAAGGTTTTTCGGTGGAAACAGATGGGTTTTTATCATCGAAACAGAATTAGCCCTCGAGGTCTGAACAACTTTTTTTTGAAAAAATCCCTAAGCCGCGCGGTCACAATTTCAGCAAAAATCTGACGTTCTGCAATTCACTCAAAAATGGTGCCAAACTGTTGCAAACGATCCCCTGAAAGGTTTTTCTGTGGAAACAGATGGGTTTTTATCATCGAAACAGAATTAGCCCTCGAGGTCTGGAAAACTTTTTTTTGAAAAAATCCCTAAGCCGCGCGGTCACAATTTCAGCAAAAATCTGACGTACTGCAATTCACTCAAAAATGGTGCCAAACTGTTGCAAACGATCCCCTGAAAGGTTTTTCGGTGGAAACAGATGGGTTTTTATCATCGAAACAGAATTAGCCCTCGAGGTCTGAACAACTTTTTTTTGAAAAAATCCCTAAGCCGCGCGGTCACAATTTCAGCAAAAATCTGACGTTCTGCAATTCACTCAAAAATGGTGCCAAACCTTTGCAAATGATCCCCTGAAAGGTTTTTCGGTGGAAACAGATGGGTTTTTATCATCGAAACAGAATTAGCCCTCGAGTTCTGAAAAACTTTTTTTTGAAAAAATCCCTAAGCCGCGCGGTCACAATTTCAGCAAAAATCTGACGTTCTGCAATTCACTCAAAAATGGTGCCAAACTGTTGCAAACGACCCCCTGAAAGGTTTTTCGGTGGAAACAGATGGGTTTTTATCATCGAAACAGAATTAGCCCTCGAGGTCTGAACAACTTTTTTTTGAAAAAATCACTAAGCCGCGCGGTCACAATTTCAGCAAAAATCTGACGTTCTTCAATTCACTCAAAAATGGTGCCAAACTGTTGCAAACGATCCCCTGAAAGGTTTTTCGGTGGAAACAGATGGGTTTTTATCATCGAAACAGAATTAGCCCTCGAGGTCTGAAAAACTTTTTTTGAAAAAATCCCTAAGCCGCGCGGTCACAATTTCAGCAAAAATCTGACGTTCTGCAATTCACTCAAAAATGGTGCCAAACTGTTGCAAACGATCCCCTGAAAGGTTTTTCTGTGGAAACAGATGGGTTTTTATGATCGAAACAGAATTAGCCCTTGAGGTCTGAACAACTTTTTTTTGAAAAAATCCCTAAGCCGCGCGGTCACAATTTCAGCAAAAATCTGACGTACTGCAATTCACTCAAAAATGGTGCCAAACTGTTGCAAACGATCCCCTGAAAGGTTTTTCCGGTGGAAACAGATGGGTTTTTATCATCGAAACAGAATTAGCCCTCGAGGTCTGAACAACTTTTTTTTGAAAAAATCCCTAAGCCGCGCGGTCACAATTTCAGCAAAAATCTGACGTTCTGCAATTCACTCAAAAATGGTGCCAAACTGTTGCAAACGATCCCCTGAAAGGTTTTTCTGCGGAAACAGATGGGTTTTTATCATCGAAACAGAATTAGCCCTTGAGGTCTGAAAAACTTTTTTTTGAAAAAATCCCTAAGCCGCGCGGTCACAATTTCAGCAAAAATCTGACGTTCTGCAATTAACTCAAAAATGGTGCCAAACTGTTGCAAACGATCCCCTGAAAGGTTTTTCGGTGGAAACAGATGGGTTTTTATCATCGAAACAGAATTAGCCCTCAAGGTCTGAACAACTTTTTTTTGAAAAAATCCCTAAGCCGCGCGGTCACAATTTCAGCAAAAATCTGACGTTCTGCAATTCACTCAGAAATGGTGCCAAACTGTTGCAAACGATCCCCTGAAAGGTTTTTCGGTGGAAACAGATGGGTTTTTATCATCGAAACAGAATTAGCCCTCGAGGTCTGAACAACCTTTTTTTGAAAAAATCCCAAAGCCGCGCGGTCACAATTTCAGGAAAAATCTGACGTTCTGCAATTCACTCAAAAATGGTGCCAAACTGTTGCAAACGATCCCCTGAAAGGTTTTTCGGTGGAAACAGATGGGTTTTTATCATCGAAACAGAATTAGCCCTCGAGGTCTGAAAAACTTTTTTTTGAAAAAATCCCTAAGCCGCGCGGTCACAATTTCAGCAAAAATCTGACGTTCTGCAATTCACTCAAAAATGGTGCCAAACTGTTGCAAACGATCCCCTGAAAGGTTTTTCGGTGGAAACAGATGGGTTTTTATCATCGAAACAGAATTAGCCCTCGAGGTCTGAAAAACTTTTTTTGAAAAAATCCCTAAGCCGCGCGGTCACAATTTCAGCAAAAATCAGACGTTCTGCAATTCACTCAAAAATGGTGCCAAACTGTAGCAAACGATCCCCTGAAAGGTTTTTCGGTGGAAACAGATGGGTTTTTATCATCGAAACAGAATTAGCCCTCAAGGTCTGAACAACTTTTTTTTGAAAAAATCCCTAAGCCGCGCGGTCACAATTTCAGCAAAAATCTGACGTACTGCAATTCAATCAAAAATGGTGCCAAACTGTTGCAAACGATCCCCTGAAAGGTTTTTCGGTGGAAACAGATGGGTTTTTATCATCGAAACAGAATTAGCCCTCGAGGTCTGAACAACTTTTTTTTGAAAAAATCCCTAAGCCGCGCGGTCACAATTTCAGCAAAAATCTGACGTTCTGCAATTCACTCAAAAATGGTGCCAAACTGTTGCAAACGATCCCCTGAAAGGTTTTTCTGTGGAAACAGATGGGTTTTTATCATCGAAACAGAATTAGCCCTCGAGGTCTGGAAAACTTTTTTTTGAAAAAATCCCTAAGCCGCGCGGTCACAATTTCAGCAAAAATCTGACGTACTGCAATTCACTCAAAAATGGTGCCAAACTGTTGCAAACGATCCCCTGAAAGGTTTTTCGGTGGAAACAGATGGGTTTTTATCATCGAAACAGAATTAGCCCTCGAGGTCTGAACAACTTTTTTTTGAAAAAATCCCTAAGCCGCGCGGTCACAATTTCAGCAAAAATCTGACGTTCTGCAATTCACTCAAAAATGGTGCCAAACCTTTGCAAATGATCCCCTGAAAGGTTTTTCGGTGGAAACAGATGGGTTTTTATCATCGAAACAGAATTAGCCCTCGAGTTCTGAAAAACTTTTTTTTGAAAAAATCCCTAAGCCGCGCGGTCACAATTTCAGCAAAAATCTGACGTTCTGCAATTCACTCAAAAATGGTGCCAAACTGTTGCAAACGACCCCCTGAAAGGTTTTTCGGTGGAAACAGATGGGTTTTTATCATCGAAACAGAATTAGCCCTCGAGGTCTGAACAACTTTTTTTTGAAAAAATCACTAAGCCGCGCGGTCACAATTTCAGCAAAAATCTGACGTTCTTCAATTCACTCAAAAATGGTGCCAAACTGTTGCAAACGATCCCCTGAAAGGTTTTTCGGTGGAAACAGATGGGTTTTTATCATCGAAACAGAATTAGCCCTCGAGGTCTGAAAAACTTTTTTTGAAAAAATCCCTAAGCCGCGCGGTCACAATTTCAGCAAAAATCTGACGTTCTGCAAATCACTCAAAAATGGTGCCAAACTGTTGCAAACGATCCCCTGAAAGGTTTTTCTGTGGAAACAGATGGGTTTTTATGATCGAAACAGAATTAGCCCTTGAGGTCTGAACAACTTTTTTTTGAAAAAATCCCTAAGCCGCGCGGTCACAATTTCAGCAAAAATCTGACGTACTGCAATTCACTCAAAAATGGTGCCAAACTGTTGCAAACGATCCCCTGAAAGGTTTTTCCGGTGGAAACAGATGGGTTTTTATCATCGAAACAGAATTAGCCCTCGAGGTCTGAACAACTTTTTTTTGAAAAAATCCCTAAGCCGCGCGGTCACAATTTCAGCAAAAATCTGACGTTCTGCAATTCACTCAAAAATGGTGCCAAACTGTTGCAAACGATCCCCTGAAAGGTTTTTCTGCGGAAACAGATGGGTTTTTATCATCGAAACAGAATTAGCCCTTGAGGTCTGAAAAACTTTTTTTTGAAAAAATCCCTAAGCCGCGCGGTCACAATTTCAGCAAAAATCTGACGTTCTGCAATTAACTCAAAAATGGTGCCAAACTGTTGCAAACGATCCCCTGAAAGGTTTTTCGGTGGAAACAGATGGGTTTTTATCATCGAAACAGAATTAGCCCTCAAGGTCTGAACAACTTTTTTTTGAAAAAATCCCTAAGCCGCGCGGTCACAATTTCAGCGAAAATCTGACGTTCTGCAATTCACTCAGAAATGGTGCCAAACTGTTGCAAATGATCCCCTGAAAGGTTTTTCGGTGGAAACAGATGGGTTTTTATCATCGAAACAGAATTAGCCCTCGAGGTCTGAAAAACCTTTTTTTTGAAAAAATCCCTAAGCCGCGCGGTCACAATTTCAGCAAAAATCTGACGTTCTGCAATTCACTCAAAAATGGTTCCAAACTGTTGCAAATGATCCCCTGAAAGGTTTTTCGGTGGAAACAGATGGGTTTTTATCATCGAAACAGAATTAGCCCTCGAGGTCTGAACAACTTTTTTTAAAAAAAATCCCTAAGCCGCGCGGTCACAATTTCAGCAAAAATCTGACGTTCTGCAATTCACTCAGAAATGGTACCAAACTGTTGCAAACGATCCCCTGACAGGTTTTTCGGTGGAAACAGATGGGTTTTTTATCATCGAAACAGAATTAGTCCTCGAGGTCTGAACAACTTTTTTTTGAAAAAAATCCCTAAGCCGCGCTGTCAAAATTTCAGCAAAAATCTGACGTTCTGCAATTCACTCAAAAATGGTGCCAAACTGTTGCAAACGATCCCCTGAAAGGTTTTTCGGTGGAAACAGATGGGTTTTTATCATCGAAACAGAATTAGCCCGCGAGGTCTGAACAACCTTTTTTTGAAAAAATCCCTAAGCCGCGCGGTCACAATTTCAGCAAAAATCTGACGTTCTGCAATTCACTCAAAAATGGTGCCAAACTGTTGCAAACGATCCCCTGAAAGGTTTTTCGGTGGAAACAGATGGGTTTTTATCATCGAAACAGAATTAGCCCTCGAGGTCTGAAAAACTTTTTTTTGAAAAAATCCCTAAGCCGCGCGGTCACAATTTCAGCAAAAATCTGACGTTCTTCAATTCACTCAAATATGACGTTCTGCAATTCACTCAAAAATGGTGCCAAACTGTAGCAAACGATCCCCTGAAAGGTTTTTCGGTGGAAACAGATGGGTTTTCATCATCGAAACAGAATTAGCCCTCAAGGTCTGAACAACTTTTTTTTGAAAAAATCCCTAAGCCGCGCGGTCACAATTTCAGCAAAAATCTGACGTACTGCAATTCAATCAAAAATGGTGCCAAACTGTTGCAAACGATCCCCTGAAAGGTTTTTCGGTGGAAACAGATGGGTTTTTATCATCGAAACAGAATTAGCCCTCGAGGTCTGAACAACTTTTTTTTGAAAAAATCCCTAAGCCGCGCGGTCACAATTTCAGCAAAAATCTGACGTTCTGCAATTCACTCAAAAATGGTGCCAAACTGTTGCAAACGATCCCCTGAAAGGTTTTTCTGTGGAAACAGATGGGTTTTTATCATCGAAACAGAATTAGCCCTTGAGGTCTGAAAAACTTTTTTTTGAAAAAATCCCTAAGCCGCGCGGTCACAATTTCAGCAAAAATCTGACGTTCTGCAATTCACTCAAAAATGGTGCCAAACTGTAGCAAACGATCCCCTGAAAGGTTTTTCGGTGGAAACAGATGGGTTTTTATCATCGAAACAGAATTAGCCCTCGAGGTCTGAACAACTTTTTTTTGAAAAAATCACTAAGCCGCGCGGTCACAATTTCAGCAAAAATCTGACGTTCTTCAATTCACTCAAAAATGGTGCCAAACTGTTGCAAACGATCCCCTGAAAGGTTTTTCGGTGGAAACAGATGGGTTTTTATCATCGAAACAGAATTAGCCCTCGAGGTCTGAAAAACTTTTTTTGAAAAAATCCCTAAGCCGCGCGGTCACAATTTCAGCAAAAATCTGACGTTCTGCAATTCACTCAAAAATGGTGCCAAACTGTTGCAAACGATCCCCTGAAAGGTTTTTCTGTGGAAACAGATGGGTTTTTATGATCGAAACAGAATTAGCCCTTGAGGTCTGAACAACTTTTTTTTGAAAAAATCCCTAAGCCGCGCGGTCACAATTTCAGCAAAAATCTGACGTACTGCAATTCACTCAAAAATGGTGCCAAACTGTTGCAAACGATCCCCTGAAAGGTTTTTCCGGTGGAAACAGATGGGTTTTTATCATCGAAACAGAATTAGCCCTCGAGGTCTGAACAACTTTTTTTTGAAAAAATCCCTAAGCCGCGCGGTCACAATTTCAGCAAAAATCTGACGTTCTGCAATTCACTCAAAAATGGTGCCAAACTGTTGCAAACGATCCCCTGAAAGGTTTTTCTGCGGAAACAGATGGGTTTTTATCATCGAAACAGAATTAGCCCTTGAGGTCTGAAAAACTTTTTTTTGAAAAAATCCCTAAGCCGCGCGGTCACAATTTCAGCAAAAATCTGACGTTCTGCAATTCACTCAAAAATGGTGCCAAACTGTTGCAAACGATCCCCTGAAAGGTTTTTCTGCGGAAACAGATGGGTTTTTATCATCGAAACAGAATTAGCCCTTGAGGTCTGAAAAACTTTTTTTTGAAAAAATCCCTAAGCCGCGCGGTCACAATTTCAGCAAAAATCTGACGTTCTGCAATTAACTCAAAAATGGTGCCAAACTGTTGCAAACGATCCCCTGAAAGGTTTTTCGGTGGAAACAGATGGGTTTTTATCATCGAAACAGAATTAGCCCTCAAGGTCTGAACAACTTTTTTTTGAAAAAATCCCTAAGCCGCGCGGTCACAATTTCAGCGAAAATCTGACGTTCTGCAATTCACTCAGAAATGGTGCCAAACTGTTGCAAATGATCCCCTGAAAGGTTTTTCGGTGGAAACAGATGGGTTTTTATCATCGAAACAGAATTAGCCCTCGAGGTCTGAACAACTTTTTTTTAAAAAAATCCCTAAGCCGCGCGGTCACAATTTCAGCAAAAATCTGACGTTCTGCAATTCACTCAGAAATGGTACCAAACTGTTGCAAACGATCCCCTGACAGGTTTTTCGGTGGAAACAGATGGGTTTTTTATCATCGAAACAGAATTAGTCCTCGAGGTCTGAACAACTTTTTTTTGAAAAAAATCCCTAAGCCGCGCTGTCAAAATTTCAGCAAAAATCTGACGTTCTGCAATTCACTCAAAAATGGTGCCAAACTGTTGCAAACGATCCCCTGAAAGGTTTTTCGGTGGAAACAGATGGGTTTTTATCATCGAAACAGAATTAGCCCGCGAGGTCTGAAGAACCTTTTTTTGAAAAAATCCCTAAGCCGCGCGGTCACAATTTCAGCAAAAATCTGACGTTCTGCAATTCACTCAAAAATGGTGCCAAACTGTTGCAAACGATCCCCTGAAAGGTTTTTCGGTGGAAACAGATGGGTTTTTATCATCGAAACAGAATTAGCCCTCGAGGTCTGAAAAACTTTTTTTTGAAAAAATCCCTAAGCCGCGCGGTCACAATTTCAGCAAAAATCTGACGTTCTTCAATTCACTCAAATATGACGTTCTGCAATTCACTCAAAAATGGTGCCAAACTGTAGCAAACGATCCCCTGAAAGGTTTTTCGGTGGAAACAGATGGGTTTTTATCATCGAAACAGAATTAGCCCTCAAGGTCTGAACAACTTTTTTTTGAAAAAATCCCTAAGCCGCGCGGTCACAATTTCAGCAAAAATCTGACGTACTGCAATTCAATCAAAAATGGTGCCAAACTGTTGCAAACGATCCCCTGAAAGGTTTTTCGGTGGAAACAGATGGGTTTTTATCATCGAAACAGAATTAGCCCTCGAGGTCTGAACAACTTTTTTTTGAAAAAATCCCTAAGCCGCGCGGTCACAATTTCAGCAAAAATCTGACGTTCTGCAATTCACTCAAAAATGGTGCCAAACTGTTGCAAACGATCCCCTGAAAGGTTTTTCTGTGGAAACAGATGGGTTTTTATCATCGAAACAGAATTAGCCCTTGAGGTCTGAAAAACTTTTTTTTGAAAAAATCCCTAAGCCGCGCGGTCACAATTTCAGCAAAAATCTGACGTTCTGCAATTCACTCAAAAATGGTGCCAAACTGTAGCAAACGATCCCCTGAAAGGTTTTTCGGTGGAAACAGATGGGTTTTTATCATCGAAACAGAATTAGCCCTCGAGGTCTGAACAACTTTTTTTTGAAAAAATCCCTAAGCCGCGCGGTCACAATTTCAGCAAAAATCTGACGTTCTGCAATTCACTCAAAAATGGTGCCAAACTGTTGCAAACGATCCCCTGAAAGGTTTTTCGGTGGAAACAGATGGGTTTTTATCATCGAAACAGAATTAGCCCTCGAGGTCTGAAAAACTTTTTTTGAAAAAATCCCTAAGCCGCGCGGTCACAATTTCAGCAAAAATCTGACGTTCTGCAATTCACTCAAAAATGGTGCCAAATTGTAGCAAACGATCCCCTGAAAGGTTTTTCGGTGGAAACAGATGGGTTTTTATCATCGAAACAGAATTAGCCCTCAAGGTCTGAACAACTTTTTTTTGAAAAAACCCCTAAGCCGCGCGGTCACAATTTCAGCAAAAATCTGACGTTCTGCAATTCAATCAAAAATGGTGCCAAACTGTAGCAAACGATCCCCTGAAAGGTTTTTCGGTGGAAACAGATGGGTTTTTATCATCGAAACAGAATTAGCCCTCAAGGTCTGAACAACTTTTTTTTGAAAAAACCCCTAAGCCGCGCGGTCACAATTTCAGCAAAAATCTGACGTTCTGCAATTCAATCAAAAATGGTGCCAAACTGTAGCAAACGATCCCCTGAAAGGTTTTTCGGTGGAAAAAGATGGGTTTTTATCATCGAAGCAGAATTAGCCCTCGCGGTCTGAACAACTTTTTTTTGAAAAAATCCCTAAGCCGCGCGGTCACAATTTCAGCAAAAATCTGACGTACTGCAATTCACTCAAAAATGGTGCCAAACTGTTGCAAACGATCCCCTGAAAGGTTTTTCGGTGGAAACAGATGGGTTTTTATCATCGAAACAGAATTAGCCCTCGAGGTCTGAACAACTTTTTTTTGAAAAAATCCCTAAGCCGCGCGGTCACAATTTCAGCAAAAATCTGACGTTCTGCAATTCACTCAAAAATGGTGCCAAACTGTTGCAAACGATCCCCTGAAAGGTTTTTCTGTGGAAACAGATGGGTTTTTATCATCGAAACAGAATTAGCCCTCGAGGTCTGAACAACTTTTTTTTGAAAAAACCCCTAAGCCGCGCGTTCACAATTTCAGCAAAAATCTGACGTTCTGCAATTCAATCAAAAATGGTGCCAAACTGTAGCAAACGATCCCCTGAAAGGTTTTTCGGTGGAAACAGATGGGTTTTTATCATCGAAGCAGAATTAGCCCTCGCGGTCTGAACAACTTTTTTTTGAAAAAATCCCTAAGCCGCGCGGTCACAATTTCAGCAAAAATCTGACGTACTGCAATTCACTCAAAAATGGTGCCAAACTGTTGCAAACGATCCCCTGAAAGGTTTTTCGGTGGAAACAGATGGGTTTTTATCATCGAAACAGAATTAGCCCTCGAGGTCTGAACAACTTTTTTTTGAAAAAATCCCTAAGCCGCGCGGTCACAATTTCAGCAAAAATCTGACGTTCTGCAATTCACTCAAAAATGGTGCCAAACTGTTGCAAACGATCCCCTGAAAGGTTTTTCGATGGAAACAGATGGGCTTTTATCATCGAAACAGAATTAGCCCTCGAGGTCTGAAAAACTTTTTTTTGAAAAAATCCCTAAGCCGCGCGTTCACAATTTCAGCAAAAATCTGACGTTCTGCAATTCACTCAAAAATGGTGCCAAACTGTTGCAAACGATCCCCTGAAAGGTTTTTCGGTGGAAACAGATGGGTTTTTATCATCGAAACAGAATTAGCCCTCGAGGTCTGAACAACTTTTTTTGAAAAAATCCCTAAGCCGCGCGGTCACAATTTCAGCAAAAATCTGACATTCTGCAATTCACTCAAAAATGGTGGCAAACTGTTGCAAACGATCCCCTGAAAGGTTTTTCGGTGGAAACAGATGGGTTTTTATCATCGAAACAGAATTAGCCCTCGAGGTCTGAACAACCTTTTTTTGAAAAAATCCCTAAGCCGCGCGGTCACAATTTCAGCAAAAATCAGACGTTCTGCAATTCACTCAAAAATGGTGCCAAATTGTAGCAAACGATCCCCTGAAAGGTTTTTCGGTGGAAACAGATGGGTTTTTATCATCGAAACAGAATTAGCCCTCGAGGTCTGAACAACTTTTTTTTGAAAAAATCCCTAAGCCGCGCGGTCACAATTTCAGCAAAAATCTGACGTACTGCAATTCACTCAAAAATGGTGCCAAACTGTTGCAAACGATCCCCTGAAAGGTTTTTCGGTGGAAACAGATGGGTTTTTATCATCGAAACAGAATTAGCCCTCGAGGTCTGAAAAACTTTTTTTTGAAAAAATCCCTAAGCCGCGCGGTCACAATTTCAGCAAAAATCTGACGTACTGCAATTCACTCAAAAATGGTGCCAAACTGTTGCAAACGATCCCCTGAAAGGTTTTTCGGTGGAAACAGATGGGTTTTTATCATCGAAACAGAATTAGCCCTCGAGGTCTGAACAATTTTTTTTTGAAAAAATCCCTAAGCCGCGCGGTCACAATTTCAGCAAAAATCTGACGTACTGCAATTCACTCAAAAATGGTGCCAAACTGTTGCAAACGATCCCCTGAAAGGTTTTTCGGTGGAAACAGATGGGTTTTTATCATCGAAACAGAATTAGCCCTCGAGGTCTGAACAACTTTTTTTTGAAAAAATCCCTAAGCCGCGCGGTCACAATTTCAGCAAAAATCTGACGTTCTGCAATTCACTCAAAAATGGTGCCAAACTGTTGCAAACGATCCCCTGAAAGGTTTTTCTGTGGAAACAGATGGGTTTTTATGATCGAAACAGAATTAGCCCTTGAGGTCTGAAAAACTTTTTTTTGAAAAAATCCCTAAGCCGCGCGGTCACAATTTCAGCAAAAATCTGACGTTCTGCAATTCACTCAAAAATGGTGCCAAACTGTAGCAAACGATCCCCTGAAAGGTTTTTCGGTGGAAACAGATGGGTTTTTATCATCGAAACAGAATTAGCCCTCAAGGTCTGAACAACATTTTTTTGAAAAAATCCGTAAGCCGCGCGGTCACAATTTCAGCAAAAATCTGACGTTCTGCAATTCACTCAGAAATGGTGCCAAACTGTTGCAAACGATCCCCTGAAAGGTTTTTCGGTGGAAACAGATGGGTTTTTATCATCGAAACAGAATTAGCCCTCGAGGTCTGAAAAACCTTTTTTTTGAAAAAAATCCCTAAGCCGCGCGGTCACAATTTCAGCAAAAATCTGACGTTCTGCAATTCACTCAAAAATGGTGCCAAACCTTTGCAAATGATCCCCTGAAAGGTTTTTCGGTGGAAACAGATGGGTTTTTATCATCGAAACAGAATTAGCCCTCGAGTTCTGAAAAACTTTTTTTTGAAAAAATCCCTAAGCCGCGCGGTCACAATTTCAGCAAAAATCTGACGTTCTGCAATTCACTCAAAAATGGTGCCAAACTGTTGCAAACGACCCCCTGAAAGGTTTTTCGGTGGAAACAGATGGGTTTTTATCATCGAAACAGAATTAGCCCTCGAGGTCTGAACAACTTTTTTTTGAAAAAATCACTAAGCCGCGCGGTCACAATTTCAGCAAAAATCTGACGTTCTTCAATTCACTCAAAAATGGTGCCAAACTGTTGCAAACGATCCCCTGAAAGGTTTTTCGGTGGAAACAGATGGGTTTTTATCATCGAAACAGAATTAGCCCTCGAGGTCTGAAAAACTTTTTTTGAAAAAATCCCTAAGCCGCGCGGTCACAATTTCAGCTAAAATCAGACGTTCTGCAATTCACTCAAAAATGGTGCCAAATTGTAGCAAACGATCCCCTGAAAGGTTTTTCGGTGGAAACAGATGGGTTTTTATCATCGAAACAGAATTAGCCCTCAAGGTCTGAACAACTTTTTTTTGAAAAAATCCCTAAGCCGCGCGGTCACAATTTCAGCAAAAATCTGACGTACTGCAATTCACTCAAAAATGGTGCCAAACTGTTGCAAACGATCCCCTGAAAGGTTTTTCCGGTGGAAACAGATGGGTTTTTATCATCGAAACAGAATTAGCCCTCGAGGTCTGAACAACTTTTTTTTGAAAAAGTCCCTAAGCCGCGCGGTCACAATTTCAGCAAAAATCTGACGTTCTGCAATTCACTCAAAAATGGTGCCAAACTGTTGCAAACGATCCCCTGAAAGGTTTTTCGGTGGAAACAGATGGGTTTTTATCATCGAAACAGAATTAGCCCTCAAGGTCTGAACAACTTTTTTTTGAAAAAATCCCTAAGCCGCGCGGTCACAATTTCAGCAAAAATCTGACGTTCTGCAATTCACTCAGAAATGGTGCCAAACTGTTGCAAACGATCCCCTGAAAGGTTTTTCGGTGGAAACAGATGGGTTTTTATCATCGAAACAGAATTAGCCCTCGAGGTCTGAACAACCTTTTTTTGAAAAAATCCCTAAGCCGCGCGGTCACAATTTCAGCAAAAATCAGACGTTCTGCAATTCACTCAAAAATGGTGCCAAATTGTAGCAAACGATCCCCTGAAAGGTTTTTCGGTGGAAACAGATGGGTTTTTATCATCGAAACAGAATTAGCCCTCGAGGTCTGAACAACTTTTTTTTGAAAAAATCCCTAAGCCGCGCGGTCACAATTTCAGCAAAAATCTGACGTACTGCAATTCACTCAAAAATGGTGCCAAACTGTTGCAAACGATCCCCTGAAAGGTTTTTCGGTGGAAACAGATGGGTTTTTATCATCGAAACAGAATTAGCCCTCGAGGTCTGAAAAACTTTTTTTTGAAAAAAATCCCTAAGCCGCGCGGTCACAATTTCAGCAAAAATCTGACGTTCTGCAATTCACTCAAAAATGGTGGCAAACTGTTGCAAACGATCCCCTGAAAGGTTTTTAGGTGGAAACAGATGGGTTTTTATCATCGAAACAGAATTAGCCCTCGAGGTCTGAACAACCTTTTTTTGAAAAAATCCCTAAGCCGCGCGGTCACAATTTCAGCAAAAATCAGACGTTCTGCAATTCACTCAAAAATGGTGCCAAATTGTAGCAAACGATCCCCTGAAAGGTTTTTCGGTGGAAACAGATGGGTTTTTATCATCGAAACAGAATTAGCCCTCGAGGTCTGAACAACTTTTTTTTGAAAAAATCCCTAAGCCGCGCGGTCACAATTTCAGCAAAAATCTGACGTACTGCAATTCACTCAAAAATGGTGCCAAACTGTTGCAAACGATCCCCTGAAAGGTTTTTCGGTGGAAACAGATGGGTTTTTATCATCGAAACAGAATTAGCCCTCGAGGTCTGAAAAACTTTTTTTTGAAAAAATCCCTAAGCCGCGCGGTCACAATTTCAGCAAAAATCTGACGTACTGCAATTCACTCAAAAATGGTGCCAAACTGTTGCAAACGATCCCCTGAAAGGTTTTTCGGTGGAAACAGATGGGTTTTTATCATCGAAACAGAATTAGCCCTCGAGGTCTGAACAACTTTTTTTTGAAAAAATCCCTAAGCCGCGCGGTCACAATTTCAGCAAAAATCTGACGTACTGCAATTCACTCAAAAATGGTGCCAAACTGTTGCAAACGATCCCCTGAAAGGTTTTTCGGTGGAAACAGATGGGTTTTTATCATCGAAACAGAATTAGCCCTCGAGGTCTGAACAACTTTTTTTTGAAAAAATCCCTAAGCCGCGCGGTCACAATTTCAGCAAAAATCTGACGTTCTGCAATTCACTCAAAAATGGTGCCAAACTGTTGCAAACGATCCCCTGAAAGGTTTTTCTGTGGAAACAGATGGGTTTTTATGATCGAAACAGAATTAGCCCTTGAGGTCTGAAAAACTTTTTTTTGAAAAAATCCCTAAGCCGCGCGGTCACAATTTCAGCAAAAATCTGACGTTCTGCAATTCACTCAAAAATGGTGCCAAACTGTAGCAAACGATCCCCTGAAAGGTTTTTCGGTGGAAACAGATGGGTTTTTATCATCGAAACAGAATTAGCCCTCAAGGTCTGAACAACATTTTTTTGAAAAAATCCGTAAGCCGCGCGGTCACAATTTCAGCAAAAATCTGACGTTCTGCAATTCACTCAGAAATGGTGCCAAACTGTTGCAAACGATCCCCTGAAAGGTTTTTCGGTGGAAACAGATGGGTTTTTATCATCGAAACAGAATTAGCCCTCGAGGTCTGAACAACTTTTTTTTGAAAAAATCCCTAAGCCGCGCGGTCACAATTTCAGCAAAAATCTGACGTTCTGCAATTCACTCAAAAATGGTGCCAAACTGTTGCAAACGATCCCCTGAAAGGTTTTTCGGTGGAAACAGATGGGTTTTTATCATCGAAACAGAATTAGCCCTCAAGGTCTGAACAACTTTTTTTTGAAAAAATCCCTAAGCCGCGCGGTCACAATTTCAGCAAAAATCTGACGTTCTGCAATTCACTCAGAAATGGTGCCAAACTGTTGCAAACGATCCCCTGAAAGGTTTTTCGGTGGAAACAGATGGGTTTTTATCATCGAAACAGAATTAGCCCTCGAGGTCTGAAAAACTTTTTTTTGAAAAAAATCCCTAAGCCGCGCGGTCACAATTTCAGCAAAAATCTGACGTTCTGCAATTCACTCAAAAATGGTGGCAAACTGTTGCAAACGATCCCCTGAAAGGTTTTTAGGTGGAAACAGATGGGTTTTTATCATCGAAACAGAATTAGCCCTCGAGGTCTGAACAACCTTTTTTTGAAAAAATCCCTAAGCCGCGCGGTCACAATTTCAGCAAAAATCAGACGTTCTGCAATTCACTCAAAAATGGTGCCAAATTGTAGCAAACGATCCCCTGAAAGGTTTTTCGGTGGAAACAGATGGGTTTTTATCATCGAAACAGAATTAGCCCTCGAGGTCTGAACAACTTTTTTTTGAAAAAATCCCTAAGCCGCGCGGTCACAATTTCAGCAAAAATCTGACGTACTGCAATTCACTCAAAAATGGTGCCAAACTGTTGCAAACGATCCCCTGAAAGGTTTTTCGGTGGAAACAGATGGGTTTTTATCATCGAAACAGAATTAGCCCTCGAGGTCTGAAAAACTTTTTTTTGAAAAAATCCCTAAGCCGCGCGGTCACAATTTCAGCAAAAATCTGACGTACTGCAATTCACTCAAAAATGGTGCCAAACTGTTGCAAACGATCCCCTGAAAGGTTTTTCGGTGGAAACAGATGGGTTTTTATCATCGAAACAGAATTAGCCCTCGAGGTCTGAACAACTTTTTTTTGAAAAAATCCCTAAGCCGCGCGGTCACAATTTCAGCAAAAATCTGACGTACTGCAATTCACTCAAAAATGGTGCCAAACTGTTGCAAACGATCCCCTGAAAGGTTTTTCGGTGGAAACAGATGGGTTTTTATCATCGAAACAGAATTAGCCCTCGAGGTCTGAACAACTTTTTTTTGAAAAAATCCCTAAGCCGCGCGGTCACAATTTCAGCAAAAATCTGACGTTCTGCAATTCACTCAAAAATGGTGCCAAACTGTTGCAAACGATCCCCTGAAAGGTTTTTCTGTGGAAACAGATGGGTTTTTATGATCGAAACAGAATTAGCCCTTGAGGTCTGAAAAACTTTTTTTTGAAAAAATCCCTAAGCCGCGCGGTCACAATTTCAGCAAAAATCTGACGTTCTGCAATTCACTCAAAAATGGTGCCAAACTGTAGCAAACGATCCCCTGAAAGGTTTTTCGGTGGAAACAGATGGGTTTTTATCATCGAAACAGAATTAGCCCTCAAGGTCTGAACAACATTTTTTTGAAAAAATCCGTAAGCCGCGCGGTCACAATTTCAGCAAAAATCTGACGTTCTGCAATTCACTCAGAAATGGTGCCAAACTGTTGCAAACGATCCCCTGAAAGGTTTTTCGGTGGAAACAGATGGGTTTTTATCATCGAAACAGAATTAGCCCTCGAGGTCTGAAAAACCTTTTTTTTGAAAAAAATCCCTAAGCCACGCGGTCACAATTTCAGCAAAAATCTGACGTTCTGCAATTCACTCAAAAATGGTGCCAAACTGTTGCAAACGATCCCCTGAAAGGTTTTTCGGTGGAAACAGATGGGTTTTTATCATTGAAACAGAATTAGCCCTCGAGGTCTGAACAACTTTTTTTTGAAAAAATCCCTAAGCCGCGCGGTCACAATTTCAGCAAAAATCTGACGTTCTGCAATTCACTCAAAAATGGTGCCAAACCTTTGCAAATGATCCCCTGAAAGGTTTTTCGGTGGAAACAGATGGGTTTTTATCATCGAAACAGAATTAGCCCTCGAGTTCTGAAAAACTTTTTTTTGAAAAAATCCCTAAGCCGCGCGGTCACAATTTCAGCAAAAATCTGACGTTCTGCAATTCACTCAAAAATGGTGCCAAACTGTTGCAAACGACCCCCTGAAAGGTTTTTCGGTGGAAACAGATGGGTTTTTATCATCGAAACAGAATTAGCCCTCGAGGTCTGAACAACTTTTTTTTGAAAAAATCACTAAGCCGCGCGGTCACAATTTCAGCAAAAATCTGACGTTCTTCAATTCACTCAAAAATGGTGCCAAACTGTTGCAAACGATCCCCTGAAAGGTTTTTCGGTGGAAACAGATGGGTTTTTATCATCGAAACAGAATTAGCCCTCGAGGTCTGAAAAACTTTTTTTGAAAAAATCCCTAAGCCGCGCGGTCACAATTTCAGCTAAAATCAGACGTTCTGCAATTCACTCAAAAATGGTGCCAAATTGTAGCAAACGATCCCCTGAAAGGTTTTTCGGTGGAAACAGATGGGTTTTTATCATCGAAACAGAATTAGCCCTCAAGGTCTGAACAACTTTTTTTTGAAAAAATCCCTAAGCCGCGCGGTCACAATTTCAGCAAAAATCTGACGTTCTGCAATTCACTCAAAAATGGTGGCAAACTGTTGCAAACGATCCCCTGAAAGGTTTTTAGGTGGAAACAGATGGGTTTTTATCATCGAAACAGAATTAGCCCTCGAGGTCTGAACAACCTTTTTTTGAAAAAATCCCTAAGCCGCGCGGTCACAATTTCAGCAAAAATCAGACGTTCTGCAATTCACTCAAAAATGGTGCCAAATTGTAGCAAACGATCCCCTGAAAGGTTTTTCGGTGGAAACAGATGGGTTTTTATCATCGAAACAGAATTAGCCCTCGAGGTCTGAACAACTTTTTTTTGAAAAAATCCCTAAGCCGCGCGGTCACAATTTCAGCAAAAATCTGACGTACTGCAATTCACTCAAAAATGGTGCCAAACTGTTGCAAACGATCCCCTGAAAGGTTTTTCGGTGGAAACAGATGGGTTTTTATCATCGAAACAGAATTAGCCCTCGAGGTCTGAAAAACTTTTTTTTGAAAAAATCCCTAAGCCGCGCGGTCACAATTTCAGCAAAAATCTGACGTACTGCAATTCACTCAAAAATGGTGCCAAACTGTTGCAAACGATCCCCTGAAAGGTTTTTCGGTGGAAACAGATGGGTTTTTATCATCGAAACAGAATTAGCCCTCGAGGTCTGAACAACTTTTTTTTGAAAAAATCCCTAAGCCGCGCGGTCACAATTTCAGCAAAAATCTGACGTACTGCAATTCACTCAAAAATGGTGCCAAACTGTTGCAAACGATCCCCTGAAAGGTTTTTCGGTGGAAACAGATGGGTTTTTATCATCGAAACAGAATTAGCCCTCGAGGTCTGAACAACTTTTTTTTGAAAAAATCCCTAAGCCGCGCGGTCACAATTTCAGCAAAAATCTGACGTTCTGCAATTCACTCAAAAATGGTGCCAAACTGTTGCAAACGATCCCCTGAAAGGTTTTTCTGTGGAAACAGATGGGTTTTTATGATCGAAACAGAATTAGCCCTTGAGGTCTGAAAAACTTTTTTTTGAAAAAATCCCTAAGCCGCGCGGTCACAATTTCAGCAAAAATCTGACGTTCTGCAATTCACTCAAAAATGGTGCCAAACTGTAGCAAACGATCCCCTGAAAGGTTTTTCGGTGGAAACAGATGGGTTTTTATCATCGAAACAGAATTAGCCCTCAAGGTCTGAACAACATTTTTTTGAAAAAATCCGTAAGCCGCGCGGTCACAATTTCAGCAAAAATCTGACGTTCTGCAATTCACTCAGAAATGGTGCCAAACTGTTGCAAACGATCCCCTGAAAGGTTTTTCGGTGGAAACAGATGGGTTTTTATCATCGAAACAGAATTAGCCCTCGAGGTCTGAAAAACCTTTTTTTTGAAAAAAATCCCTAAGCCACGCGGTCACAATTTCAGCAAAAATCTGACGTTCTGCAATTCACTCAAAAATGGTGCCAAACTGTTGCAAACGATCCCCTGAAAGGTTTTTCGGTGGAAACAGATGGGTTTTTATCATTGAAACAGAATTAGCCCTCGAGGTCTGAACAACTTTTTTTTGAAAAAATCCCTAAGCCGCGCGGTCACAATTTCAGCAAAAATCTGACGTTCTGCAATTCACTCAAAAATGGTGCCAAACCTTTGCAAATGATCCCCTGAAAGGTTTTTCGGTGGAAACAGATGGGTTTTTATCATCGAAACAGAATTAGCCCTCGAGTTCTGAAAAACTTTTTTTTGAAAAAATCCCTAAGCCGCGCGGTCACAATTTCAGCAAAAATCTGACGTTCTGCAATTCACTCAAAAATGGTGCCAAACTGTTGCAAACGACCCCCTGAAAGGTTTTTCGGTGGAAACAGATGGGTTTTTATCATCGAAACAGAATTAGCCCTCGAGGTCTGAACAACTTTTTTTTGAAAAAATCACTAAGCCGCGCGGTCACAATTTCAGCAAAAATCTGACGTTCTTCAATTCACTCAAAAATGGTGCCAAACTGTTGCAAACGATCCCCTGAAAGGTTTTTCGGTGGAAACAGATGGGTTTTTATCATCGAAACAGAATTAGCCCTCGAGGTCTGAAAAACTTTTTTTGAAAAAATCCCTAAGCCGCGCGGTCACAATTTCAGCTAAAATCAGACGTTCTGCAATTCACTCAAAAATGGTGCCAAATTGTAGCAAACGATCCCCTGAAAGGTTTTTCGGTGGAAACAGATGGGTTTTTATCATCGAAACAGAATTAGCCCTCAAGGTCTGAACAACTTTTTTTTGAAAAAATCCCTAAGCCGCGCGGTCACAATTTCAGCAAAAATCTGACGTACTGCAATTCACTCAAAAATGGTGCCAAACTGTTGCAAACGATCCCCTGAAAGGTTTTTCCGGTGGAAACAGATGGGTTTTTATCATCGAAACAGAATTAGCCCTCGAGGTCTGAACAACTTTTTTTTGAAAAAATCCCTAAGCCGCGCGGTCACAATTTCAGCAAAAATCTGACGTTCTGCAATTCACTCAAAAATGGTGCCAAACTGTTGCAAACGATCCCCTGAAAGGTTTTTCGGTGGAAACAGATGGGTTTTTATCATCGAAACAGAATTAGCCCTCGAGGTCTGAACAACTTTTTTTTGAAAAAATCCCTAAGCCGCGCGGTCACAATTTCAGCAAAAATCTGACGTTCTGCAATTCACTCAAAAATGGTGCCAAACTGTTGCAAACGATCCCCTGAAAGGTTTTTCGGTGGAAACAGATGGGTTTTTATCATCGAAACAGAATTAGCCCTCAAGGTCTGAACAACTTTTTTTTGAAAAAATCCCTAAGCCGCGCGGTCACAATTTCAGCAAAAATCTGACGTTCTGCAATTCACTCAGAAATGGTGCCAAACTGTTGCAAACGATCCCCTGAAAGGTTTTTCGGTGGAAACAGATGGGTTTTTATCATCGAAACAGAATTAGCCCTCGAGGTCTGAAAAACTTTTTTTTGAAAAAAATCCCTAAGCCGCGCGGTCACAATTTCAGCAAAAATCTCACGTTCTGCAATTCACTCAAAAATGGTGCCAAACTGTTGCAAACGATCCCCTGAAAGGTTTTTCGGTGGAAACAGATGGGTTTTTATCATCGAAACAGAATTAGCCCTCGAGGTCTGAAAAACCTTTTTTTTTGAAAAAATCCCTAAGCCGCGCGGTCACAATTTCAGCAAAAATCTGACGTTCTGCAATTCACTCAAAAATGGTGCCAAACTGTTGCAAATGATCCCCTGAAAGGTTTTTCGGTGGAAACAGATGGGTTTTTATCATCGAAACAGAATTAGCCCTCGAGGTCTGAACAACTTTTTTAAAAAAAAACCCCTAAGCCGCGCGGTCACAATTTCAGCAAAAATCTGACGTTCTGCAATTCACTCAGAAATGGTACCAAACTGTTGCAAACGATCCCCTGACAGGTTTTTCGGTGGAAACAGATGGGTTTTTTATCATCGAAACAGAATTAGTCCTCGAGGTCTGAAGAACTTTTTTTTGAAAAAAATCCCTAAGCCGCGCTGTCAAAATTTCAGCAAAAATCTGACGTTCTGCAATTCACTCAAAAATGGTGCCAAACTGTTGCAAACGATCCCCTGAAAGGTTTTTCGGTGGAAACAGATGGGTTTTTATCATCGAAACAGAATTAGCCCGCGAGGTCTGAACAACCTTTTTTTGAAAAAATCCCTAAGCCGCGCGGTCACAATTTCAGCAAAAATCTGACGTTCTGCAATTCACTCAAAAATGGTGCCAAACTGTTGCAAACGATCCCCTGAAAGGTTTTTCGGTGGAAACAGATGGGTTTTTATCATCGAAACAGAATTAGCCCTCGAGGTCTGAAAAACCTTTTTTTGAAAAAATCCCTAAGCCGCGCGGTCACAATTTCAGCAAAAATCTGACGTTCTGCAATTCACTCAAAAATGGTGCCAAACTGTTGCAAACGATCCCCTGAAAGGTTTTTCGGTGGAAACAGATGGGTTTTTATCATCGAAACAGAATTAGCCCTCGAGGTCTGAAAAACTTTTTTTGAAAAAATCCCTAAGCCGCGCGGTCACAATTTCAGCAAAAATCAGACGTTCTGCAATTCACTCAAAAATGGTGCCAAACTGTAGCAAACGATCCCCTGAAAGGTTTTTCGGTGGAAACAGATGGGTTTTTATCATCGAAACAGAATTAGCCCTCAAGGTCTGAACAACTTTTTTTTGAAAAAATCCCTAAGCCGCGCGGTCACAATTTCAGCAAAAATCTGACGTACTGCAATTCAATCAAAAATGGTGCCAAACTGTTGCAAACGATCCCCTGAAAGGTTTTTCGGTGGAAACAGATGGGTTTTTATCATCGAAACAGAATTAGCCCTCGAGGTCTGAACAACTTTTTTTTGAAAAAATCCCTAAGCCGCGCGGTCACAATTTCAGCAAAAATCTGACGTTCTGCAATTCACTCAAAAATGGTGCCAAACTGTTGCAAACGATCCCCTGAAAGGTTTTTCTGTGGAAACAGATGGGTTTTTATCATCGAAACAGAATTAGCCCTTGAGGTCTGAAAAACTTTTTTTTGAAAAAATCCCTAAGCCGCGCGGTCACAATTTCAGCAAAAATCTTACGTTCTGCAATTCACTCAAAAATGGTGCCAAACTGTAGCAAACGATCCCCTGAAAGGTTTTTCGGTGGAAACAGATGGTTTTTTATCATTGAAACAGAATTAGCCCTCGAGGTCTGAACAACTTTTTTTTAAAAAAAAATCCCTAAGCCACGCGGTCACAATTTCAGCAAAAATCTGACGTTCTGCAATTCACTCAAAAATGGTGCCAAACTGTTGCAAATGATCCCCTGAAATGTTTTTCGGTGGAAACAGATGGGTTTTTATCATCGAAACAGAATTAGCCCTCGAGGTCTGAACAACTTTTTTTTGAAAAAATCCCTAAGCCGCGCGGTCACAATTTCAGCAAAAACCTGATGTTCTGCAATTCACTCAGAAATGGTGCCAAACTGTTGCAAACGATCCCCTGAAAGGTTTTTCGGTGAAAACAGATGGGTTTTTTTTTATCGAAACAGAATTAGCCCTCGAGGTCTGAACAACTTTTTTTTTGAAAAAATCCCTAAGCCGCGCGGTCACAATTTCAGCAAAAATCTGACGTTCTGCAATTCACTCAGAAATGGTGCCAAACTGTTGCAAACGATACCCTGAAAGGTTTTTCGGTGGAAACAGATGGGTTTTTATCATCGAAACAGAATTAGCCCTCGAGGTCTGAACAACTTTTTTTTGAAAAAATCCCTAAGCCGCGCGGTCACAATTTCAGCAAAAATCTGACGTTCTGCAATTCACTCAAAAATGGTGCCAAGCTGTTGCAAACGATCCCCTGAAAGGTTTTTCGGTGGAAACAGATGGGTTTTTATCATCGAAACAGAATTAGCCCTCGAGGTCTGAACAACTTTTTTTTGAAAAAAATCCCTAAGCCGCGCTGTCAAAATTTCAGCAAAAATCTGACGTTCTGCAATTCACTCAAAAATGGTGCCAAACTGTTGCAAACGATCCCCTGAAAGGTTTTCGGTGGAAACAGATGGGTTTTTATCATCGAAACAGAATTAGCCCTCGAGGTCTGAAAAACCTTTTTTTGGAAAAAATCCCTAAGCCGCGCGGTCACAATTTCAGCAAAAATCTGACGTTCTGCAATTCACTCAAAAATGGTGCCAAACTGTTGCAAACGATCCCCTGAAAGGTTTTTCGGTGGAAACAGATGGGTTTTTATCATTGAAACAGAATTAGCCCTCGAGGTCTGACAACTTTTTTTTTAAAAAAAATCCCTAAGCCGCGCGGTCACAATTTCAGCAAAAATCTGACGTTCTGCAATTCACTCAAAAATGGTGCCAAACTGTTGCAAATGATCCCCTGAAAGGTTTTTCGGTGGAAACAGATGGGTTTTTATCATCGAAACAGAATTAGCCCTCGAGGTCTGAACAATTTTTTTTTGAAAAAATCCCTAAGCCGCGCGGTCACAATTTCAGCAAAAACCTGACGTTCTGCAATTCACTCAGAAATGGTACCAAACTGTTGCAAACGATCCCCTGAAAGGTTTTTCGGTGGAAACAGATGGGTTTTTTTTTATCGAAACAGAATTAGCCCTCGAGGTCTGAACAACTTTTTTTTTGAAAAAATCCCTAAGCCGCGCGGTCACAATTTCAGCAAAAACCTGACGTTCTGCAATTCACTCAGAAATGGTACCAAACTGTTGCAAACGATCCCCTGAAAGGTTTTTCGGTGGAAACAGATGGGTTTTTTTTTATCGAAACAGAATTAGCCCTCGAGGTCTGAACAACTTTTTTTTTGAAAAAATCCCTAAGCCGCGCGGTCACAATTTCAGCAAAAATCTGACGTTCTTCAATTCACTCAAAAATGGTGCCAAACTGTTGCAAACGATCCCCTGAAAGGTTTTTCAGTGGAAACAGATGGGTTTTTATCATCGAAACAGAATTAGCCCTCGAGGTCTAAAAAACTTTTTTTGAAAAAATCCCTAAGCCGCGCGGTCACAATTTCAGCAAAAATCAGACGTTCTGCAATTCACTCAAAAATGGTGCCAAATTGTAGCAAACGATCCCCTGAAAGGTTTTTCGGTGGAAACAGATGGGTTTTTATCATCGAAACAGAATTAGCCCTCAAGGTCTGAACAACTTTTTTTGAAAAAATCCCTAAGCCGAGCGGTCACAATTTCAGCAAAAATCTGACGTACTGCAATTCACTCAAAAATGGTGCCAAACTGTTGCAAACGATCCCCTGAAAGGTTTTTCGGTGGAAACAGATGGGTTTTTATCATCGAAACAGAATTAGCCCTCGAGGTCTGAACAACTTTTTTTTGAAAAAATCCCTAAGCCGCGCGGTCACAATTTCAGCAAAAATCTGACGTTCTGCAATTCACTCAAAAATGGTGCCAAGCTGTTGCAAACGATCCCCTGAAAGGTTTTTCGGTGGAAACAGATGGGTTTTTATCATCGAAACAGAATTAGCCCGCGAGGTCTGAACAACCTTTGTTTGAAAAAATCCCTAAGCCGCGCGGTCACAATTTCATCAAAAATCTGACGTTCTGCAATTCACTCAAAAATGGTGCCAAACGATGCCCTGAAAGGTTTTTCGGTGGAAACAGATGGGTTTTTATCATCGAAACAGAATTAGCCCTCGAGGTCTGAAAAACTTTTTTTTTAAAAAATCCCTAAGCCGCGCGGTCACAATTTCAGCAAAAATCTGACGTTCTGCAATTCACTCAAAAATGGTGCCAAACTGTTGCAAACGATCCACTGAAAGGTTTTTCGGTGGAAACAGATGGGTTTTTATCATCGAAACAGAATTAGCCCTCGAGGTCTGAACAACTTTTTTTTGAAAAAATCCCTAAGCCGCGCGGTCACAATTTCAGCAAAAATCTGACGTTCTGCAATTCACTCAGAAATGGTACCAAACTGTTGCAAACGATCCCCTGACAGGTTTTTCGGTGGAAACAGATGGGTTTTTATCATCGAAGCAGAATTAGCCCTCGAGGTCTGAACAACTTTTTTTTGAAAAAATCCCTAAGCCGCGCGGTCACAATTTCAGCAAAAATCTGACGTTCTGCAATTCACTCAAAAATGGTGCCAAGCTGTTGCAAACGATCCCCTGAAAGGTTTTTCGGTGGAAACAGATGGGTTTTTATCATCGAAACAGAATTAGCCCTCGAGGTCTGAACAACTTTTTTTTGAAAAAAATCCCTAAGCCGCGCTGTCAAAATTTCAGCAAAAATCTGACGTTCTGCAATTCACTCAAAAATGGTGCCAAACTGTTGCAAACGATCCCCTGAAAGGTTTTTCGGTGGAAACAGATGGGTTTTTATCATCGAAACAGAATTAGCCCTTGAGGTATGAACAACTTTTTTTTGAAAAAATCCCTAAGCCGCGCGGTCACAATTTCAGCAAAAATATGACGTTCTTCAATTCACTAAAAAATGGTGCCAAACTGTTGCAAACGATCCCCTGAAAGGTTTTTCGGTGGAAACAGATGGGTTTTTATCATCGAAACAGAATTAGCCCTCGAGGTCTGAAAAACTTTTTTTGAAAAAATCCCTAACCCGCGCGGTCACAATTTCAGCAAAAATCTGACGTTCTGCAATTCACTCAAAAATGGTGCCAAATTGTAGCAAACGATCCCCTGAAAGGTTTTTCGGTGGAAACAGATGGGTTTTTATCATCTAAACAGAATTAGCCCTCGAGGTCTGAAAAACCTTTTTTTGGAAAAAATCCCTAAGCCGCGCGGTCACAATTTCAGCAAAAATCTGACGTTCTGCAATTCACTCAAAAATGGTGCCAAACTGTTGCAAACGATCCCCTGAAAGGTTTTTCGGTGGAAACAGATGGGTTTTTATCATCGAAACAGAATTAGCCCTCGAGGTCTGAACAACTTTTTTTTGAAAAAATCCCTAAGCCGCGCGGTCACAATTTCAGCAAAAATCTGACGTTCTGCAATTCACTCAAAAATGGTGCCAAACTGTTGCAAACGATCCACTGAAAGGTTTTTCGGTGGAAACAGATGGGTTTTTATCATCGAAACAGAATTAGCCCTCGAGGTCTGAACAACTTTTTTTTGAAAAAATCCCTAAGCCGCGCGGTCACAATTTCAGCAAAAATCTGACGTTCTGCAATTCACTCAAAAATGGTGCCAAGCTGTTGCAAACGATCCCCTGACAGGTTTTTCGGTGGAAACAGATGGGTTTTTATCATCGAAGCAGAATTAGCCCTCGAGGTCTGAACAACTTTTTTTTGAAAAAATCCCTAAGCCGCGCGGTCACAATTTCAGCAAAAATCTGACGTTCTGCAATTCACTCAAAAATGGTGCCAAGCTGTTGCAAACGATCCCCTGAAAGGTTTTTCGGTGGAAACAGATGGGTTTTTATCATCGAAACAGAATTAGCCCTCGAGGTCTGAACAACTTTTTTTTGAAAAAAATCCCTAAGCCGCGCTGTCAAAATTTCAGCAAAAATCTGACGTTCTGCAATTCACTCAAAAATGGTGCCAAACTGTTGCAAACGATCCCCTGAAAGGTTTTTCGGTGGAAACAGATGGGTTTTTATCATCGAAACAGAATTAGCCCTTGAGGTATGAACAACTTTTTTTTGAAAAAATCCCTAAGCCGCGCGGTCACAATTTCAGCAAAAATCTGACGTTCTTCAATTCACTAAAAAATGGTGCCAAACTGTTGCAAACGATCCCCTGAAAGGTTTTTCGGTGGAAACAGATGGGTTTTTATCATCGAAACAGAATTAGCCCTCGAGGTCTGAAAAACTTTTTTTGAAAAAATCCCTAACCCGCGCGGTCACAATTTCAGCAAAAATCTGACGTTCTGCAATTCACTCAAAAATGGTGCCAAATTGTAGCAAACGATCCCCTGAAAGGTTTTTCGGTGGAAACAGATGGGTTTTTATCATTGAAACAGAATTAGCCCTCGAGGTCTGAAAAACCTTTTTTTGGAAAAAATCCCTAAGCCGCGCGGTCACAATTTCAGCAAAAATCTGACGTTCTGCAATTCACTCAAAAATGGTGCCAAACTGTTGCAAACGATCCCCTGAAAGGTTTTTCGGTGGAAACAGATGGGTTTTTATCATCGAAACAGAATTAGCCCTCGAGGTCTGAACAACTTTTTTAAAAAAAAAATCCCTAAGCCGCGCGGTCACAATTTCAGCAAAAATCTGACGTTCTGCAATTCACTCAAAAATGGTGCCAAACTGTTGCAAATGATCCCCTGAAAGGTTTTTCGGTGGAAACAGATGGGTTTTTATCATCGAAACAGAATTAGCCCTCGAGGTCTGAACAACTTTTTTTTGAAAAAATCCCTAAGCCGCGCGGTCACAATTTCAGCAAAAACCTGACGTTCTGCAATTCACTCAGAAATGGTACCAAACTGTTGCAAACGATCCCCTGAAAGGTTTTTCGGTGGAAACAGATGGGTTTTTATCATCGAAACAGAATTAGCCCTCGAGGTCTGAACAACTTTTTTTTTGAAAAAATCCCTAAGCCGCGCGGTCACAATTTCAGCAAAAATCAGACGTTCTGCAATTCACTCAAAAATGGTGCCAAATTGTAGCAAACGATCCCCTGAAAGGTTTTTCGGTGGAAACAGATGGGTTTTTATCATCGAAACAGAATTAGCCCTCAAGGTCTGAACAACTTTTTTTGAAAAAATCCCTAAGCCGCGCGGTCACAATTTCAGCAAAAATCTGACGTACTGCAATTCAATCAAAAATGGTGCCAAACTGTTGCAAACGATCCCCTGAAAGGTTTTTCGGTGGAAACAGATGGGTTTTTATCATCGAAACAGAATTAGCCCTCGAGGTCTGAACAACTTTTTTTTGAAAAAATCCCTAAGCCGCGCGGTCACAATTTCAGCAAAAATCTGACGTTCTGCAATTCACTCAAAAATGGTGCCAAGCTGTTGCAAACGATCCCCTGAAAGGTTTTTCGGTGGAAACAGATGGGTTTTTTATCATCGAAACAGAATTAGCCCTCGAGGTCTGAACAACTTTTTTTTGAAAAAAATCCCTAAGCCGCGCTGTCAAAATTTCAGCAAAAATCTGACGTTCTGCAATTCACTCAAAAATGGTGCCAAACTGTTGCAAATGATCCCCTGAAAGGTTTTTCGGTGGAAACAGATGGGTTTTTATCATCGAAACAGAATTAGCCCGCGAGGTCTGAACAACCTTTTTTTGAAAAAATCCCTAAGCCGCGCGGTCACAATTTCATCAAAAATCTGACGTTCTGCAATTCACTCAAAAATGGCGCCAAACTGTTGCAAACGATCCCCTGAAAGGTTTTTCGGTGGAAACAGATGGGTTTTTATCATCGAAACAGAATTAGCCCTCGAGGTCTGAACAACTTTTTTTTTGAAAAAATCTTTAAGCCGCGCGGTCACAATTTCAGCAAAAATCTGACGTTCTGCAATTCACTCAAAAATGGTGCCAAACTGTTGCAAACGATCCACTGAAAGGTTTTTCGGTGGAAACAGATGGGTTTTTATCATCGAAACAGAATTAGCCCTCGAGGTCTGAAAAACCTTTTTTTGGAAAAAATCCCTAAGCCGCGCGGTCACAATTTCAGCAAAAATCTGACGTTCTGCAATTCACTCAAAAATGGTGCCAAACTGTTGCAAACGATCCCCTGAAAGGTTTTTCGGTGGAAACAGATGGGTTTTTATCATCGAAACAGAATTAGCCCTCGAGGTCTGAACAACTTTTTTAAAAAAAAAATCCCTAAGCCGCGCGGTCACAATTTCAGCAAAAATCTGACGTTCTGCAATTCACTCAAAAATGGTGCCAAACTGTTGCAAACGATCCCCTGAAAGGTTTTTCGGTGGAAACAGATGGGTTTTTATCATCGAAACAGAATTAGCCCTCGAGATCTGAACAACTTTTTTTTGAAAAAATCCCTAAGCCGCGCGGTCACAATTTCAGCAAATATCTGACGTTCTGCAATTCACTCAAAAATGGTGCCAAGCTGTTGCAAACGATCCCCTGAAAGGTTTTTTGGTGGAAACAGATGGGTTTTTATCATCGAAACAGAATTAGCCCTCGAGGTCTGAACAACTTTTTTTTGAAAAAAATCCCTAAGCCGCGCTGTCAAAATTTCAGCAAAAATCTGACGTTCTGCAATTCACTCAAAAATGGTGCCAAACTGTTGCAAACGATCCCCTGAAAGGTTTTTCGGTGGAAACAGATGGGTTTTTATCATCGAAACAGAATTAGCCTTTGAGGTATGAAGAACTTTTTTTTGAAAAAATCCCTAAGCCGCGCGGTCACAATTTCAGCAAAAATCTGACGTTCTTCAATACACTAAAAAATGGTGCCAAACTGTTGCAAACGATCCCCTGAAAGGTTTTTCGGTGGAAACAGATGGGTTTTTATCATCGAAACAGAATTAGCCCTCGAGGTCTGAACAACTTTTTTTTGAAAAAATCCCTAAGCCGCGCGGTCACAATTTCAGCAAAAATCTGACGTTCTGCAATTCACTCAAAAATGGTGCCAAACTGTTGCAAACGATCCCCTGAAAGGTTTTTCTGTGGAAACAGATGGGTTTTTATCATTGAAACAGAATTAGCCCTTGAGGTCTGAAAAACTTTTTTTTGAAAAAATCCCTAAGCCGCGCGGTCACAATTTCAGCAAAAATCTGACGTTCTGCAATTCACTCAAAAATGGTGCCAAACTGTAGCAAACGATCCCCTGAAAGGTTTTTCGGTGGAAACAGATGGGTTTTTATCATCGAAACAGAATTAGCCCTCGAGGTCTGAACAACTTTTTTTTGAAAAAATCCCTAAGCCGCGCGGTCACAATTTCAGCAAAAATCTGACGTTCTGCAATTCACTCAAAAATGGTGCCAAACTGTTGCAAACGATCCCCTGAAAGGTTTTTCGGTGGAAACAGATGGGTTTTTATCATCGAAACAGAATTAATCATCGAAACAGAATTAGCCCTCGAGGTCTGAAAAACTTTTTTTTGAAAAAATCCCTAAGCCGCGCGGTCACAATTTCAGCAAAAATCTGACGTTCTGCAATTCACTCAAAAATGGTGCCAAACTGTTGCAAACGATCCCCTGAAAGGTTTTTCGGTGGAAACAGATGGGTTTTTATCATTGAAACAGAATTAGCCCTCGAGGTCTGAACAACTTTTTTTTGAAAAAATCCCTAAGCCGCGCGGTCACAATTTCAGCAAAAATCTGACGTTCTGCAATTCACTCAAAAATGGTGCCAAACTGTTGCAAATGATCCCCTGAAAGGTTTTTCGGTGGAAACAGATGGGTTTTTATCATCGAAACAGAATTAGCCCTCGAGGTCTGAACAACTTTTTTTTGAAAAAATCCCTAAGCCGCGCGGTCACAATTTCAGCAAAAATCTGACGTTCTGCAATTCACTCAGAAATGGTACCAAACTGTTGCAAACGATCCCCTGAAAGGTTTTTCGGTGGAAACAGATGGTTTTTGTTTTTTATTGAAACAGAATTAGCCCTCGAGGTCTGAACAACTTTTTTTTGAAAAATTCCGTAAGCCGCGCGGTCACAATTTCAGCAAAAATATGACGTTCTGCAATTCACTCAAAAATGGTGCCAAACTGTTGCAAACGATCCCCTGAAAGGTTTTTCGGTGGAAACAGATGGGTTTTTATCATCGAAACAGAATTAGCCCTCGAGGTCTGAACAACTTTTTTTTCAAAAAATCCCTAAGCCGCGCGGTCACAATTTCAGCAAAAATCTGACGTTCTGCAATTCACTCAAAAATGGTGCCAAGCTGTTGCAAACGATCCCCTGAAAGGTTTTTCGGTGGAAACAGATGGGTTTTTATCATCGAAACAGAATTAGCCCTCGAGGTCTGAACAACTTTTTTTTGAAAAAAATCCCTAAGCCGCGCTGTCAAAATTTCAGCAAAAATCTGACGTTCTGCAATTCACTCAAAAATGGTGCCAAACTGTTGCAAACGATCCCCTGAAAGGTTTTTCGGTGGAAACAGATGGGTTTTTATCATCGAAACAGAATTAGCCCTCGAGGTCTGAAAAACCTTTTTTTAAAAAAATCCCTAAGCCGCGCGGTCACAATTTCAGCAAAAATCTGACGTTCTGCAATTCACTCAAAAATGGTGCCAAACTGTTGCAAACGATCCCCTGAAAGGTTTTTCGGTGGAAACAGATGGGTTTTTATCATTGAAACAGAATTAGCCCTCGAGGTCTGAACAACTTTTTTTTAAAAAAAATCCCTAAGCCGCGCGGTCACAATTTCAGCAAAAATCTGACGTTCTGCAATTCACTCAAAAATGGTGCCAAACTGTTGCAAATGATCCCCTGAAAGGTTTTTCGGTGAAAACAGATGGGTTTTTATCATCGAAACAGAATTAGCCCTCGAGGTCTGAACAACTTTTTTTTGAAAAAATCCCTAAGCCGCGCGGTCACAATTTCAGCAAAAACCTGACGTTCTGCAATTCACTCAGAAATGGTACCAAACTGTTGCAAACGATCCCCTGAAAGGTTTTTCGGTGGAAACAGATGGGTTTTTTTTATCGAAACAGAATTAGCCCTCGAGGTCTGAACAACTTTTTTTTTGAAAAAATCCCTAAGCCGCGCGGTCACAATTTCAGCAAAAATCTGACGTTCTTCAATTCACTCAAAAATGGTGCCAAACTGTTGCAAACGATCCCCTGAAAGGTTTTTCGGTGGAAACAGATGGGGTTTTTTTTTATCGAAACAGAATTAGCCCTCGAGGTCTGAACAACTTTTTTTTGAAAAATTCCGTAAGCCGCGCGGTCACAATTTCAGCAAAAATATGACGTTCTGCAATTCACTCAAAAATGGTGCCAAAGTGTTGCAAACGATCCCCTGAAAGGTTTTTCGGTGGAAACAGATGGGTTTTTATCATCGAAACAGAATTAGCCCTCGAGGTCTGAACAACTTTTTTTTGAAAAAATCCCTAAGCCGCGCGGTCACAATTTCAGCAAAAATCTGACGTTCTGCAATTCACTCAAAAATGGTGCCAAGCTGTTGCAAACGATCCCCTGAAAGGTTTTTCGGTGGAAACAGATGGGTTTTTATCATCGAAACAGAATTAGCCCTCGAGGTCTGAACAACTTTTTTTTGAAAAAAATCCCTAAGCCGCGCTGTCAAAATTTCAGCAAAAATCTGACGTTCTGCAATTCACTCAAAAATGGTGCCAAACTGTTGCAAACGATCCCCTGAAAGGTTTTTCGGTGGAAACAGATGGCTTTTTATCATCGAAACAGAATTAGCCCTCGAGGTCTGAAAAACCTTTTTTTTGAAAAAATCCCTAAGCCGCGCGGTCACAATTTCAGCAAAAATCTGACGTTCTGCAATTCACTCAAAAATGGTGCCAAACTGTTGCAAACGATCCCCTGAAAGGTTTTTCGGTGGAAACAGATGGGTTTTTATCATTGAAACAGAATTAGCCCTCGAGGTCTGAACAACTTTTTTTTAAAAAAAATCCCTAAGCCGCGCGGTCACAATTTCAGCAAAAACCTGACGTTCTGCAATTCACTCAAAAATGGTGCCAAACTGTTGCAAATGATCCCCTGAAAGGTTTTTCGGTGAAAACAGATGGGTTTTTATCATCGAAACAGAATTAGCCCTCGAGGTCTGAACAACTTTTTTTTGAAAAAATCCCTAAGCCGCGCGGTCACAATTTCAGCAAAAACCTGACGTTCTGCAATTCACTCAGAAATGGTACCAAACTGTTGCAAACGATCCCCTGAAAGGTTTTTCGGTGGAAACAGATGGGTTTTTTTTATCGAAACAGAATTAGCCCTCGAGGTCTGAACAACTTTTTTTTTGAAAAAATCCCTAAGCCGCGCGGTCACAATTTCAGCAAAAATCTGACGTTCTTCAATTCACTCAAAAATGGTGCCAAACTGTTGCAAACGATCCCCTGAAAGGTTTTTCGGTGGAAACAGATGGGGTTTTTTTTTATCGAAACAGAATTAGCCCTCGAGGTCTGAACAACTTTTTTTTGAAAAATTCCGTAAGCCGCGCGGTCACAATTTCAGCAAAAATATGACGTTCTGCAATTCACTCAAAAATGGTGCCAAAGTGTTGCAAACGATCCCCTGAAAGGTTTTTCGGTGGAAACAGATGGGTTTTTATCATCGAAACAGAATTAGCCCTCGAGGTCTGAACAACTTTTTTTTGAAAAAATCCCTAAGCCGCGCGGTCACAATTTCAGCAAAAATCTGACGTTCTGCAATTCACTCAAAAATGGTGCCAAGCTGTTGCAAACGATCCCCTGAAAGGTTTTTCGGTGGAAACAGATGGGTTTTTATCATCGAAACAGAATTAGCCCTCGAGGTCTGAACAACTTTTTTTTGAAAAAAATCCCTAAGCCGCGCTGTCAAAATTTCAGCAAAAATCTGACGTTCTGCAATTCACTCAAAAATGGTGCCAAACTGTTGCAAACGATCCCCTGAAAGGTTTTTCGGTGGAAACAGATGGCTTTTTATCATCGAAACAGAATTAGCCCTCGAGGTCTGAAAAACCTTTTTTTTGAAAAAATCCCTAAGCCGCGCGGTCACAATTTCAGCAAAAATCTGACGTTCTGCAATTCACTCAAAAATGGTGCCAAACTGTTGCAAACGATCCCCTGAAAGGTTTTTCGGTGGAAACAGATGGGTTTTTATCATTGAAACAGAATTAGCCCTCGAGGTCTGAACAACTTTTTTTTAAAAAAAATCCCTAAGCCGCGCGGTCACAATTTCAGCAAAAACCTGACGTTCTGCAATTCACTCAGAAATGGTACCAAACTGTTGCAAACGATCCCCTGAAAGGTTTTTCGGTGGAAACAGATGGGTTTTTTTTATCGAAACAGAATTAGCCCTCGAGGTCTGAACAACTTTTTTTTTGAAAAAATCCCTAAGCCGCGCGGTCACAATTTCAGCAAAAATCTGACGTTCTTCAATTCACTCAAAAATGGTGCCAAACTGTTGCAAACGATCCCCTGAAAGGTTTTTCAGTGGAAACAGATGGGTTTTTATCATCGAAACAGAATTAGCCCTCGAGGTCTAAAAAACTTTTTTTGAAAAAATCCCTAAGCCGCGCGGTCACAATTTCAGCAGAAATCAGACGTTCTGCAATTCACTCAAAAATGGTGCCAAATTGTAGCAAACGATCCCCTGAAAGGTTTTTCGGTGGAAACAGATGGGTTTTTATCATCGAAACAGAATTAGCTCTCAAGGTCTGAACAACTTTTTTTGAAAAAATCCCTAAGCCGCGCGGTCACAATTTCAGCAAAAATCTGACGTACTGCAATTCACTCAAAAATGGTGCCAAACTGTTGCAAACGATCCCCTGAAAGGTTTTTCGGTGGAAACAGATGGGTTTTTATCATCGAAACAGAATTAGCCCTCGAGGTCTGAACAACTTTTTTTTAAAAAAAATCCCTAAGCCGCGCGGTCACAATTTCAGCAAAAACCTGACGTTCTGCAATTCACTCAGAAATGGTACCAAACTGTTGCAAACGATCCCCTGAAAGGTTTTTCGGTGGAAACAGATGGGTTTTTTTAATCGAAACAGAATTAGCCCTCGAGGTCTGAAAAACTTTTTTTGAAAAAATCCCTAAGCCGCGCGGTCACAATTTCAGCAAAAATCAGACGTTCTGCAATTCACTCAAAAATGGTGCCAAATTGTAGCAAACGATCCCCTGAAAGGTTTTTCGGTGGAAACAGATGGGTTTTTATCATCGAAACAGAATTAGCCCTCAAGGTCTGAACAACTTTTTTTAAAAAAAATCCCTAAGCCGCGCGGTCACAATTTCAGCAAAAATCTGACGTTCTGCAATTCACTCAAAAATGGTGCCAAGCTGTTGCAAACGATTCCCTGAAAGGTTTTTCGGTGGAAACAGATGGGTTTTTATCATCGAAACAGAATTAGCCCTCGAGGTCTGAACAACTTTTTTTTGAAAAAAATCCCTAAGCCGCGCTGTCAAAATTTCAGCAAAAATCTGACGTTCTGCAATTCACTCAAAAATGGTGCCAAACTGTTGCAAACGACCCCCTGAAAGTTTTTTCGGTGGAAACAGATGGGTTTTTATCATCGAAATAGAATTAGCCCTCGAGGTCTGAAAAACCTTTTTTTTTGAAAAAATCCCTAAGCCGCGCGGTCACAATTTCAGCAAAAATCTGACGTTCTGCAATTCACTCAAAAATGGTGCCAAACTGTTGCAAACGATCCCCTGAAAGGTTTTTCGGTGGAAACAGATGGGTTTTTATCATTGAAACAGAATTAGCCCTCGAGGTCTGAACAACTTTTTTTTGAAAAAATCCCTAAGCCGCGCGGTCACAATTTCAGCAAAAATCTGACGTTCTGCAATTCACTCAAAAATGGTGCCAAACTGTTGCAAATGATCCCCTGAAAGGTTTTTCGGTGGAAACAGATGGGTTTTTTTTTATCGAAACAGAATTAGCCCTCGAGGTCTGAACAACTGTTTTTTGAAAAAATCCAAAAGCCGCGCGGTCACAATTTCAGCAAAAAACTGACGTTCTGCAATTCACTCAGAAATGGTACCAAACTGTTGCAAACGATCCCCTGAAAGCTTTTTCGGTGGAAACAGATGGGGTTTTTTTTATTGAAACAGAATTAGCCCTCGAGGTCTGAACAACTTTTTTTTGAAAAAATCCCTAAGCCGCGCGGTCACAATTTCAGCAAAAATCTGACCTTCTGCAATTCACTCAAAAATGGTGCCAAACTGTTGCAAACGATCCCCTGAAAGGTTTTTCGGTGGAAACAGATGGGTTTTTATAATCGGAACAGAATTAGCCATCGAGGTCTGAACAATTTTTTTTTGAAAAAATCCCTAAGCCGCGCGGTCACAATTTCAGCAAAATTCTGACGTTCTGCAATTCACTCAAAAATGGTGCCAGGCTGTTGCAAACGATCCCCTGAAACGTTTTCCGATGGAAACAGATGGGTTTTTATCATCGAAACAGAATTAGCCCTCAAGGTCTGAACAACTTTTTTTGAAAAAATCCCTAAGCCGCGCGGTCACAATTTCAGCAAAAATCTGACGTTCTGCAATTCACTCAAAAATGGTGCCAAACTGTTGCAAAAGATCCCCTGAAAGGTTTTTGGGTGGAAACAGATGGGTTTTTATCATCGAAACAGAATTAGCCCTCGAGGTCTGAACAACTTTTTTTTGAGAAAATCCCTAAGCCGCGCGGTCACAATTTCAGCAAAAATCTGACGTTCTGCAATTCACTCAAAAATGGTGCCAAACTGTTGCAAACGATCCCCTGAAAGCTTTTTCGGTGGAAACAGATTGGTTTTTATCATCGAAACAGAATTAGCCCTCAAGGTCTGAAAAACTTTTTTTTAAAAAAATCCCTAAGCCGCGCGGTCACAATTTCAGCAAAAATCTGACGTTCTCCAATTCACTCAAAAATGGTGCCAAACTGTTGCAAACGATCCCCTGAAAGGTTTTTCGGTGGAAACAGATGGGTTTTTTTACATTGAAACAGAATTAGCCCTCGAGGTCTGAACAACTGTTTTTTGAAAAAATCCCAAAGCCGCGCGGTCACAATTTCAGCAAAAATCTGACGTTCTGCAATTCACTCAGAAATGGTACCAAACTGTTGCAAACGATCCCCTGAAAGCTTTTTCGGTGGAAACAGATGGGTTTTTTTTTATCGAAACAGAATTAGCCCTCGAGGTCTGAACAACTTTTTTTTAAAAAAATCCCTAAGCTGCGCGGTCACAATTTCAGCAAAAATCTGACGTTCTGCAATTCACTCAAAAATGGTGCCAAACTGTTGCAAACGATCCCCTGAAAGGTTTTTCGGTGGAAACAGATGGGTTTTTATCATCGAAACAGAATTAGCCCTCAAGGTCTGAACAACTTTTTTTGAAAAAATCCTTAAGGCGCGCGGTCACAATTTCAGCAAAAATCTGACGTTCTGCAATTCACTCAAAAATGGTGCCAAACTGTTGCAAACGATCCCCTGAAAGGTTTTTCGGTGGAAACAGATGGGTTTTTATCATCGAAACAGAATTAGCCCTCGAGGTCTGAACAACTTTTTTTTGAAAAAATCCCTAAGCCGCGCGGTCACAATTTCAGCAAAAATCTGACGTTCTGCAATTCACTCAAAAATGGTGCCAAGCTGTTGCAAACGATCCCCTGAAAGGTTTTTCGGTGGAAACAGATGGGTTTTTATCATTGAAACAGAATTAGCCCTCGAGGTCTGAACAACTTTTTTTTGAAAAAAATCCCTAAGCCGCGCTGTCAAAATTTCAGCAAAAATCTGACGTTCTGCAATTCACTCAAAAATGGTGCCAAACTGTTGCAAACGATCCCCTGAAAGGTTTTTCGGTGGAAACAAATGGGTTTTTATCATCAAAACAGAATTAGCCCTCGAGGTCTGAAAAACCTTTTTTTTGAAAAAATCCCTAAGCCGCGCGGTCACAATTTCAGCAAAAATCTGACGTTCTGCAATTCACTCAAAAATGGTGCCAAACTGTTGCAAACGATCCCCTGAAAGGTTTTTCGGTGGAAACAGATGGGTTTTTATCATTGAAACAGAATTAGCCCTCGAGGTCTGAACAACTTTTTTTAAAAAAAAATCCCTAAGCCGCGCGGTCACAATTTCAGCAAAAACCTGACGTTCTGCAATTCACTCAGAAATGGTACCAAACTGTTGCAAACGATCCCCTGAAAGGTTTTTCGGTGGAAACAGATGGGTTTTTTTTATCGAAACAGAATTAGCCCTCGAGGTCTGAACAACTTTTTTTTTGAAAAAATCCCTAAGCCGCGCGGTCACAATTTCAGCAAAAATCTGACGTTCTTCAATTCACTCAAAAATGGTGCCAAACTGTTGCAAACGATCCCCTGAAAGGTTTTTCAGTGGAAACAGATGGGTTTTTATCATCGAAACAGAATTAGCCCTCGAGGTCTGAACAACTTTTTTTTTAAAAAAATCCCTAAGCCGCGCGGTCACAATTTCAGCAAAAATCAGACGTTCTGCAATTCACTCAAAAATGGTGCCAAATTGTAGCAAACGATCCCCTGAAAGGTTTTTCGGTGGAAACAGATGGGTTTTTATCATCGAAACAGAATTAGCCCTCAAGGTCTGAACAACTTTTTTTTTGAAAAAATCCCTAAGCCGCGCGGTCACAATTTCAGCAAAAACCTGACGTTCTGCAATTCACTCAGAAATGGTACCAAACTGTTGCAAACGATCCCCTGAAAGGTTTTTCGGTGGAAACAGATGGGTTTTTTTTATCGAAACAGAATTAGCCCTCGAGGTCTGAACAACTTTTTTTTTGAAAAAATCCCTAAGCCGCGCGGTCACAATTTCAGCAAAAATCTGACGTTCTTCAATTCACTCAAAAATGGTGCCAAACTGTTGCAAACGATCCCCTGAAAGGTTTTTCAGTGGAAACAGATGGGTTTTTATCATCGAAACAGAATTAGCCCTCGAGGTCTGAACAACTTTTTTTTTAAAAAAATCCCTAAGCCGCGCGGTCACAATTTCAGCAAAAATCAGACGTTCTGCAATTCACTCAAAAATGGTGCCAAATTGTAGCAAACGATCCCCTGAAAGGTTTTTCGGTGGAAACAGATGGGTTTTTATCATCGAAACAGAATTAGCCCTCAAGGTCTGAACAACTTTTTTTGAAAAAATCCCTAAGCCGCGCGGTCACAATTTCAGCAAAAATCTGACGTACTGCAATTCACTCAAAAATGGTGCCAAACTGTTGCAAACGATCCCCTGAAAGGTTTTTCGGTGGAAACAGATGGGTTTTTATCATCGAAACAGAATTAGCCCTCGAGGTCTGAACAACTTTTTTTAAAAAAAAATCCCTAAGCCGCGCGGTCACAATTTCAGCAAAAATCTGACGTTCTGCAATTCACTCAAAAATGGTGCCAAACTGTTGCAAATGATCCCCTGAAAGGTTTTTCGGTGGAAACAGATGGGTTTTTATCATCGAAACAGAATTAGCCCTCGAGGTCTGAACAACTTTTTTTTGAAAAAATCCCTAAGCCGCGCGGTCACAATTTCAGCAAAAACCTGACGTTCTGCAATTCACTCAGAAATGGTACCAAACTGTTGCAAACGATCCCCTGAAAGGTTTTTCGGTGGAAACAGATGGGTTTTTTTTATCGAAACAGAATTAGCCCTCGAGGTCTGAAAAACTTTTTTTGAAAAAATCCCTAAGCCGCGCGGTCACAATTTCAGCAAAAATCAGACGTTCTGCAATTCACTCAAAAATGGTGCCAAATTGTAGCAAACGATCCCCTGAAAGGTTTTTCGGTGGAAACAGATGGGTTTTTATCATCGAAACAGAATTAGCCCTCAAGGTCTGAACAACTTTTTTTTGAAAAAATCCCTAAGCCGCGCGGTCACAATTTCAGCAAAAATCTGACGTTCTGCAATTCACTCAAAAATGGTGCCAAGCTGTTGCAAACGATTCCCTGAAAGGTTTTTCGGTGGAAACAGATGGGTTTTTATCATCGAAACAGAATTAGCCCTCGAGGTCTGAACAACTTTTTTTTGAAAAAAATCCCTAAGCCGCGCTGTCAAAATTTCAGCAAAAATCTGACGTTCTGCAATTCACTCAAAAATGGTGCCAAACTGTTGCAAACGACCCCCTGAAAGTTTTTTCGGTGGAAACAGATGGGTTTTTATCATCGAAATAGAATTAGCCCTCGAGGTCTGAACAACTTTTTTTTGAAAAAATCCCTAAGCCGCGCGGTCACAATTTCAGCAAAAATCTGACGTTCTGCAATTCACTCAAAAATGGTGCCAAACTGTTGCAAACGATCCCCTGAAAGGTTTTTCGGTGGAAACAGATGGGTTTTTATAATCGAAACAGAATTAGCCCTCGAGGTCTGAACAACTTTTTTTTGAAAAAATCCCTAAGCCGCGCGGTCACAATTTCAGCAAAATTCTGACGTTCTGCAATTCACTCAAAAATGGTGCCAGGCTGTTGCAAACGATCCCCTGAAAGGTTTTCCGATGGAAACAGATGGGTTTTTATCATCGAAACAGAATTAGCCCTCAAGGTCTGAACAACTTTTTTTGAAAAAATCCCTAAGCCGCGCGGTCACAATTTCAGCAAAAATCTGACGTTCTGCAATTCACTCAAAAATGGTGCCAAACTGTTGCAAAAGATCCCCTGAAAGGTTTTTCGGTGGAAACAGATGGGTTTTTATCATCGAAACAGAATTAGCCCTCGAGGTCTGAACAACTTTTTTTTGAAAAAATCCCTAAGCCGCGCGGTCACAATTTCAGCAAAAATCTGACGTTCTGCAATTCACTCAAAAATGGTGCCAAACTGTTGCAAACGATCCCCTGAAAGCTTTTTCGGTGGAAACAGATTGGTTTTTATCATCGAAACAGAATTAGCCCTCAAGGTCTGAAAAACTTTTTTTAAAAAAAATCCCTAAGCCGCGTGGTCACAATTTCAGCAAAAATCTGACGTTCTCCAATTCACTCAAAAATGGTGCCAAACTGTTGCAAACGATCCCCTGAAAGGTTTTTCGGTGGAAACAGATGGGTTTTTTTACATTGAAACAGAATTAGCCCTCGAGGTCTGAACAACTTTTTTTTGAAAAAAATCCCTAAGCCGCGCTGTCAAAATTTCAGCAAAAATCAGACGTTCTGCAATTCACTCAAAAATGGTGCCAAATTGTAGCAAACGATCCCCTGAAAGGTTTTTCGGTGGAAACAGATGGGTTTTTATCATCGAAACAGAATTAGCCCTCAAGGTCTGAACAACTTTTTTTGAAAAAATCCCTAAGCCGCGCGGTCACAATTTCAGCAAAAATCTGACGTACTGCAATTCACTCAAAAATGGTGCCAAACTGTTGCAAACGATCCCCTGAAAGGTTTTTCGGTGGAAACAGATGGGTTTTTATCATCGAAACAGAATTAGCCCTCGAGGTCTGAACAACTTTTTTTAAAAAAAAATCCCTAAGCCGCGCGGTCACAATTTCAGCAAAAATCTGACGTTCTGCAATTCACTCAAAAATGGTGCCAAACTGTTGCAAATGATCCCCTGAAAGGTTTTTCGGTGGAAACAGATGGGTTTTTATCATCGAAACAGAATTAGCCCTCGAGGTCTGAACAACTTTTTTTTGAAAAAATCCCTAAGCCGCGCGGTCACAATTTCAGCAAAAACCTGACGTTCTGCAATTCACTCAGAAATGGTACCAAACTGTTGCAAACGATCCCCTGAAAGGTTTTTCGGTGGAAACAGATGGGGTTTTTTTATCGAAACAGAATTAGCCCTCGAGGTCTGAAAAACTTTTTTTGAAAAAATCCCTAAGCCGCGCGGTCACAATTTCAGCAAAAATCAGACGTTCTGCAATTCACTCAAAAATGGTGCCAAATTGTAGCAAACGATCCCCTGAAAGGTTTTTCGGTGGAAACAGATGGGTTTTTATCATCGAAACAGAATTAGCCCTCAAGGTCTGAACAACTTTTTTTTGAAAAAATCCCTAAGCCGCGCGGTCACAATTTCAGCAAAAATCTGACGTTCTGCAATTCACTCAAAAATGGTGCCAAGCTGTTGCAAACGATTCCCTGAAAGGTTTTTCGGTGGAAACAGATGGGTTTTTATCATCGAAACAGAATTAGCCCTCGAGGTCTGAACAACTTTTTTTTGAAAAAAATCCCTAAGCCGCGCTGTCAAAATTTCAGCAAAAATCTGACGTTCTGCAATTCACTCAAAAATGGTGCCAAACTGTTGCAAACGACCCCCTGAAAGTTTTTTCGGTGGAAACAGATGGGTTTTTATCATCGAAATAGAATTAGCCCTCGAGGTCTGAACAACTTTTTTTTGAAAAAATCCCTAAGCCGCGCGGTCACAATTTCAGCAAAAATCTGACGTTCTGCAATTCACTCAAAAATGGTGCCAAACTGTTGCAAACGATCCCCTGAAAGGTTTTTCGGTGGAAACAGATGGGTTTTTATAATCGAAACAGAATTAGCCCTCGAGGTCTGAACAACTTTTTTTTGAAAAAATCCCTAAGCCGCGCGGTCACAATTTCAGCAAAATTCTGACGTTCTGCAATTCACTCAAAAATGGTGCCAGGCTGTTGCAAACGATCCCCTGAAAGGTTTTCCGATGGAAACAGATGGGTTTTTATCATCGAAACAGAATTAGCCCTCAAGGTCTGAACAACTTTTTTTGAAAAAATCCCTAAGCCGCGCGGTCACAATTTCAGCAAAAATCTGACGTTCTGCAATTCACTCAAAAATGGTGCCAAACTGTTGCAAAAGATCCCCTGAAAGGTTTTTCGGTGGAAACAGATGGGTTTTTATCATCGAAACAGAATTAGCCCTCGAGGTCTGAACAACTTTTTTTTGAAAAAATCCCTAAGCCGCGCGGTCACAATTTCAGCAAAAATCTGACGTTCTGCAATTCACTCAAAAATGGTGCCAAACTGTTGCAAACGATCCCCTGAAAGCTTTTTCGGTGGAAACAGATTGGTTTTTATCATCGAAACAGAATTAGCCCTCAAGGTCTGAAAAACTTTTTTTAAAAAAAATCCCTAAGCCGCGTGGTCACAATTTCAGCAAAAATCTGACGTTCTCCAATTCACTCAAAAATGGTGCCAAACTGTTGCAAACGATCCCCTGAAAGGTTTTTCGGTGGAAACAGATGGGTTTTTTTACATTGAAACAGAATTAGCCCTCGAGGTCTGAACAACTTTTTTTTGAAAAAAATCCCTAAGCCGCGCTGTCAAAATTTCAGCAAAAATCTGACGTTCTGCAATTCACTCAAAAATGGTGCCAAACTGTTGCAAACGACCCCCTGAAAGTTTTTTCGGTGGAAACAGATGGGTTTTTATCATCGAAATAGAATTAGCCCTCGAGGTCTGAAAAACCTTTTTTTTGAAAAAATCCCTAAGCCGCGCGGTCACAATTTCAGCAAAAATCTGACGTTCTGCAATTCACTCAAAAATGGTGCCAAACTGTTGCAAACGATCCCCTGAAAGGTTTTTCGGTGGAAACAGATGGGTTTTTATCATTGAAACAGAATTAGCCCTCGAGGTCTGAACAACTTTTTTTTGAAAAAATCCCTAAGCCGCGCGGTCACAATTTCAGCAAAAATCTGACGTTCTGCAATTCACTCAAAAATGGTGCCAAACTGTTGCAAATGATCCCCTGAAATGTTTTTCGGTGGAAACAGATGGGTTTTTATCATCGAAACAGAATTAGCCCTCGAGGTCTGAACAACTTTTTTTTGAAAAAATCCCTAAGCCGCGCGGTCACAATTTCAGCAAAAAACTGACGTTCTGCAATTCACTCAGAAATGGTACCAAACTGTTGCAAACGATCCCCTGAAAGGTTTTTCGGTGGAAACAGATGGGTTTTTTTTATCAAAACAGAATTAGCCCTCGAGGTCTGAACAACTGTTTTTTGAAAAAATCCCAAAGCCGCGCGGTCACAATTTCAGCAAAAATCTGACGTTCTGCAATTCACTCAAAAATGGTGCCAAGCTGTTGCAAACGATCCCCTGAAAGGTTTTTCGGTGGAAACAGATGGGTTTTTATCATCGAAACAGAATTAGCCCTCGAGGTCTGAACAACTTTTTTTTGAAAAAATCCCTAAGCCGCGCGGTCACAATTTCAGCAAAAACCTGACGTTCTGCAATTCACTCAGAAATGGTACCAAACTGTTGCAAACGATCCCCTGAAAGGTTTTTCGGTGGAAACAGATGGTTTTTTTTTATCGAAACAGAATTAGCCCTCGAGGTCTGAAAAACTTTTTTTGAAAAAATCCCTAAGCCGCGGGGTCACAATTTCAGCAAAATTCTGACGTTCTGCAATTCACTCAAAAATGGTGCCAGGCTGTTGCAAACGATCCCCTGAAAGGTTTTCCGATGGAAACAGATGGGTTTTTATCATCGAAACAGAATTAGCCCTCAAGGTCTGAACAACTTTTTTTGAAAAAATCCCTAAGCCGCGCGGTCACAATTTCAGCAAAAATCTGACGTTCTGCAATTCACTCAAAAATGGTGCCAAACTGTTGCAAACGACCCCCTGAAAGTTTTTTCGGTGGAAACAGATGGGTTTTTATCATCGAAACAGAATTAGCCCTCGAGGTCTGAACAACTTTTTTTTGAAAAAATCCCTAAGCCGCGCGGTCACAATTTCAGCAAAAATCTGACGTTCTGCAATTCACTCAAAAATGGTGTCAAACTGTTGCAAACGATCCCCTGAAAGCTTTTTCGGTGGAAACAGATTGGTGTTTATCATCGAAACAGAATTAGCCCTCGAGGTCTGAACAACTTTTTTTTGAAAAAATCCCTAAGCCGCGCGGTCACAATTTCAGGAAAAATCTGACGTTCTCCAATTCACTCAAAAATGGTGCCAAACTGTTGCAAACGATCCCCTGAAAGGTTTTTCGGTGGAAACAGATGGGTTTTTTTACATTGAAACAGAATTAGCCCTCAAGGTCTGAACAACTTTTTTTTGAAAAAAATCCCTAAGCCGCACTGTCAAAATTTCAGCAAAAATCTGACGTTCTGCAATTCACTCAAAAATGGTGCCAAACTGTTGCAAACGACCCCCTGAAAGTTTTTTCGGTGGAAACAGATGGGTTTTTATCATCGAAATAGAATTAGCCCTCGAGGTCTGAAAAACCTCTTTTTTGAAAAAATCCCTAAGCCGCGCGGTCACAATTTCAGCAAAAATCTGACGTTCTGCAATTCACTCAAAAATGGTGCCAAACTGTTGCAAACGATCCCCTGAAAGGTTTTTCGGTGGAAACATATGGGTTTTTATCATTGAAACAGAATTAGCCCTCGAGGTCTAAACAACTTTTTTTTGAAAAAATCCCTAAGCCGCGCGGTCACAATTTCAGCAAAAATCTGACGTTCTGCAATTCACTCAAAAATGGTGCCAAACTGTTGCAAATGATCCCCTGAAAGGTTTTTCGGTGGAAACAGATGGGTTTTTATCATCGAAACAGAATTAGCCCTCGAGGTCTGAACAACTTTTTTTTGAAAAAATCCCTAAGCCGCGCGGTCACAATTTCAGCAAAAAACTGACGTTCTGCAATTCACTCAGAAATGGTACCAAACTGTTGCAAACGATCCCCTGAAAGGTTTTTCGGTGGAAACAGATGGGTTTTTTTTTATCGAAACAGAATTAGCCCTCGAGGTCTGAACAACTGTTTTTTGAAAAAATCCAAAAGCCGCGCGGTCACAATTTCAGCAAAAATCTGACGTTCTGCAATTCACTCAGAAATGGTACCAAACTGTTGCAAACGATCCCCTGAAAGCTTTTTCGGTGGAAACAGATGGGGTTTTTTTTATCGAAACAGAATTAGCCCTCGAGGTCTGAACAACTTTTTTTTGAAAAAATCCCTAAGCCGCGCGGTCACAATTTCAGCAAAAATCTGACGTTCTGCAATTCACTCAAAAATGGTGCCAAACTGTTGCAAACGATCCCCTGAAAGGTTTTTCGGTGGAAACAGATGGGTTTTTATAATCGAAACAGAATTAGCCCTCGAGGTCTGAACAACTTTTTTTTGAAAAAATCCCTAAGCCGCGCGGTCACAATTTCAGCAAAATTCTGACGTTCTGCAATTCACTCAAAAATGGTGCCAGGCTGTTGCAAACGATCCCCTGAAAGGTTTTCCGATGGAAACAGATGGGTTTTTATCATCGAAACAGAATTAGCCCTCAAGGTCTGAACAACTTTTTTTGAAAAAATCCCTAAGCCGCGCGGTCACAATTTCAGCAAAAATCTGACGTTCTGCAATTCACTCAAAAATGGTGCCAAACTGTTGCAAAAGATCCCCTGAAAGGTTTATCGGTGGAAACAGATGGGTTTTTATCATCGAAACAGAATTAGCCCTCGAGGTCTGAACAACTTTTTTTTGAAAAAATCCCTAAGCCGCGCGGTCACAATTTCAGCAAAAATCTGACGTTCTGCAATTCACTCAAAAATGGTGCCAAGCTGTTGCAAACGATCCCCTGAAAGGTTTTTCGGTGGAAACAGATGGGTTTTTTTTATCGAAACAGAATTAGCCCTCGAGGTCTGAAAAACTTTTTTTGAAAAAATCCCTAAGCCGCGCGGTCACAATTTCAGCAAAAATCAGACGTTCTGCAATTCACTCAAAAATGGTGCCAAATTGTAGCAAATGATCCCCTGAAAGGTTTTTCGGTGGAAACAGATGGGTTTTTATCATCGAAACAGAATTAGCCCTCAAGGTCTGAACAACTTTTTTTTGAAAAAATCCCTAAGCCGCGCGGTCACAATTTCAGCAAAAATCTGACGTTCTGCAATTCACTCAAAAATGGTGCCAAGCTGTTGCAAACGATTCCCTGAAAGGTTTTTCGGTGGAAACAGATGGGTTTTTATCATCGAAACAGAATTAGCCCTCGAGGTCTGAACAACTTTTTTTTGAAAAAAATCCCTAAGCCGCGCTGTCAAAATTTCAGCAAAAATCTGACGTTCTGCAATTCACTCAAAAATGGTGCCAAACTGTTGCAAACGACCCCCTGAAAGTTTTTTCGGTGGAAACAGATGGGTTTTTATCATCGAAATAGAATTAGCCCTCGAGGTCTGAACAACTTTTTTTTGAAAAAATCCCTAAGCCGCGCGGTCACAATTTCAGCAAAAATCTGACGTTCTGCAATTCACTCAAAAATGGTGCCAAACTGTTGCAAACGATCCCCTGAAAGGTTTTTCGGTGGAAACAGATGGGTTTTTATAATCGAAACAGAATTAGCCCTCGAGGTCTGAACAACTTTTTTTTGAAAAAATCCCTAAGCCGCGCGGTCACAATTTCAGCAAAATTCTGACGTTCTGCAATTCACTCAAAAATGGTGCCAGGCTGTTGCAAACGATCCCCTGAAAGGTTTTCCGATGGAAACAGATGGGTTTTTATCATCGAAACAGAATTAGCCCTCAAGGTCTGAACAACTTTTTTTGAAAAAATCCCTAAGCCGCGCGGTCACAATTTCAGCAAAAATCTGACGTTCTGCAATTCACTCAAAAATGGTGCCAAACTGTTGCAAAAGATCCCCTGAAAGGTTTTTCGGTGGAAACAGATGGGTTTTTATCATCGAAACAGAATTAGCCCTCGAGGTCTGAACAACTTTTTTTTGAAAAAATCCCTAAGCCGCGCTGTCACAATTTCAGCAAAAATCTGACGTTCTGCAATTCACTCAAAAATGGTGCCAAACTGTTGCAAACGATCCCCTGAAAGCTTTTTCGGTGGAAACAGATTGGTTTTTATCATCGAAACAGAATTAGCCCTCAAGGTCTGAAAAACTTTTTTTAAAAAAAATCCCTAAGCCGCGTGGTCACAATTTCAGCAAAAATCTGACGTTCTCCAATTCACTCAAAAATGGTGCCAAACTGTTGCAAACGATCCCCTGAAAGGTTTTTCGGTGGAAACAGATGGGTTTTTTACATTGAAACAGAATTAGCCCTCGAGGTCTGAACAACTTTTTTTTGAAAAAAATCCCTAAGCCGCGCTGTCAAAATTTCAGCAAAAATCTGACGTTCTGCAATTCACTCAAAAATGGTGCCAAACTGTTGCAAACGACCCCCTGAAAGTTTTTTCGGTGGAAACAGATGGGTTTTTATCATCGAAATAGAATTAGCCCTCGAGGTCTGAAAAACCTTTTTTTTGAAAAAATCCCTAAGCCGCGCGGTCACAATTTCAGCAAAAATCTGACGTTCTGCAATTCACTCAAAAATGGTGCCAAACTGTTGCAAACGATCCCCTGAAAGGTTTTTCGGTGGAAACAGATGGGTTTTTATCATTGAAACAGAATTAGCCCTCGAGGTCTGAACAACTTTTTTTTGAAAAAATCCCTAAGCCGCGCGGTCACAATTTCAGCAAAAATCTGACGTTCTGCAATTCACTCAAAAATGGTGCCAAACTGTTGCAAATGATCCCCTGAAATGTTTTTCGGTGGAAACAGATGGGTTTTTATCATCGAAACAGAATTAGCCCTCGAGGTCTGAACAACTTTTTTTTGAAAAAATCCCTAAGCCGCGCGGTCACAATTTCAGCAAAAAACTGACGTTCTGCAATTCACTCAGAAATGGTACCAAACTGTTGCAAACGATCCCCTGAAAGGTTTTTCGGTGGAAACAGATGGGTTTTTTTTATCAAAACAGAATTAGCCCTCGAGGTCTGAACAACTGTTTTTTGAAAAAATCCCAAAGCCGCGCGGTCACAATTCCAGCAAAAATCTGACGTTCTGCAATTCACTCAAAAATGGTGCCAAGCTGTTGCAAACGATCCCCTGAAAGGTTTTTCGGTGGAAACAGATGGGTTTTTATCATCGAAACAGAATTAGCCCTCGAGGTCTGAACAACTTTTTTTTGAAAAAATCCCTAAGCCGCGCGGTCACAATTTCAGCAAAAACCTGACGTTCTGCAATTCACTCAGAAATGGTACCAAACTGTTGCAAACGATCCCCTGAAAGGTTTTTCGGTGGAAACAGATGGTTTTTTTTTATCGAAACAGAATTAGCCCTCGAGGTCTGAAAAACTTTTTTTGAAAAAATCCCTAAGCCGCGGGGTCACAATTTCAGCAAAATTCTGACGTTCTGCAATTCACTCAAAAATGGTGCCAAACTGTTGCAAAAGATCCCCTGAAAGGTTTTTCGGTGGAAACAGATGGGTTTTTATCATCGAAACAGAATTAGCCCTCGAGGTCTGAACAACTTTTTTTTGAAAAAATCCCTAAGCCGCGCGGTCACAATTTCAGCAAAAATCTGACGTTCTGCAATTCACTCAAAAATGGTGTCAAACTGTTGCAAATGATCCCCTGAAAGCTTTTTCGGTGGAAACAGATTGGTTTTTATCATCGAAACAGAATTAGCCCTCGAGGTCTGAACAACTTTTTTTTGAAAAAATCCCTAAGCCGCGCGGTCACAATTTCAGCAAAAATCTGACGTTCTCCAATTCACTCAAAAATGGTGCCAAACTGTTGCAAACGATCCCCTGAAAGGTTTTTCGGTGGAAACAGATGGGTTTTTTTACATTGAAACAGAATTAGCCCTCAAGGTCTGAACAACTTTTTTTTGAAAAAAAATCCCTAAGCCGCGCTGTCAAAATTTCAGCAAAAATCTGACGTTCTGCAATTCACTCAAAAATGGTGCCAAACTGTTGCAAACGACCCCCTGAAAGTTTTTTCGGTGGAAACAGATGGGTTTTTATCATCGAAATAGAATTAGCCCTCGAGGTCTGAAAAACCTTTTTTTTGAAAAAATCCCTAAGCCGCGCGGTCACAATTTCAGCAAAAATCTGACGTTCTGCAATTCACTCAAAAATGGTGCCAAACTGTTGCAAACGATCCCCTGAAAGGTTTTTCGGTGGAAACAGATGGGTTTTTATCATTGAAACAGAATTAGCCCTCGAGGTCTAAACAACTTTTTTTTGAAAAAATCCCTAAGCCGCGCGGTCACAATTTCAGCAAAAATCTGACGTTCTGCAATTCACTCAAAAATGGTGCCAAACTGTTGCAAATGATCCCCTGAAAGGTTTTTCGGTGGAAACAGATGGGTTTTTATCATCGAAACAGAATTAGCCCTCGAGGTCTGAACAACTTTTTTTTGAAAAAATCCCTAAGCCGCGCGGTCACAATTTCAGCAAAAAACTGACGTTCTGCAATTCACTCAGAAATGGTACCAAACTGTTGCAAACGATCCCCTGAAAGGTTTTTCGGTGGAAACAGATGGGTTTTTTTTTATCGAAACAGAATTAGCCCTCGAGGTCTGAACAACTGTTTTTTGAAAAAATCCAAAAGCCGCGCGGTCACAATTTCAGCAAAAATCTGACGTTCTGCAATTCACTCAGAAATGGTACCAAACTGTTGCAAACGATCCCCTGAAAGCTTTTTCGGTGGAAACAGATGGGGTTTTTTTTATCGAAACAGAATTAGCCCTCGAGGTCTGAACAACTTTTTTTTGAAAAAATCCCTAAGCCGCGCGGTCACAATTTCAGCAAAAATCTGACGTTCTGCAATTCACTCAAAAATGGTGCCAAACTGTTGCAAACGATCCCCTGAAAGGTTTTTCGGTGGAAACAGATGGGTTTTTATAATCGAAACAGAATTAGCCCTCGAGGTCTGAACAACTTTTTTTTGAAAAAATCCCTAAGCCGCGCGGTCACAATTTCAGCAAAATTCTGACGTTCTGCAATTCACTCAAAAATGGTGCCAGGCTGTTGCAAACGATCCCCTGAAAGGTTTTCCGATGGAAACAGATGGGTTTTTATCATCGAAACAGAATTAGCCCTCAAGGTCTGAACAACTTTTTTTGAAAAAATCCCTAAGCCGCGCGGTCACAATTTCAGCAAAAATCTGACGTTCTGCAATTCACTCAAAAATGGTGCCAAACTGTTGCAAAAGATCCCCTGAAAGGTTTTTCGGTGGAAACAGATGGGTTTTTATCATCGAAACAGAATTAGCCCTCGAGGTCTGAACAACTTTTTTTTGAAAAAATCCCTAAGCCGCGCGGTCACAATTTCAGCAAAAATCTGACGTTCTGCAATTCACTCAAAAATGGTGCCAAACTGTTGCAAACGATCCCCTGAAAGGTTTTTCGGTGGAAACAGATGGGTTTTTATCATTGAAACAGAATTAGCCCTCGAGGTCTGAACAACTTTTTTTTGAAAAAATCCCTAAGCCGCGCGGTCACAATTTCAGCAAAAATCTGACGTTCTGCAATTCACTCAAAAATGGTGCCAAACTGTTGCAAATGATCCCCTGAAAGGTTTTTCGGTGGAAACAGATGGGTTTTTATCATCGAAACAGAATTAGCCCTCGAGGTCTGAACAACTTTTTTTTTAAAAAATCCCTAAGCCGCGCGGTCACAATTTCAGCAAAAAACTGACGTTCTGCAATTCACTCAGAAATGGTACCAAACTGTTGCAAACGATCCCCTGAAAGGTTTTTCGGTGGAAACAGATGGGTTTTTTTTTATCAAAACAGAATTAGCCCTCGAGGTCTGAACAACTGTTTTTTGAAAAAATCCCAAAGCCGCGCGGTCACAATTTCAGCAAAAATCTGACGTTCTGCAATTCACTCAGAAATGGTACCAAACTGTTGCAAACGATCCCCTGAAAGCTTTTTCGGTGGAAACAGATGGGGTTTTTTTTATCGAAACAGAATTAGCCCTCGAGGTCTGAACAACTTTTTTTTGAAAAAATCCCTAAGCCGCGCGGTCACAATTTCAGCAAAAATCTGACGTTCTGCAATTCACTCAAAAATGGTGCCAAACTGTTGCAAACGATGCCCTGAAAGGTTTTTCGGTGGAAACAGATGGGTTTTTATAATCGAAACAGAATTAGCCCTCGAGGTCTGAACAACATTTTTTTGAAAAAATCCCTAAGCCGCGCGGTCACAATTTCAGCAAAATTCTGGCGTTCTGCAATTCACTCAAAAATGGTGCCAGGCTGTTGCAAACGATCCCCTGAAAGGTTTTCCGATGGAAACAGATGGGTTTTTATCATCGAAACAGAATTAGCCCTCAAGGTCTGAACAACTTTTTGTGAAAAAATCCCTAAGCCGCGCGGTCACAATTTCAGCAAAAATCTGACGTTCTGCAATTCACTCAAAAATGGTGCCAAACTGTTGCAAAAGATCCCCTGAAAGGTTTTTCGGTGGAAACAGATGGGTTTTTATCATCGAAACAGAATTAGCCCTCGAGGTCTGAACAACTTTTTTTTTAAAAAATCCCTAAGCCGCGCGGTCACAATTTCAGCAAAAATCTGACGTTCTGCAATTCACTCAAAAATGGTGCCAAACAGTTGCAAACGATCCCCTGAAAGGTTTTTCGGTGGAAACAGATGGGTTTTTATCATCGAAACAGAATTAGCCCTCGAGGTCTGAACAACTTTTTTTTAAAAAAATCCCTAAGCTGCGCGGTCACAATTTCAGCAAAAATCTGACGTTCTGCAATTCACTCAAAAATGGTGCCAAACTGTTGCAAACGATCCCCTGAAAGGTTTTTCGGTGGAAACAGATGGGTTTTTATCATCGAAATAGAATTAGCCCTCGAGGTCTGAATAACTTTTTTTTGAAAAAATCCCTAAGCCGCGCGGTCACAATTTCAGCAAAAATCTGACGTTCTGCAATTCACTCAGAAATGGTACCAAACTGTTGCAAACAATCCCCTGAAAGGTTTTTCGGTGGAAACAGATTGGTTTTTATCATCGAAACAGAATTAGCCCTCAAGGTCTGAAAAACTTTTTTTTAAAAAAACCCCTAAGCCGCGCGGTCACAATTTCAGCAAAAATCTGACGTTCTGCAATTCACTCAGAAATGGTACCAAACTGTTGCAAACGATCCCCTGAAAGGTTTTTCGGTGGAAACAGATGGGTTTTTTTTTATCAAAACAGAATTAGCCCTCGAGGTCTGAACAACTGTTTTTTGAAAAAATCCCAAAGCCGCGCGGTCACAATTTCAGCAAAAATCTGACGTTCTGCAATTCACTCAGAAATGGTACCAAACTGTTGCAAACGATCCCCTGAAAGCTTTTTCGGTGGAAACAGATGGGGTTTTTTTTATCGAAACAGAATTAGCCCTCGAGGTCTGAACAACTTTTTTTTGAAAAAATCCCTAAGCCGCGCGGTCACAATTTCAGCAAAAATCTGACGTTCTGCAATTCACTCAAAAATGGTGCCAAACTGTTGCAAACGATGCCCTGAAAGGTTTTTCGGTGGAAACAGATGGGTTTTTATAATCGAAACAGAATTAGCCCTCGAGGTCTGAACAACATTTTTTTGAAAAAATCCCTTAGTCGCGCGGTCACAATTTCAGCAAAATTCTGGCGTTCTGCAATTCACTCAAAAATGGTGCCAGGCTGTTGCAAACGATCCCCTGAAAGGTTTTCCGATGGAAACAGATGGGTTTTTATCATCGAAACAGAATTAGCCCTCAAGGTCTGAACAACTTTTTGTGAAAAAATCCCTAAGCCGCGCGGTCACAATTTCAGCAAAAATCTGACGTTCTGCAATTCACTCAAAAATGGTGCCAAACTGTTGCAAAAGATCCCCTGAAAGGTTTTTCGGTGGAAACAGATGGGTTTTTTTCATCGAAACAGAATTAGCCCTCGAGGTCTGAACAACTTTTTTTTGAAAAAATCCCTAAGCCGCGCGGTCACAATTTCAGCAAAAATCTGACGTTCTGCAATTCACTCAAAAATGGTGCCAAACAGTTGCAAACGATCCCCTGAAAGGTTTTTCGGTGGAAACAGATGGGTTTTTATCATCGAAACAGAATTAGCCCTCGAGGTCTGAACAACTTTTTTTTAAAAAAATCCCTAAGCTGCGCGGTCACAATTTCAGCAAAAATCTGACGTTCTGCAATTCACTCAAAAATGGTGCCAAACTGTTGCAAACGATCCCCTGAAAGGTTTTTCGGTGGAAACAGATGGGTTTTTATCATCGAAATAGAATTAGCCCTCGAGGTCTGAATAACTTTTTTTTGAAAAAATCCCTAAGCCGCGCGGTCACAATTTCAGCAAAAATCTGACGTTCTGCAATTCACTCAGAAATGGTACCAAACTGTTGCAAACAATCCCCTGAAAGGTTTTTCGGTGGAAACAGATTGGTTTTTATCATCGAAACAGAATTAGCCCTCAAGGTCTGAAAAACTTTTTTTTTAAAAAACCCCTAAGCCGCGCGGTCACAATTTCAGCAAAAATCTGACGTTCTGCAATTCACTCAAAAATGGTGCCAAACTGTTGCAAACGATCCCCTGAAAGGTTTTTCGGTGGAAACAGATGGGTTTTTATCTTCGAAACAGAATTAGCCCTCGAGGTCTGAAAAACTTTTTTTGAAAAAATCCCTAAGCCGCGCGGTCACAATTTCAGCAAAAATCAGACGTTCTGCAATTCACTCAAAAATGGTGCCAAATTGTAGGAAACGATCCCCTGAAAGGTTTTTCGGTGGAAACAGATGGGTTTTTATCATCGAAACAGAATTAGCCCTCAAGGTCTGAACAACTTTTTTTTGAAAAAATCCCTAAGCCGCGCGGTCACAATTTCAGCAAAAATCTGACGTACTGCAATTCACTCAAAAATGGTGCCAAACTGTTGCAAACGATCCCCTGAAAGGTTTTTCGGTGGAAACAGATGGGTTTTTATCATCGAAACAGAATTAGCCCTCGAGGTCTGAACAACTTTTTTTTGAAAAAATCCCTAAGCCGCGCGGTCACAATTTCAGCAAAAATCTGACGTTCTGCAATTCACTCAAAAATGGTGCCAAACTGTTGCAAACGATCCCCTGAAAGGTTTTTCTGTGGAAACAGATGGGTTTTTATCATCGAAACAGAATTAGCCCTTGAGGTCTGAAAAACTTTTTTTTGAAAAAATCCCTAAGCCGCGCGGTCACAATTTCAGCAAAAATCTGACGTTCTTCAATTCACTCAAAAATGGTGCCAAACTGTTGCAAACGATCCCCTGAAAGGTTTTTCAGTGGAAACAGATGGGTTTTTATCATCGAAACAGAATTAGCCCTCGAGGTCTGAACAACTTTTTTTGAAAAAATCCCTAAGCCGCGCGGTCACAATTTCAGCAAAAATCTGACGTTCTGCAATTCACTCAAAAATGGTGCCAAGCTGTTGCAAACGATCCCCTGAAAGGTTTTTCGGTGGAAACAGATGGGTTTTTATCATCGAAACAGAATTAGCCCTCGAGGTCTGAACAACTTTTTTTTGAAAAAATCCCTAAGCCGCGCGGTCACAATTTCAGCAAAAATCTGACGTTCTGCAATTCACTCAAAAATGGTGCCAAACTGTTGCAAACGATCCCCTGAAAGGTTTTTCGGTGGAAACAGATGGGTTTTTATCATCGAAACAGAATTAGCCCTTGAGGTCTGAAAAACTTTTTTTTGAAAAAATCCCTAAGCCGCGCGGTCACAATTTCAGCAAAAATCTGACGTTCTGCAATTCACTCAAAAATGGTGCCAAACTGTTGGAAACGATCCCCTGAAAGCTTTTTCGGTGGAAACAGATTGGTTTTTATCATCGAAACAGAATTAGCCCTCGAGGTCTGAACAACTTTTTTTTGAAAAAATCCCTAAGCCGCGCGGTCACAATTTCAGCAAAAATCTGACGTTCTGCAATTCACTCAAAAATGGTGCCAAACTGTTGCAAACGATCCCCTGAAAGGTTTTTCTGTGGAAACAGATGGGTTTTTATCATCGAAACAGAATTAGCCCTTGAGGTCTGAAAAACTTTTTTTAAAAAAAATCCCTAAGCCGCGCGGTCACAATTTCAGCAAAAATCTGACGTTCTTCAATTCACTCAAAAATGGTGCCAAACTGTTGCAAACGATCCCCTGAAAGGTTTTTCAGTGGAAACAGATGGGTTTTTATCATCGAAACAGAATTAGCCCTCGAGGTCTGAACAACTTTTTTTGAAAAAATCCCTAAGCCGCGCGGTCACAATTTCAGCAAAAATCTGACGTTCTGCAATTCACTCAAAAATGGTGCCAAGCTGTTGCAAACGATCCCCTGAAAGGTTTTTTGGTGGAAACAGATGGGTTTTTATCATCGAAACAGAATTAGCCCTCGAGGTCTGAACAACTTTTTTTTGAAAAAATCCCTAAGCCGCGCGGTCACAATTTCAGCAAAAATCTGACGTTCTGCAATTCACTCAAAAATGGTGCCAAACTGTTGCAAATGATCCCCTGAAAGGTTTTTCGGTGGAAACAGATGGGTTTTTATCATCGAAACAGAATTAGCCCTCGAGGTCTGAACAACTTTTTTTTAAAAAAATCCCTAAGCCGCGCGGTCACAATTTCAGCAAAAAACTGACGTTCTGCAATTCACTCAGAAATGGTACCAAACTGTTGCAAACAATCCCCTGAAAGGTTTTTCGGTGGAAACAGATGGGTTTTTTTTTATCAAAACAGAATTAGCCCTCGAGGTCTGAACAACATTTTTTTGAAAATATCCCTAAGCCGCGCGGTCACAATTTCAGCAAAATTCTGACGTTCTGCAATTCACTCAAAAATGGTGCCAGGCTGTTGCAAACGATCCCCTGAAAGGTTTTCCGGTGGAAACAGATGGGTTTTTATCATCGAAACAGAATTAGCCCTCAAGGTCTGAACAACTTTTTGTGAAAAAATCCCTAAGCCGCGCGGTCACAATTTCAGCAAAAATCTGACGTTCTGCAATTCACTCAAAAATGGTGCCAAACTGTTGCAAAAGATCCCCTGAAAGGTTTTTCGGTGGAAACAGATGGGTTTTTATCATCGAAACAGAATTAGCCCTCGAGGTCTGAACAACTTTTTTTTGAAAAAATCCCTAAGCCGCGCGGTCAAAATTTCAGCAAAAATCTGACGTTCTGCAATTCACTCAAAAATGGTGCCAAACTGTTGGAAACGATCCCCTGAAAGCTTTTTCGGTGGAAACAGATTGGTTTTTATCATCGAAACAGAATTAGCCCTCAAGGTCTGAAAAACTTTTTTTTAAAAAAATCCCTAAGCTGCGCGGTCACAATTTCAGCAAAAATCTGACGTTCTGCAATTCACTCAAAAATGGTGCCAAAGTGTTGCAAACGATCCCCTGAAAGGTTTTTCGGTGGAAACAGATGGGTTTTTATCATCGAAACAGAATTAGCCCTCGAGGTCTGAACAACTTTTTTTTTTAAAAATCCCTAAGCTGCGCGGTCACAATTTCAGCAAAAATCTGACGTTCTGCAATTCACTCAAAAATGGTGCCAAACTGTTGCAAACGATCCCCTGAAAGGTTTTTCGGTGGAAACAGATGGGTTTTTATCATCGAAATAGAATTAGCCCTCGAGGTCTGAATAACTTTTTTTTAAAAAAATCCCTAAGCCGCGCGGTCACAATTTCAGCAAAAATCTGACGTTCTGCAATTCACTCAGAAATGGTACCAAACTGTTGCAAACAATCCCCTGAAAGGTTTTTCGGTGGAAACAGATTGGTTTTTATCATCGAAACAGAATTAGCCCTCAAGGTCTGAAAAACTTTTTTTTGAAAAAACCCCTAAGCCGCGCGGTCACAATTTCAGCAAAAATCAGACGTTCTGCAATTCACTCAAAAATGGTGCCAAATTGTAGGAAACGATCCCCTGAAAGGTTTTTCAGTGGAAACAGATGGGTTTTTATCATCGAAACAGAATTAGCCCTCAAGGTCTGAACAACTTTTTTTTGAAAAAATCCCTAAGCCGCGCGGTCACAATTTCAGCAAAAATCTGACGTACTGCAATTCACTCAAAAATGGTGCCAAACTGTTGCAAACGATCCCCTGAAAGGTTTTTCGGTGGAAACAGATGGGTTTTTATCATCGAAACAGAATTAGCCCTCGAGGTCTGAACAACTTTTTTTTGAAAAAATCCCTAAGCCGCGCGGTCACAATTTCAGCAAAAATCTGACGTTCTGCAATTCACTCAAAAATGGTGCCAAACTGTTGCAAACGATCCCCTGAAAGGTTTTTCTGTGGAAACAGATGGGTTTTTATCATCGAAACAGAATTAGCCCTTGAGGTCTGAAAAACTTTTTTTTAAAAAAATCCCTAAGCCGCGCGGTCACAATTTCAGCAAAAATCTGACGTTCTTCAATTCACTCAAAAATGATGCCAAACTGTTGCAAACGATCCCCTGAAAGGTTTTTCAGTGGAAACAGATGGGTTTTTATCATCGAAACAAAATTAGCCCTCGAGGTCTGAACAACTTTTTTTGAAAAAATCCCTAAGCCGCGCGGTCACAATTTCAGCAAAAATCTGACGTTCTGCAATTCACTCAAAAATGGTGCCAAGCTGTTGCAAACGATCCCCTGAAAGGTTTTTCGGTGGAAACAGATGGGTTTTTATCATCGAAACAGAATTAGCCCTCGAGGTCTGAACAACTTTTTTTTGAAAAAATCCCTAAGCCGCGCGGTCACAATTTCAGCAAAAATCTGACGTTCTGCAATTCACTCAAAAATGGTGCCAAACTGTTGCAAATGATCCCCTGAAAGGTTTTTCGGTGGAAACAGATGGGTTTTTATCATCGAAACAGAATTAACCCTCGAGGTCTGAACAACTTTTTTTAAAAAAAATCCCTAAGCCGCGCGGTCACAATTTCAGCAAAAAACTGACGTTCTGCAAATCACTCAGAAATGGTACCAAACTGTTGCAAACGATCCCCTGAAAGGTTTTTCGGTGGAAACAGATGGGTTTTTTTTTATCAAAACAGAATTAGCCCTCGAGGTCTGAACAACTGTTTTTTGAAAAAATCCCAAAGCCGCGCGGTCACAATTTCAGCAAAAATCTGACGTTCTGCAATTCACTCAGAAATGGTACCAAACTGTTGCAAACGATCCCCTGAAAGCTTTTTCGGTGGAAACAGATGGGGTTTTTTTTTATCGAAACAGAATTAGCCCTCGAGGTCTGAACAACTTTTTTTTGAAAAAATCCGTAAGCCGCGCGGTCACAATTTCAGCAAAAATCTGACGTTCTGCAATTCACTCAAAAATGCTGCCAAACTGTTGCAAACGATCCCCTGAAAGGTTTTTCGGTGGAAACAGATGGGTTTTTATCATCGAAACAGAATTAGCCCTCGAGGTCTGAAAAACCTTTTTTTTGAAAAAATCCCTAAGCCGCGCGGTCACAATTTCAGCAAAAATCTGACGTTCTGCAATTCACTCAAAAATGGTGCCAAACTGTTGCAAATGATCCCCTGAAAGGTTTTTCGGTGGAAACAGATGAGTTTTTATCATCGAAACAGAATTAGCCCTCGAGGTCTGAACAACTTTTTTTTAAAAAAATCCCTAAGCCGCGCGGTCACAATTTCAGCAAAAAACTGACGTTCTGCAATTCACTCAGAAATGGTACCAAACTGTTGCAAACGATCCCCTGAAAGGTTTTTCGGTGGAAACAGATGGGTTTTTTTTTATCAAAACAGAATTAGCCCTCGAGGTCTGAACAACTGTTTTTTGAAAAAATCCCAAAGCCGCGCGGTCACAATTTCAGCAAAAATCTGACGTTCTGCAATTCACTCAGAAATGGTACCAAACTGTTGCAAACGATCCCCTGAAAGCTTTTTCGGTGGAAACAGATGGGGTTTTTTTTTATCGAAACAGAATTAGCCCTCGAGGTCTGAACAACTTTTTTTTGAAAAAATCCCTAAGCCGCGCGGTCACAATTTCAGCAAAAATCTGACGTTCTGCAATTCACTCAAAAATGGTGCCAAACTGTTGCAAACGATGCCCTGAAAGGTTTTTCGGTGGAAACAGATGGGTTTTTATAATCGAAACAGAATTAGCCCTCGAGGTCTGAACAACATTTTTTTGAAAAAATCCCTAAGCCGCGCGGTCACAATTTCAGCAAAAATCTGACGTTCTGCAATTCACTCAAAAATGGTGCCAGGCTGTTGCAAACGATCCCCTGAAAGGTTTTCCGATGGAAACAGATGGGTTTTTATCATCGAAACAGAATTAGCCCTCAAGGTCTGAACAACTTTTTGTGAAAAAATCCCTAAGCCGCGCGGTCACAATTTCAGCAAAAATCTGACGTTCTGCAATTCACTCAAAAATGGTGCCAAACTGTTGCAAAAGATCCCCTGAAAGGTTTTTCGGTGGAAACAGATGGGTTTTTATCATCGAAACAGAATTAGCCCTCGAGGTCTGAACAACTTTTTTTTTGAAAAAATCCCTAAGCCGCGCGGTCACAATTTCAGCAAAAATCTGACGTTCTGCAATTCACTCAAAAATGGGGCCAAACTGTTGGAAACGATCCCCTGAAAGCTTTTTCGGTGGAAACAGATTGGTTTTTATCATCGAAACAGAATTAGCCCTCAAGGTCTGAAAAACTTTTTTTAAAAAAAATCCCTAAGCCGCGCGGTCACAATTTCAGCAAAAATCTGACGTTCTCCAATTCACTCAGAAATGGTACCAAACTGTTGCAAACGATCCCCTGAAAGCTTTTTCGGTGGAAACAGATGGGTTTTTTTTTATCGAAACAGAATTAGCCCTCGAGGTCTGAACAACATTTTTTAAAAAATCGCTAAGCCGCGCGGTCACAATTTCAGCAAAAATCTGACGTTCTGCAATTCACTCAAAAATGGTGCCAAACTGTTGCAAACGATCCCCTGAAAGGTTTTTCGGTGGAAACAGATGGGTTTTTATCATCGAAACAGAATTAGCCCTCGAGGTCTGAACAACTTTTTTTTGAAAAAATCCCTAAGCTGCGCGGTCACAATTTCAGCAAAAATCTGACGTTCTGCAATTCACTCAAAAATGGTGCCAAACTGTTGCAAATGATCCCCTGAAAGGTTTTTCGGTGGAAACAGATGAGTTTTTATCATCGAAACAGAATTAGCCCTCGAGGTCTGAACAACTTTTTTTTAAAAAAATCCCTAAGCCGCGCGGTCACAATTTCAGCAAAAAACTGACGTTCTGCAATTCACTCAGAAATGGTACCAAACTGTTGCAAACGATCCCCTGAAAGGTTTTTCGGTGGAAACAGATGGGTTTTTTTTTATCAAAACAGAATTAGCCCTCGAGGTCTGAACAACTGTTTTTTGAAAAAATCCCAAAGCCGCGCGGTCACAATTTCAGCAAAAATCTGACGTTCTGCAATTCACTCAGAAATGGTACCAAACTGTTGCAAACGATCCCCTGAAAGCTTTTTCGGTGGAAACAGATGGGGTTTTTTTTTATCGAAACAGAATTAGCCCTCGAGGTCTGAACAACTTTTTTTTGAAAAAATCCCTAAGCCGCGCGGTCACAATTTCAGCAAAAATCTGACGTTCTGCAATTCACTCAAAAATGGTGCCAAACTGTTGGAAACGATCCCCTGAAAGCTTTTTCGGTGGAAACAGATTGGTTTTTATCATCGAAACAGAATTAGCCCTCAAGGTCTGAAAAACTTTTTTTAAAAAAAATCCCTAAGCCGCGCGGTCACAATTTCAGCAAAAATCTGACGTTCTCCAATTCACTCAGAAATGGTACCAAACTGTTGCAAACGATCCCCTGAAAGCTTTTTCGGTGGAAACAGATGGGGTTTTTTTTATCGAAACAGAATTAGCCCTCGAGGTCTGAACAACATTTTTTAAAAAATCGCTAAGCCGCGCGGTCACAATTTCAGCAAAAATCTGACGTTCTGCAATTCACTCAAAAATGGTGCCAAACTGTTGCAAACGATCCCCTGAAAGGTTTTTCGGTGGAAACAGATGGGTTTTTATCATCGAAACAGAATTAGCCCTCGAGGTCTGAACAACTTTTTTTTGAAAAAATCCCTAAGCTGCGCGGTCACAATTTCAGCAAAAATCTGACGTTCTGCAATTCACTCAAAAATGGTGCCAAACTGTTGCAAACGATCCCCTGAAAGGTTTTTCGGTGGAAACAGATGGGTTTTTATCATCGAAATAGAATTAGCCCTCGAGGTCTGAATAACTTTTTTTTGAAAAAATCCCTAAGCCGCGCGGTCACAATTTCAGCAAAAATCTGACGTTCTGCAATTCACTCAGAAATGGTACCAAACTGTTGCAAACAATCCCCTGAAAGGTTTTTCGGTGGAAACAGATTGGTTTTTATCATCGAAACAGAATTAGCCCTCAAGGTCTGAAAAACTTTTTTTTGAAAAAACCCCTAAGCCGCGCGGTCACAATTTCAGCAAAAATCTGACGTTCTGCAATTCACTCAAAAATGGTGCCAAACTGTTGCAAACGATCCCCTGAAAGGTTTTTCGGTGGAAACAGATTGGTTTTTATCATCGAAACAGAATTAGCCCTCAAGGTCTGAAAAACCTTTTTTTGAAAAAATCCCTAAGCCGCGCGGTCACAATTTCAGCAAAAATCTGAGGTTCTGCAATTCACTCAAAAATGGTGCCAAACTGTTGCAAACGATCCCCTGAAAGGTTTTTCGGTGGAAACAGATGGGTTTTTATCATTGAAACAGAATTAGCCCTCGAGGTCTGAACAACTGTTTTTTGAAAAAATCCCAAAGCCGCGCGGTCACAATTTCAGCAAAAATCTGACGTTCTGCAATTCACTCAGAAATGGTACCAAACTGTTGCAAACGATCCCCTGAAAGCTTTTTCGGTGGAAACAGATGGGTTTTTTTTTATCGAAACAGAATTAGCCCTCGAGGTCTGAACAACTTTTTTTTGAAAAAATCCCTAAGCCGCGCGGTCACAATTTCAGCAAAAATCTGACGTTCTGCAATTCACTCAAAAATGGTGCCAAACTGTTGCAAACGATCCCCTGAAAGGTTTTTCGGTGGAAACAGATGGGTTTTTTTTTATCGAAACAGAATTAGCCCTCGAGGTCTGAACAACTTTTTTTTGAAAAAATCCCTAAGCCGCGTGGTCACAATTTCAGCAAAAATCTGACGTTCTGCAATTCACTCAGAAATGGTACCAAACTGTTGCAAACAATCCCCTGAAAGGTTTTTCGGTGGAAACAGATGGGTTTTTTTTTATCGAAACAGAATTAGCCCTCGAGGTCTGAACAACTGTTTTTTGAAAAAATCCCAAAGCCGCGCGGTCACAATTTCAGCAAAAATCTGACGTTCTGCAATTCACTCAGAAATGGTACCAAACTGTTGCAAACGATCCCCTGAAAGCTTTTTCGGTGGAAACAGATGGGTTTTTTTTTATCGAAACAGAATTAGCCCTCGAGGTCTGAACAACTTTTTTTAAAAAAAATCCCTAAGCCGCGCGGTCACAATTTCAGCAAAAATCTGACGTTCTGCAATTCACTCAAAAATGGTGCCAAACTGTTGCAAACGATCCCCTGAAAGGTTTTTCGGTGGAAACAGATGGGTTTTTATCATCGAAACAGAATTAGCCCTCGAGGTCTGAACAACTTTTTTTTGAAAAAATCCCTAAGCCGCGTGGTCACAATTTCAGCAAAAATCTGACGTTCTGCAATTCACTCAGAAATGGTACCAAACTGTTGCAAACGATCCCCTGAAAGCTTTTTCGGTGGAAACAGATGGGTTTTTTTTATCGAAACAGAATTAGCCCTCGAGGTCTGAACAACTTTTTTTTGAAAAAATCCCTAAGCCGCGCGGTCACAATTTCAGCAAAAATCTGACGTTCTGCAATTCACTCAAAAATGGTGCCAAACTGTTGCAAACGATCCCCTGAAAGGTTTTTCGGTGGAAACAGATGGGTTTTTATCATCGAAACAGAATTAGCCCTCGAGGTCTGAACAACTTTTTTTTGAAAAAATCCCTAAGCCGCGTGGTCACAATTTCAGCAAAAATCTGACGTTCTGCAATTCACTCAGAAATGGTACCAAACTGTTGCAAACAATCCCCTGAAAGGTTTTTCGGTGGAAACAGATGGGGTTTTTTTTATCGAAACAGAATTAGCCCTCGAGGTCTGAACAACTGTTTTTTGAAAAAATCCCAAAGCCGCGCGGTCACAATTTCAGCAAAAATCTGACGTTCTGCAATTCACTCAGAAATGGTACCAAACTGTTGCAAACGATCCCCTGAAAGCTTTTTCGGTGGAAACAGATGGGTATTTTTTTATCGAAACAGAATTAGCCCTCGAGGTCTGAACAACTTTTTTTTGAAAAAATCCCTAAGCCGCGCGGTCACAATTTCAGCAAAAATCTGACGTTCTGCAATTCACTCAAAAATGGTGCCAAACTGTTGCAAACGATCCCCTGAAAGGTTTTTCGGTGGAAACAGATGGGTTTTTATCATCGAAACAGAATTAGCCCTCGAGGTCTGAACAACTTTTTTTTGAAAAAATCCCTAAGCCGCGTGGTCACAATTTCAGCAAAAATCTGACGTTCTGCAATTCACTCAGAAATGGTACCAAACTGTTGCAAACAATCCCCTGAAAGGTTTTTCGGTGGAAACAGATGGGTTTTTTTTTATCGAAACAGAATTAGCCCTCGAGGTCTGAACAACTTTTTTTTGAAAAAATCCCTAAGCCGCGCGGTCACAATTTCAGCAAATATCTGACCTTCTGCAATTCACTCAAAAATGGTGCCAAACTGTTGCAAACGATCCCCTGAAAGGTTTTTCGGTGGAAACATATTGGTTTTTATCATCGAAACAGAATTAGCCCTCGAGGTCTGAACAACCTTTTTTTGAAAAAATCCCAAAGCCGCGCGGTCACAATTTCAGTAAAAATCTGACGTTCTGCAATTCACTCAAAAATGGTGCCAAAGTGTTGCAAACGATCCCCTGAAAGGTTTTTCGGTGGAAACAGATGGGTTTTTATCATCGAAACAGAATTAGCCCTCGAGGTCTGAAAAACTTTTTTTTGAAAAAATCCCTAAGCCGTGCGGTCACAATTTCAGCAAAAATCTGACGTTCTGCAATTCACTCAAAAATGGTGCCAAACTGTTGCAAACGATCCCCTGAAAGGTTTTTCGGTGGAAACAGATGGGTTTTTATCATCGAAACAGAATTAGCCCTCGAGGTCTGAACAACTTTTTTTTGAAAAAATCCCTAAGCCGCGCGGTCACAATTTCAGCAAAAATCTGACGTTCTGCAATTCACTCAGAAATGGTACCAAACTGTTGCAAACAATCCCCTGAAAGCTTTTTCGGTGGAAACAGATGGGTTTTTTTTTATCGAAACAGAATTAGCCCTCGAGGTCTGAACAACTTTTTTTTGAAAAAATCCCTAAGCCCCGCGGTCACAATTTCAGCAAAAATCTGACGTTCTGCAATTCACTCAAAAATGGTGCCAAATTGTAGCAAACGATCCCCTGAAAGGTTTTTCGGTGGAAACAGATGGGTTTTTATCATTGAAACAGAATTAGCCCTCAAGGTCTGAACAACTTTTTTTGAAAAAATCCCTAAGGCGCGCGGTCACAATTTCAGCAAAAATCTGACGTTCTGCAATTCACTCAAAAATGGTGCCAAACTGTTGCAAACGATCCCCTGAAAGGTTTTTCGGTGGAAACAGATGGGTTTTTATCATTGAAACAGAATTAGCCCTTGAGGTCTGAACAACTGTTTTTTGAAAAAATCCCTAAGCCGAGCGGTCACAATTTCAGCAAAAATCTGACGTTCTGCAATTCACTCAGAAATGGTACCAAACTGTTGCAAACGATCCCCTGAAAGCTTTTTCGGTGGAAACAGATGGGGTTTTTTTTATCGAAACAGAATTAGCCCTCGAGGTCTGAACAACTTTTTTTTGAAAAAATCCCTAAGCCGCGCGGTCACAATTTCAGCAAAAATCTGACGTTCTGCAATTCACTCAAAAATGGTGCCAAACTGTTGCAAACGATCCCCTGAAAGGTTTTTCGGTGGAAACAGATGGGTTTTTATCATCGAAACAGAATTAGCCCTCGAGGTCTGAACAACTTTTTTTTGAAAAAATCCCTAAGCCGCGTGGTCACAATTTCAGCAAAAATCTGATGTTCTGCAATTCACTCAGAAATGGTACCAAACTGTTGCAAACAATCCCCTGAAAGGTTTTTCGGTGGAAACAGATGGGTTTTTTTTTATCGAAACAGAATTAGCCCTCGAGGTCTGAACAACTGTTTTTTAAAAAAATCCCAAAGCCGCGCGGTCACAATTTCAGCAAAAATCTGACGTTCTGCAATTCACTCAGAAATGGTACCAAACTGTTGCAAACGATCCCCTGAAAGCTTTTTCGGTGGAAACAGATGGGGTTTTTTTTATCGAAACAGAATTAGCCCTCGAGGTCTGAACAACCTTTTTTTGAAAAAATCCCAAAGCCGCGCGGTCACAATTTCAGCAAAAATCTGACGTTCTGCAATTCACTCAAAAATGGTGCCAAACTGTTGCAAACGATCCCCTGAAAGGTTTTTCGGTGGAAACAGATGGGTTTTTATCATCGAAACAGAATTAGCCCTCGAGGTCTGAACAACTTTTTTTTGAAAAAATCCCTAAGCCGCGTGGTCACAATTTCAGCAAAAATCTGTTGTTCTGCAATTCACTCAGAAATGGTACCAAACTGTTGCAAACAATCCCCTGAAAGGTTTTTCGGTGGAAACAGATGGGTTTTTTTTTATCGAAACAGAATTAGCCCTCGAGGTCTGAACAACTGTTTTTTAAAAAAATCCCAAAGCCGCGCGGTCACAATTTCAGCAAAAATCTGACGTTCTGCAATTCACTCAGAAATGGTACCAAACTGTTGCAAACGATCCCCTGAAAGCTTTTTCGGTGGAAACAGATGGGGTTTTTTTTATCGAAACAGAATTAGCCCTCGAGGTCTGAACAACTTTTTTTTGAAAAAATCCCTAAGCCGCGCGGTCACAATTTCAGCAAAAATCTGACGTTCTGCAATTCACTCAAAAATGGTGCCAAACTGTTGCAAACGATCCCCTGAAAGGTTTTTCGGTGGAAACATATTGGTTTTTATCATCGAAACAGAATTAGCCCTCGAGGTCTGAACAACCTTTTTTTGAAAAAATCCCAAAGCCGCGCGGTCACAATTTCAGTAAAAATCTGACGTTCTGCAATTCACTCAAAAATGGTGCCAAAGTGTTGCAAACGATCCCCTGAAAGGTTTTTCGGTGGAAACAGATGGGTTTTTATCATTGAAACAGAATTAGCCCTTGAGGTCTGAAAAACTTTTTTTTGAAAAAATCCCTAAGCCGTGCGGTCACAATTTCAGCAAAAATCTGACGTTCTGCAATTCACTCAAAAATGGTGCCAAACTGTTGCAAACGATCCCCTGAAAGGTTTTTCGGTGGAAACAGATGGGTTTTTATCATCGAAACAGAATTAGCCCTCAAGGTCTGAACAACTTTTTTTTGAAAAAATCCCTAAGCCGCGCGGTCACAATTTCAGCAAAAATCTGACGTTCTGCAATTCACTCAAAAATGGTGCCAAACTGTTGCAAACGATCCCCTGAAAGGTTTTTCGGTGGAAACAGATGGGTTTTTATCATCGAAACAGAATTAGCCCTCGAGGTCTGAACAACTTTTTTTTGAAAAAATCCCTAAGCCGCGTGGTCACAATTTCAGCAAAAATCTGATGTTCTGCAATTCACTCAGAAATGGTACCAAACTGTTGCAAACAATCCCCTGAAAGGTTTTTCGGTGGAAACAGATGGGTTTTTTTTTATCGAAACAGAATTAGCCCTCGAGGTCTGAACAACTGTTTTTTGAAAAAATCCCAAAGCCGCGCGGTCAGAATTTCAGCAAAAATCTGACGTTCTGCAATTCACTCAGAAATGGTACCAAACTGTTGCAAACGATCCCCTGAAAGCTTTTTCGGTGGAAACAGATGGGGTTTTTTTTATCGAAACAGAATTAGCCCTCGAGGTCTGAACAACTTTTTTTTGAAAAAATCCCTAAGCCGCGCGGTCACAATTTCAGCAAAAATCTGACGTTCTGCAATTCACTCAAAAATGGTGCCAAACTGTTGCAAACGATCCCCTGAAAGGTTTTTCGGTGGAAACAGATGGGTTTTTATCATCGAAACAGAATTAGCCCTTGAGGTCTGAAAAACTTTTTTTTGAAAAAATCCCTAAGCCGCGTGGTCACAATTTCAGCAAAAATCTGACGTTCTGCAATTCACTCAGAAATGGTACCAAACTGTTGCAAACAATCCCCTGAAAGGTTTTTCGGTGGAAACAGATGGGTTTTTTTTTATCGAAACAAAATTAGCCCTCGAGGTCTGAACAACTTTTTTTTGAAAAAATCCCTAAGCAGCGCGGTCACAATTTCAGCAAATATCTGACGTTCTGCAATTCACTCAAAAATGGTGCCAAACTGTTGCAAACGATCCCCTGAAAGGTTTTTCGGTGGAAACATATTGGTTTTTATCATCGAAACAGAATTAGCCCTCGAGGTCTGAACAACCTTTTTTTGAAAAAATCCCAAAGCCGCGCGGTCACAATTTCAGTAAAAATCTGACGTCCTGCAATTCACTCAAAAATGGTGCCAAAGTGTTGCAAACGATCCCCTGAAAGGTTTTTCGGTGGAAACAGATGGGTTTTTATCATTGAAACAGAATTAGCCCTTGAGGTCTGAAAAACTTTTTTTTGAAAAAATCCCTAAGCCGTGCGGTCACAATTTCAGCAAAAATCTGACGTTCTGCAATTCACTCAAAAATGGTGCCAAACTGTTGCAAACGAACCCCTGAAAGGTTTTTCGGTGGAAACAGATGGGTTTTTATCATCGAAACAGAATTAGCCCTCGAGGTCTGAACAACTTTTTTTTGAAAAAATCCCTAAGCCGCGCGGTCACAATTTCAGCAAAAATCTGACGTTCTGCAATTCACTCAAAAATGGTGCCAAACTGTTGCAAACGATCCCCTGAAAGATTTTTGGGTGGAAACAGATGGGTTTTTATCATTGAAACAGAATTAGCCCTCGAGGTCTGAACAACTTTTTTTTGAAAAAATCCCTAAGCCGCACGGTCACAATTTCAGCAAAAATCTGACGTTCTGCAATTCACTCAGAAATGGTACCAAACTGTTGCAAACGATCCCCTGAAAGGTTTTTCGGTGGAAACAGATGGGTTTTTATCATCGAAACAGAATTAGCCCTCGAGGTCTGAACAACTTTTTTTTAAAAAAATCCCTAAGCCGCGCGGTCACAATTTCAGCAAAAATCTGACGTTCTGCAATTCACTCAGAAATGGTGCCAAACTGTTGCAAACGATCCCCTGAAAGGTTTTTCGGTGGAAACAGATGGGTTTTTATCATCGAAACAGATTTAGCCCTCGAGGTCTGAACAACTGTTTTTTGAAAAAATCCCTAAGCCGCGCGGTCACAATTTCAGCAAAAATCTGACGTTCTGCAATTCACTCAGAAATGGTACCAAACTGTTGCAAACAATCCCCTGAAAGGTTTTTAGGTGGAAACAGATGGGTTTTTTTTTATCAAAACAGAATTAGCCCTCGAGGTCTGAACAACTTTTTTTTTAAAAAATCCCTAAGCCGCGTGGTCACAATTTCAGCAAAAATCTGACGTTCTGCAATTCACTCAAAAATGGTGCCAAACTGTTGCAAACGATCCCCTGAAAGGTTTTTCGGTGGATACAGATGGGTTTTTATCATCGAAAAAGAATTAGCCCTCAAGGTCTGAAAAACTTTTTTTTGAAAAAATCCCTAAGCCGCACGGTCACAATTTCAGCAAAAATCTGACGTTCTGCAATTCACTCAAAAATGGTGCCAAACTGTTGCAAACGATCCCCTGAAAGGTTTTTCGGTGGAAACAGATGGGTTTTTATCATTGAAACAGAATTAGCCCTCGAGGTCTGAACACCTGTTTTTTGAAAAAATCCCAAAGCCGCGCGGTCACAATTTCAGCAAAAATCTGACGTTCTGCAATTCACTCAGAAATGGTACCAAACTGTTGCAAACGATCCCCTGAAAGCTTTTTCGGTGGAAACAGATGGGTTTTTTTTTATCGAAACAGAATTAGCCCTCGAGGTCTGAAGAACTTTTTTTTGAAAAAATCCCTAAGCCGCGCGGTCACAATTTCAGCAAAAATCTGACGTTCTGCAATTCACTCAAAAATGGTGCCAAACTGTTGCAAACGATCCCCTGAAAGGTTTTTCGGTGGAAACAGATTGGTTTTTATCATCGAAACAGAATTAGCCCTCAAGGTCTGAAATTTTTTTTTTGAAAAAATCCCTAAGCCGCGCGGTCACAATTTCAGTAAAAATCTGACGTTCTGCAATTCACTCAGAAATGGTGCCAAACTGTTGCAAACGATCCCCTGAAAGGTTTTTCGGTGGAAATAGATGGGTTTTTATCATCAAAACAGAATTAGCCCTCGAGGTCTGAAAAACCTTTTTTTGAAAAAATCCCTAAGCCGTGCGATCACAATTTCAGCAAAAATCTGACGTTCTGCAATTCACTCAAAAATGGTGCCAAACTGTTGCAAACGATCCCCTGAAAGCTTTTTCGGTGGAAACAGATGGGTTTTTTTTTATCGAAACAGAATTAGCCCTCGAGGTCTGAACAACTTTTTTTTGAAAAAATCCCTAAGCCCCGCGGTCACAATTTCAGCAAAAATCAGACGTTCTGCAATTCACTCAAAAATGGTGCCAAATTGTAGCAAACGATCCCCTGAAAGGTTTTTCGGTGGAAACAGATGGGTTTTTATCATTGAAACAGAATTAGCCCTCAAGGTCTGAACAACTTTTTTTGAAAAAATCCCTGAGCCACGCGGTCACAATTTCAGCAAAAATCTGACGTTCTGCAATTCACTCAAAAATGGTGCCAAACTGTTGCAAACGATCCCCTGAAAGGTTTTTCGGTGGAAACAGATGGGTTTTTATCATCGAAACAGAATTAGCCCTCGAGGTCTGAACAACATTTTTTTTTAAAAAAATCCCTAAGCCGCGCGGTCACAATTTCAGCAAAAATCTGACGTTCTGCAATTCACTCAGAAATGGTGCCAAACTGTTGCAAACGATCCCCTGAAAGGTTTTTCGGTGGAGATGGGTTTTTATCATCAAAACAGAATTAGCCCTCGAGGTCTGAAAAACCTTTTTTTGAAAAAATCCCTAAGCCGTGCGATCACAATTTCAGCAAAAATCTGACGTTCTGCAATTCACTCAAAAATGGTGCCAAACTATTGCAAACGATCCCCTGAAAGGTTTTTCGGTGGAAACAGATGGGTTTTTATCATCGAAACAGAATTAGCCCTCGAGGTCTGAAAAACTTTTTTTTGAAAAAATCCCTAAGCCGCGCGGACACAATTTCAGCAAAAATCTGACGTTCTGCAATTCACTCAAAAATGGTGCCAAACTGTTGCAAACGATCCCCTGAAAGGTTTTTCGGTGGAAACAGATGGGTTTTTATCATCGAAACAGAATTAGCCCTCGAGGTCTGTACAACTTTTTTTTGAAAAAATCCCTAAGCCGCGCGGTCACAATTTCAGCAAAAATCTGACGTTCTGCAATTCACTCAGAAATGGTACCAAACTGTTGCAAACAATCCCCTGAAAGGTTTTTAGGTGGAAACAGATGGGTTTTTTTTTATCGAAACAGAATTAGCTCTCGAGGTCTGAACAACTTTTTTTTGAAAAAATCCCTAAGCCGCGCGGTCACAATTTCAGCAAAAATCTGACGTTCTGCAATTCACTCAAAAATGGTGCCAAACTGTTGCAAACGATCCCCTGAAAGGTTTTTCGGTGGAAACAGATGGGTTTTTATCATCGAAAAAGAATTAGCCCTCAATGTCTGAAAAACTTTTTTTTGAAAAAATCCCTAAGCCGCACGGTCACAATTTCAGCAAAAATCTGACGTTCTGCAATTCACTCAAAAATGGTGCCAAACTGTTGCAAACGATCCCCTGAAAGGTTTTTCGGTGGAAACAGATGGGTTTTTATCATTGAAACAGAATTAGCCCTCGAGGTCTGAACACCTGTTTTTTGAAAAAATCCCAAAGCCGCGCGGTCACAATTTCAGCAAAAATCTGACGTTCTGCAATTCACTCAGAAATGGTACCAAACTGTTGCAAACGATCCCCTGAAAGCTTTTTCGGTGGAAACAGATGGGTTTTTTTTTATCGAAACAGAATTAGCCCTCGAGGTCTGAAGAACTTTTTTTTGAAAAAATCCCTAAGCCGCGCGGTCACAATTTCAGCAAAAATCTGACGTTCTGCAATTCACTCAAAAATGGTGCCAAACTGTTGCAAACGATCCCCTGAAAGGTTTTTCGGTGGAAACAGATTGGTTTTTATCATCGAAACAGAATTAGCCCTCAAGGTCTGAAATTTTTTTTTTGAAAAAATCCCTAAGCCGCGCGGTCACAATTTCAGCAAAAATCTGACGTTCTGCAATTCACTCAAAAATGGTGCCAAACTGTTGCAAACGATCCCCTGAAAGGTTTTGCGGTGGAAACAGATGGGTTTTTATCATCGAAACAGAATTAGCCCTAGAGGTCTGAACAACTGTTTTTTGAAAAAATCCCTAAGCCGCGCGGTCACAATTTCAGCAAAAATCTGACGTTCTGCAATTCACTCAGAAATGGTACCAAACTGTTGCAAACAATCCCCTGAAAGGTTTTTCGGTGGAAACAGATGGGTTTTTATCATCGAAACAGAATTAGCCCTCGAGGTCTGAAAAACTTTTTTTGAAAAAATCCCTAAGCCGCGCGGTCACAATTTCAGCAAAAATCTGACGTTCTGCAATTCACTCAAAAATGGTGCCAAACTGTTGCAAACGATCCCCTGAAAGGTTTTTCGGTGGAAACAGATTGGTTTTTATCATCGAAACAGAATTAGCCCTCAAGGTCTGAAAAACTTTTTTTTGAAAAAACCCCTAAGCCGCGCGGTCACAATTTCAGCAAAAATCTGACGTTCTGCAATTCACTCAAAAATGGTGGCAAACTGTTGCAAACGATCCCCTGAAAGGTTTTTCGGTGGAAACAGATGGGTTTTTATCATCGAAACAGAATTAGCCCTCGAGGTCTGAACAACCTTTTTTTTTAAAAAAATCCCTAAGCCGCGCGGTCACAATTTCAGCAAAAATCTGACGTTCTGCAATTCACTCAGAAATGGTGCCAAACTGTTGCAAACGATCCCCTGAAAGGTTTTTCGGTGGAGATGGGTTTTTATCATCGAAACAGAATTAGCCCTCGAGGTCTGAAAAACTTTTTTTTGAAAAAATCCCTAAGCCGCGCGGACACAATTTCAGCAAAAATCTGACGTTCTGCAATTCACTCAAAAAAGGTGCCAAACTGTTGCAAACGATCCCCTGAAAGGTTTTTCGGTGGAAACAGATGGGTTTTTATCATCGAAACAGAATTAGCCCTCGAGGTCTGTACAACTTTTTTTTGAAAAAATCCCTAAGCCGCGCGGTCACAATTTCAGCAAAAATCTGACGTTCTGCAATTCACTCATAAATGGTACCAAACTGTTGCAAACGATCCCCTGAAAGGTTTTTAGGTGGAAACAGATGGGTTTTTTTTTATCGAAACAGAATTAGCCCTCGAGGTCTGAACAACTTTTTTTTGAAAAAATCCCTAAGCCGCGCGGTCACAATTTCAGCAAAAATCTGACGTTCTTCAATTCACTCAAAAATGGTGCCAAACTGTTGCAAACGATCCCCTGAAAGGTTTTTCGGTGGATACAGATGGCTTTTTATCATCGAAAAAGAATTAGCCCTCAAGGTCTGAAAAACTTTTTTTTGAAAAAATCCCTAAGCCGCACGGTCACAATTTCAGCAAAAATCTGACGTTCTGCAATTCACTCAAAAATGGTGCCAAACTGTTGCAAACGATCCCCTGAAAGGTTTTTCGGTGGAAACAGATGGGTTTTTATCATTGAAACAGAATTAGCCCTCGAGGTCTGAACACCTGTTTTTTGAAAAAATCCCAAAGCCGCGCGGTCACAATTTCAGCAAAAATCTGACGTTCTGCAATTCACTCAGAAATGGTACCAAACTGTTGCAAACGATCCCCTGAAAGCTTTTTCGGTGGAAACAGATGGGTTTTTTTTTATCGAAACAGAATTAGCCCTCGAGGTCTGAAGAACTTTTTTTTGAAAAAATCCCTAAGCCGCGCGGTCACAATTTCAGCAAAAATCTGACGTTCTGCAATTCACTCAAAAATGGTGCCAAACTGTTGCAAACGATCCCCTGAAAGGTTTTTCGGTGGAAACAGATTGGTTTTTATCATCGAAACAGAATTAGCCCTCAAGGTCTGAAATTTTTTTTTTGAAAAAATCCCTAAGCCGCGCGGTCACAATTTCAGCAAAAATCTGACGTTCTGCAATTCACTCAAAAATGGTGCCAAACTGTTGCAAACGATCCCCTGAAAGGTTTTGCGGTGGAAACAGATGGGTTTTTATCATCGAAACAGAATTAGCCCTCGAGGTCTGAACAACTGTTTTTTGAAAAAATCCCTAAGCCGCGCGGTCACAATTTCAGCAAAAATCTGACGTTCTGCAATTCACTCAGAAATGGTACCAAACTGTTGCAAACAATCCCCTGAAAGGTTTTTCGGTGGAAACAGATGGGTTTTTATCATCGAAAGAGAATTAGCCCTCGAGGTCTGAAAAACTTTTTTTGAAAAAATCCCTAAGCCGCGCGGTCACAATTTCAGCAAAAATCTGACGTTCTGCAATTCACTCAAAAATGGTGCCAAACTGTTGCAAACGATCCCCTGAAAGGTTTTTCGGTGGAAACAGATTGGTTTTTATCATCGAAACAGAATTAGCCCTCAAGGTCTGAAAAACTTTTTTTTGAAAAAACCCCTAAGCCGCGCGGTCACAATTTCAGCAAAAATCTGACGTTCTGCAATTCACTCAAAAATGGTGGCAAACTGTTGCAAACGATCCCCTGAAAGGTTTTTCGGTGGAAACAGATGGGTTTTTATCATCGAAACAGAATTAGCCCTCGAGGTCTGAACAACCTTTTTTTGAAAAAATCCCTAAGCCGCGCGGTCACAATTTCATCAAAAATCTGACGTTCTGCAATTCACTCAAAAATGGTGCCAAACTGTTGCACACGATCCCCTGAAAGGTTTTTCGGTGGAAACAGATGGGTTTTTATCATCGAAACAGAATTAGCCCTCGAGGTCTGTACAACTTTTTTTTGAAAAAATCCCTAAGCCGCGCGGTCACAATTTCAGCAAAAATCTGACGTTCTGCAATTCACTCAGAAATGGTACCAAACTGTTGCAAACAATCCCCTGAAAGGTTTTTAGGTGGAAACAGATGGGTTTTTTTTTATCGAAACAGAATTAGCCCTCGAGGTCTGAACAACTTTTTTTTGAAAAAATCCCTAAGCCGCGCGGTCACAATTTCAGCAAAAATCTGACGTTCTGCAATTCACTCAAAAATGGTGCCAAACTGTTGCAAACGATCCCCTGAAAGGTTTTTCGGTGGATACAGATGGGTTTTTATCATCGAAAAAGAATTAGCCCTCAATGTCTGAAAAACTTTTTTTTGAAAAAATCCCTAAGCCGCACGGTCACAATTTCAGCAAATATCTGACCTTCTGCAATTCACTCAAAAATGGTGCCAAACTGTTGCAAACGATCCCCTGAAAGGTTTTTCGGTGGAAACATATTGGTTTTTATCATCGAAACAGAATTAGCCCTCGAGGTCTGAACAACCTTTTTTTGAAAAAATCCCAAAGCCGCGCGGTCACAATTTCAGTAAAAATCTGACGTTCTGCAATTCACTCAAAAATGGTGCCAAAGTGTTGCAAACGATCCCCTGAAAGGTTTTTCGGTGGAAACAGATGGGTTTTTATCATCGAAACAGAATTAGCCCTCGAGGTCTGAAAAACTTTTTTTTGAAAAAATCCCTAAGCCGTGCGGTCACAATTTCAGCAAAAATCTGACGTTCTGCAATTCACTCAAAAATGGTGCCAAACTGTTGCAAACGATCCCCTGAAAGGTTTTTCGGTGGAAACAGATGGGTTTTTATCATCGAAACAGAATTAGCCCTCGAGGTCTGAACAACTTTTTTTTGAAAAAATCCCTAAGCCGCGCGGTCACAATTTCAGCAAAAATCTGACGTTCTGCAATTCACTCAGAAATGGTACCAAACTGTTGCAAACAATCCCCTGAAAGCTTTTTCGGTGGAAACAGATGGGTTTTTTTTTATCGAAACAGAATTAGCCCTCGAGGTCTGAACAACTTTTTTTTGAAAAAATCCCTAAGCCCCGCGGTCACAATTTCAGCAAAAATCTGACGTTCTGCAATTCACTCAAAAATGGTGCCAAATTGTAGCAAACGATCCCCTGAAAGGTTTTTCGGTGGAAACAGATGGGTTTTTATCATTGAAACAGAATTAGCCCTCAAGGTCTGAACAACTTTTTTTGAAAAAATCCCTAAGGCGCGCGGTCACAATTTCAGCAAAAATCTGACGTTCTGCAATTCACTCAAAAATGGTGCCAAACTGTTGCAAACGATCCCCTGAAAGGTTTTTCGGTGGAAACAGATGGGTTTTTATCATTGAAACAGAATTAGCCCTTGAGGTCTGAACAACTGTTTTTTGAAAAAATCCCTAAGCCGCGCGGTCACAATTTCAGCAAAAATCTGACGTTCTGCAATTCACTCAGAAATGGTACCAAACTGTTGCAAACGATCCCCTGAAAGCTTTTTCGGTGGAAACAGATGGGGTTTTTTTTATCGAAACAGAATTAGCCCTCGAGGTCTGAACAACTTTTTTTTGAAAAAATCCCTAAGCCGCGCGGTCACAATTTCAGCAAAAATCTGACGTTCTGCAATTCACTCAAAAATGGTGCCAAACTGTTGCAAACGATCCCCTGAAAGGTTTTTCGGTGGAAACAGATGGGTTTTTATCATCGAAACAGAATTAGCCCTCGAGGTCTGAACAACTTTTTTTTGAAAAAATCCCTAAGCCGCGTGGTCACAATTTCAGCAAAAATCTGATGTTCTGCAATTCACTCAGAAATGGTACCAAACTGTTGCAAACAATCCCCTGAAAGGTTTTTCGGTGGAAACAGATGGGTTTTTTTTTATCGAAACAGAATTAGCCCTCGAGGTCTGAACAACTGTTTTTTAAAAAAATCCCAAAGCCGCGCGGTCACAATTTCAGCAAAAATCTGACGTTCTGCAATTCACTCAGAAATGGTACCAAACTGTTGCAAACGATCCCCTGAAAGCTTTTTCGGTGGAAACAGATGGGGTTTTTTTTATCGAAACAGAATTAGCCCTCGAGGTCTGAACAACCTTTTTTTGAAAAAATCCCAAAGCCGCGCGGTCACAATTTCAGCAAAAATCTGACGTTCTGCAATTCACTCAAAAATGGTGCCAAACTGTTGCAAACGATCCCCTGAAAGGTTTTTCGGTGGAAACAGATGGGTTTTTATCATCGAAACAGAATTAGCCCTCGAGGTCTGAACAACTTTTTTTTGAAAAAATCCCTAAGCCGCGTGGTCACAATTTCAGCAAAAATCTGTTGTTCTGCAATTCACTCAGAAATGGTACCAAACTGTTGCAAACAATCCCCTGAAAGGTTTTTCGGTGGAAACAGATGGGTTTTTTTTTATCGAAACAGAATTAGCCCTCGAGGTCTGAACAACTGTTTTTTAAAAAAATCCCAAAGCCGCGCGGTCACAATTTCAGCAAAAATCTGACGTTCTGCAATTCACTCAGAAATGGTACCAAACTGTTGCAAACGATCCCCTGAAAGCTTTTTCGGTGGAAACAGATGGGGTTTTTTTTATCGAAACAGAATTAGCCCTCGAGGTCTGAACAACTTTTTTTTGAAAAAATCCCTAAGCCGCGCGGTCACAATTTCAGCAAAAATCTGACGTTCTGCAATTCACTCAAAAATGGTGCCAAACTGTTGCAAACGATCCCCTGAAAGGTTTTTCGGTGGAAACATATTGGTTTTTATCATCGAAACAGAATTAGCCCTCGAGGTCTGAACAACCTTTTTTTGAAAAAATCCCAAAGCCGCGCGGTCACAATTTCAGTAAAAATCTGACGTTCTGCAATTCACTCAAAAATGGTGCCAAAGTGTTGCAAACGATCCCCTGAAAGGTTTTTCGGTGGAAACAGATGGGTTTTTATCATTGAAACAGAATTAGCCCTTGAGGTCTGAAAAACTTTTTTTTGAAAAAATCCCTAAGCCGTGCGGTCACAATTTCAGCAAAAATCTGACGTTCTGCAATTCACTCAAAAATGGTGCCAAACTGTTGCAAACGATCCCCTGAAAGGTTTTTCGGTGGAAACAGATGGGTTTTTATCATCGAAACAGAATTAGCCCTCAAGGTCTGAACAACTTTTTTTTGAAAAAATCCCTAAGCCGCGCGGTCACAATTTCAGCAAAAATCTGACGTTCTGCAATTCACTCAAAAATGGTGCCAAACTGTTGCAAACGATCCCCTGAAAGGTTTTTCGGTGGAAACAGATGGGTTTTTATCATCGAAACAGAATTAGCCCTCGAGGTCTGAACAACTTTTTTTTGAAAAAATCCCTAAGCCGCGTGGTCACAATTTCAGCAAAAATCTGATGTTCTGCAATTCACTCAGAAATGGTACCAAACTGTTGCAAACAATCCCCTGAAAGGTTTTTCGGTGGAAACAGATGGGTTTTTTTTTATCGAAACAGAATTAGCCCTCGAGGTCTGAACAACTGTTTTTTGAAAAAATCCCAAAGCCGCGCGGTCAGAATTTCAGCAAAAATCTGACGTTCTGCAATTCACTCAGAAATGGTACCAAACTGTTGCAAACGATCCCCTGAAAGCTTTTTCGGTGGAAACAGATGGGGTTTTTTTTATCGAAACAGAATTAGCCCTCGAGGTCTGAACAACTTTTTTTTGAAAAAATCCCTAAGCCGCGCGGTCACAATTTCAGCAAAAATCTGACGTTCTGCAATTCACTCAAAAATGGTGCCAAACTGTTGCAAACGATCCCCTGAAAGGTTTTTCGGTGGAAACAGATGGGTTTTTATCATCGAAACAGAATTAGCCCTTGAGGTCTGAAAAACTTTTTTTTGAAAAAATCCCTAAGCCGCGTGGTCACAATTTCAGCAAAAATCTGACGTTCTGCAATTCACTCAGAAATGGTACCAAACTGTTGCAAACAATCCCCTGAAAGGTTTTTCGGTGGAAACAGATGGGTTTTTTTTTATCGAAACAGAATTAGCCCTCGAGGTCTGAACAACTTTTTTTTGAAAAAATCCCTAAGCAGCGCGGTCACAATTTCAGCAAATATCTGACGTTCTGCAATTCACTCAAAAATGGTGCCAAACTGTTGCAAACGATCCCCTGAAAGGTTTTTCGGTGGAAACATATTGGTTTTTATCATCGAAACAGAATTAGCCCTCGAGGTCTGAACAACCTTTTTTTGAAAAAATCCCAAAGCCGCGCGGTCACAATTTCAGTAAAAATCTGACGTCCTGCAATTCACTCAAAAATGGTGCCAAAGTGTTGCAAACGATCCCCTGAAAGGTTTTTCGGTGGAAACAGATGGGTTTTTATCATTGAAACAGAATTAGCCCTTGAGGTCTGAAAAACTTTTTTTTGAAAAAATCCCTAAGCCGTGCGGTCACAATTTCAGCAAAAATCTGACGTTCTGCAATTCACTCAAAAATGGTGCCAAACTGTTGCAAACGAACCCCTGAAAGGTTTTTCGGTGGAAACAGATGGGTTTTTATCATCGAAACAGAATTAGCCCTCGAGGTCTGAACAACTTTTTTTTGAAAAAATCCCTAAGCCGCGCGGTCACAATTTCAGCAAAAATCTGACGTTCTGCAATTCACTCAAAAATGGTGCCAAACTGTTGCAAACGATCCCCTGAAAGATTTTTGGGTGGAAACAGATGGGTTTTTATCATTGAAACAGAATTAGCCCTCGAGGTCTGAACAACTTTTTTTTGAAAAAATCCCTAAGCCGCACGGTCACAATTTCAGCAAAAATCTGACGTTCTGCAATTCACTCAGAAATGGTACCAAACTGTTGCAAACGATCCCCTGAAAGGTTTTTCGGTGGAAACAGATGGGTTTTTATCATCGAAACAGAATTAGCCCTCGAGGTCTGAACAACTTTTTTTTAAAAAAATCCCTAAGCCGCGCGGTCACAATTTCAGCAAAAATCTGACGTTCTGCAATTCACTCAGAAATGGTGCCAAACTGTTGCAAACGATCCCCTGAAAGGTTTTTCGGTGGAAACAGATGGGTTTTTATCATCGAAACAGATTTAGCCCTCGAGGTCTGAACAACTGTTTTTTGAAAAAATCCCTAAGCCGCGCGGTCACAATTTCAGCAAAAATCTGACGTTCTGCAATTCACTCAGAAATGGTACCAAACTGTTGCAAACAATCCCCTGAAAGGTTTTTAGGTGGAAACAGATGGGTTTTTTTTTATCAAAACAGAATTAGCCCTCGAGGTCTGAACAACTTTTTTTTTAAAAAATCCCTAAGCCGCGCGGTCACAATTTCAGCAAAAATCTGACGTTCTGCAATTCACTCAAAAATGGTGCCAAACTGTTGCAAACGATCCCCTGAAAGGTTTTTCGGTGGATACAGATGGGTTTTTATCATCGAAAAAGAATTAGCCCTCAAGGTCTGAAAAACTTTTTTTTGAAAAAATCCCTAAGCCGCACGGTCACAATTTCAGCAAAAATCTGACGTTCTGCAATTCACTCAAAAATGGTGCCAAACTGTTGCAAACGATCCCCTGAAAGGTTTTTCGGTGGAAACAGATGGGTTTTTATCATTGAAACAGAATTAGCCCTCGAGGTCTGAACACCTGTTTTTTGAAAAAATCCCAAAGCCGCGCGGTCACAATTTCAGCAAAAATCTGACGTTCTGCAATTCACTCAGAAATGGTACCAAACTGTTGCAAACGATCCCCTGAAAGCTTTTTCGGTGGAAACAGATGGGTTTTTTTTTATCGAAACAGAATTAGCCCTCGAGGTCTGAAGAACTTTTTTTTGAAAAAATCCCTAAGCCGCGCGGTCACAATTTCAGCAAAAATCTGACGTTCTGCAATTCACTCAAAAATGGTGCCAAACTGTTGCAAACGATCCCCTGAAAGGTTTTTCGGTGGAAACAGATTGGTTTTTATCATCGAAACAGAATTAGCCCTCAAGGTCTGAAATTTTTTTTTTGAAAAAATCCCTAAGCCGCGCGGTCACAATTTCAGTAAAAATCTGACGTTCTGCAATTCACTCAGAAATGGTGCCAAACTGTTGCAAACGATCCCCTGAAAGGTTTTTCGGTGGAAATAGATGGGTTTTTATCATCAAAACAGAATTAGCCCTCGAGGTCTGAAAAACCTTTTTTTGAAAAAATCCCTAAGCCGTGCGATCACAATTTCAGCAAAAATCTGACGTTCTGCAATTCACTCAAAAATGGTGCCAAACTGTTGCAAACGATCCCCTGAAAGCTTTTTCGGTGGAAACAGATGGGTTTTTTTTTATCGAAACAGAATTAGCCCTCGAGGTCTGAACAACTTTTTTTTGAAAAAATCCCTAAGCCCCGCGGTCACAATTTCAGCAAAAATCAGACGTTCTGCAATTCACTCAAAAATGGTGCCAAATTGTAGCAAACGATCCCCTGAAAGGTTTTTCGGTGGAAACAGATGGGTTTTTATCATTGAAACAGAATTAGCCCTCAAGGTCTGAACAACTTTTTTTGAAAAAATCCCTGAGCCACGCGGTCACAATTTCAGCAAAAATCTGACGTTCTGCAATTCACTCAAAAATGGTGCCAAACTGTTGCAAACGATCCCCTGAAAGGTTTTTCGGTGGAAACAGATGGGTTTTTATCATCGAAACAGAATTAGCCCTCGAGGTCTGAACAACTTTTTTTAAAAAAAATCCCTAAGCCGCGCGGTCACAATTTCAGCAAAAATCTGACGTTCTGCAATTCACTCAGAAATGGTGCCAAACTGTTGCAAACGATCCCCTGAAAGGTTTTTCGGTGGAGATGGGTTTTTATCATCAAAACAGAATTAGCCCTCGAGGTCTGAAAAACCTTTTTTTGAAAAAATCCCTAAGCCGTGCGATCACAATTTCAGCAAAAATCTGACGTTCTGCAATTCACTCAAAAATGGTGCCAAACTATTGCAAACGATCCCCTGAAAGGTTTTTCGGTGGAAACAGATGGGTTTTTATCATCGAAACAGAATTAGCCCTCGAGGTCTGAAAAACTTTTTTTTGAAAAAATCCCTAAGCCGCGCGGACACAATTTCAGCAAAAATCTGACGTTCTGCAATTCACTCAAAAATGGTGCCAAACTGTTGCAAACGATCCCCTGAAAGGTTTTTCGGTGGAAACAGATGGGTTTTTATCATCGAAACAGAATTAGCCCTCGAGGTCTGTACAACTTTTTTTTGAAAAAATCCCTAAGCCGCGCGGTCACAATTTCAGCAAAAATCTGACGTTCTGCAATTCACTCAGAAATGGTACCAAACTGTTGCAAACAATCCCCTGAAAGGTTTTTAGGTGGAAACAGATGGGTTTTTTTTTATCGAAACAGAATTAGCTCTCGAGGTCTGAACAACTTTTTTTTGAAAAAATCCCTAAGCCGCGCGGTCACAATTTCAGCAAAAATCTGACGTTCTGCAATTCACTCAAAAATGGTGCCAAACTGTTGCAAACGATCCCCTGAAAGGTTTTTCGGTGGAAACAGATGGGTTTTTATCATCGAAAAAGAATTAGCCCTCAATGTCTGAAAAACTTTTTTTTGAAAAAATCCCTAAGCCGCACGGTCACAATTTCAGCAAAAATCTGACGTTCTGCAATTCACTCAAAAATGGTGCCAAACTGTTGCAAACGATCCCCTGAAAGGTTTTTCGGTGGAAACAGATGGGTTTTTATCATTGAAACAGAATTAGCCCTCGAGGTCTGAACACCTGTTTTTTGAAAAAATCCCAAAGCCGCGCGGTCACAATTTCAGCAAAAATCTGACGTTCTGCAATTCACTCAGAAATGGTACCAAACTGTTGCAAACGATCCCCTGAAAGCTTTTTCGGTGGAAACAGATGGGTTTTTTTTTATCGAAACAGAATTAGCCCTCGAGGTCTGAAGAACTTTTTTTTGAAAAAATCCCTAAGCCGCGCGGTCACAATTTCAGCAAAAATCTGACGTTCTGCAATTCACTCAAAAATGGTGCCAAACTGTTGCAAACGATCCCCTGAAAGGTTTTTCGGTGGAAACAGATTGGTTTTTATCATCGAAACAGAATTAGCCCTCAAGGTCTGAAATTTTTTTTTTGAAAAAATCCCTAAGCCGCGCGGTCACAATTTCAGCAAAAATCTGACGTTCTGCAATTCACTCAAAAATGGTGCCAAACTGTTGCAAACGATCCCCTGAAAGGTTTTGCGGTGGAAACAGATGGGTTTTTATCATCGAAACAGAATTAGCCCTAGAGGTCTGAACAACTGTTTTTTGAAAAAATCCCTAAGCCGCGCGGTCACAATTTCAGCAAAAATCTGACGTTCTGCAATTCACTCAGAAATGGTACCAAACTGTTGCAAACAATCCCCTGAAAGGTTTTTCGGTGGAAACAGATGGGTTTTTATCATCGAAACAGAATTAGCCCTCGAGGTCTGAAAAACTTTTTTTGAAAAAATCCCTAAGCCGCGCGGTCACAATTTCAGCAAAAATCTGACGTTCTGCAATTCACTCAAAAATGGTGCCAAACTGTTGCAAACGATCCCCTGAAAGGTTTTTCGGTGGAAACAGATTGGTTTTTATCATCGAAACAGAATTAGCCCTCAAGGTCTGAAAAACTTTTTTTTGAAAAAACCCCTAAGCCGCGCGGTCACAATTTCAGCAAAAATCTGACGTTCTGCAATTCACTCAAAAATGGTGGCAAACTGTTGCAAACGATCCCCTGAAAGGTTTTTCGGTGGAAACAGATGGGTTTTTATCATCGAAACAGAATTAGCCCTCGAGGTCTGAACAACCTTTTTTTTTAAAAAAATCCCTAAGCCGCGCGGTCACAATTTCAGCAAAAATCTGACGTTCTGCAATTCACTCAGAAATGGTACCAAACTGTTGCAAACAATCCCCTGAAAGGTTTTTAGGTGGAAACAGATGGGTTTTTTTTTATCGAAACAGAATTAGCTCTCGAGGTCTGAACAACTTTTTTTTGAAAAAATCCCTAAGCCGCGCGGTCACAATTTCAGCAAAAATCTGACGTTCTGCAATTCACTCAAAAATGGTGCCAAACTGTTGCAAACGATCCCCTGAAAGGTTTTTCGGTGGAAACAGATGGGTTTTTATCATCGAAAAAGAATTAGCCCTCAATGTCTGAAAAACTTTTTTTTGAAAAAATCCCTAAGCCGCACGGTCACAATTTCAGCAAAAATCTGACGTTCTGCAATTCACTCAAAAATGGTGCCAAACTGTTGCAAACGATCCCCTGAAAGGTTTTTCGGTGGAAACAGATGGGTTTTTATCATTGAAACAGAATTAGCCCTCGAGGTCTGAACACCTGTTTTTTGAAAAAATCCCAAAGCCGCGCGGTCACAATTTCAGCAAAAATCTGACGTTCTGCAATTCACTCAGAAATGGTACCAAACTGTTGCAAACGATCCCCTGAAAGCTTTTTCGGTGGAAACAGATGGGTTTTTTTTTATCGAAACAGAATTAGCCCTCGAGGTCTGAAGAACTTTTTTTTGAAAAAATCCCTAAGCCGCGCGGTCACAATTTCAGCAAAAATCTGACGTTCTGCAATTCACTCAAAAATGGTGCCAAACTGTTGCAAACGATCCCCTGAAAGGTTTTTCGGTGGAAACAGATTGGTTTTTATCATCGAAACAGAATTAGCCCTCAAGGTCTGAAATTTTTTTTTTGAAAAAATCCCTAAGCCGCGCGGTCACAATTTCAGCAAAAATCTGACGTTCTGCAATTCACTCAAAAATGGTGCCAAACTGTTGCAAACGATCCCCTGAAAGGTTTTGCGGTGGAAACAGATGGGTTTTTATCATCGAAACAGAATTAGCCCTAGAGGTCTGAACAACTGTTTTTTGAAAAAATCCCTAAGCCGCGCGGTCACAATTTCAGCAAAAATCTGACGTTCTGCAATTCACTCAGAAATGGTACCAAACTGTTGCAAACAATCCCCTGAAAGGTTTTTCGGTGGAAACAGATGGGTTTTTATCATCGAAACAGAATTAGCCCTCGAGGTCTGAAAAACTTTTTTTGAAAAAATCCCTAAGCCGCGCGGTCACAATTTCAGCAAAAATCTGACGTTCTGCAATTCACTCAAAAATGGTGCCAAACTGTTGCAAACGATCCCCTGAAAGGTTTTTCGGTGGAAACAGATTGGTTTTTATCATCGAAACAGAATTAGCCCTCAAGGTCTGAAAAACTTTTTTTTGAAAAAACCCCTAAGCCGCGCGGTCACAATTTCAGCAAAAATCTGACGTTCTGCAATTCACTCAAAAATGGTGGCAAACTGTTGCAAACGATCCCCTGAAAGGTTTTTCGGTGGAAACAGATGGGTTTTTATCATCGAAACAGAATTAGCCCTCGAGGTCTGAACAACCTTTTTTTTTAAAAAAATCCCTAAGCCGCGCGGTCACAATTTCAGCAAAAATCTGACGTTCTGCAATTCACTCAGAAATGGTGCCAAACTGTTGCAAACGATCCCCTGAAAGGTTTTTCGGTGGAGATGGGTTTTTATCATCGAAACAGAATTAGCCCTCGAGGTCTGAAAAACTTTTTTTTGAAAAAATCCCTAAGCCGCGCGGACACAATTTCAGCAAAAATCTGACGTTCTGCAATTCACTCAAAAAAGGTGCCAAACTGTTGCAAACGATCCCCTGAAAGGTTTTTCGGTGGAAACAGATGGGTTTTTATCATCGAAACAGAATTAGCCCTCGAGGTCTGTACAACTTTTTTTTGAAAAAATCCCTAAGCCGCGCGGTCACAATTTCAGCAAAAATCTGACGTTCTGCAATTCACTCATAAATGGTACCAAACTGTTGCAAACGATCCCCTGAAAGGTTTTTAGGTGGAAACAGATGGGTTTTTTTTTATCGAAACAGAATTAGCCCTCGAGGTCTGAACAACTTTTTTTTGAAAAAATCCCTAAGCCGCGCGGTCACAATTTCAGCAAAAATCTGACGTTCTTCAATTCACTCAAAAATGGTGCCAAACTGTTGCAAACGATCCCCTGAAAGGTTTTTCGGTGGATACAGATGGCTTTTTATCATCGAAAAAGAATTAGCCCTCAAGGTCTGAAAAACTTTTTTTTGAAAAAATCCCTAAGCCGCACGGTCACAATTTCAGCAAAAATCTGACGTTCTGCAATTCACTCAAAAATGGTGCCAAACTGTTGCAAACGATCCCCTGAAAGGTTTTTCGGTGGAAACAGATGGGTTTTTATCATTGAAACAGAATTAGCCCTCGAGGTCTGAACACCTGTTTTTTGAAAAAATCCCAAAGCCGCGCGGTCACAATTTCAGCAAAAATCTGACGTTCTGCAATTCACTCAGAAATGGTACCAAACTGTTGCAAACGATCCCCTGAAAGCTTTTTCGGTGGAAACAGATGGGTTTTTTTTTATCGAAACAGAATTAGCCCTCGAGGTCTGAAGAACTTTTTTTTGAAAAAATCCCTAAGCCGCGCGGTCACAATTTCAGCAAAAATCTGACGTTCTGCAATTCACTCAAAAATGGTGCCAAACTGTTGCAAACGATCCCCTGAAAGGTTTTTCGGTGGAAACAGATTGGTTTTTATCATCGAAACAGAATTAGCCCTCAAGGTCTGAAATTTTTTTTTTGAAAAAATCCCTAAGCCGCGCGGTCACAATTTCAGCAAAAATCTGACGTTCTGCAATTCACTCAAAAATGGTGCCAAACTGTTGCAAACGATCCCCTGAAAGGTTTTGCGGTGGAAACAGATGGGTTTTTATCATCGAAACAGAATTAGCCCTCGAGGTCTGAACAACTGTTTTTTGAAAAAATCCCTAAGCCGCGCGGTCACAATTTCAGCAAAAATCTGACGTTCTGCAATTCACTCAGAAATGGTACCAAACTGTTGCAAACAATCCCCTGAAAGGTTTTTCGGTGGAAACAGATGGGTTTTTATCATCGAAAGAGAATTAGCCCTCGAGGTCTGAAAAACTTTTTTTGAAAAAATCCCTAAGCCGCGCGGTCACAATTTCAGCAAAAATCTGACGTTCTGCAATTCACTCAAAAATGGTGCCAAACTGTTGCAAACGATCCCCTGAAAGGTTTTTCGGTGGAAACAGATTGGTTTTTATCATCGAAACAGAATTAGCCCTCAAGGTCTGAAAAACTTTTTTTTGAAAAAACCCCTAAGCCGCGCGGTCACAATTTCAGCAAAAATCTGACGTTCTGCAATTCACTCAAAAATGGTGGCAAACTGTTGCAAACGATCCCCTGAAAGGTTTTTCGGTGGAAACAGATGGGTTTTTATCATCGAAACAGAATTAGCCCTCGAGGTCTGAACAACCTTTTTTTGAAAAAATCCCTAAGCCGCGCGGTCACAATTTCATCAAAAATCTGACGTTCTGCAATTCACTCAAAAATGGTGCCAAACTGTTGCACACGATCCCCTGAAAGGTTTTTCGGTGGAAACAGATGGGTTTTTATCATCGAAACAGAATTAGCCCTCGAGGTCTGTACAACTTTTTTTTGAAAAAATCCCTAAGCCGCGCGGTCACAATTTCAGCAAAAATCTGACGTTCTGCAATTCACTCAGAAATGGTACCAAACTGTTGCAAACAATCCCCTGAAAGGTTTTTAGGTGGAAACAGATGGGTTTTTTTTTATCGAAACAGAATTAGCCCTCGAGGTCTGAACAACTTTTTTTTGAAAAAATCCCTAAGCCGCGCGGTCACAATTTCAGCAAAAATCTGACGTTCTGCAATTCACTCAAAAATGGTGCCAAACTGTTGCAAACGATCCCCTGAAAGGTTTTTCGGTGGATACAGATGGGTTTTTATCATCGAAAAAGAATTAGCCCTCAATGTCTGAAAAACTTTTTTTTGAAAAAATCCCTAAGCCGCACGGTCACAATTTCAGCAAAAATCTGACGTTCTGCAATTCATTCAAAAATGGTGCCAAACTGTTGCAAACGATCCCCTGAAAGGTTTTTCGGTGGAAACAGATGGGTTTTTATCATTGAAACAGAATTAGCCCTCGAGGTCTGAACACCTGTTTTTTGAAAAAATCCCAAAGCCGCGCGGTCACAATTTCAGCAAAAATCTGACGTTCTGCAATTCACTCAGAAATGGTACCAAACTGTTGCAAACGATCCCCTGAAAGCTTTTTCGGTGGAAACAGATGGGTTTTTTTTTATCGAAACAGAATTAGCCCTCGAGGTCTGAAGAACTTTTTTTTGAAAAAATCCCTAAGCCGCGCGGTCACAATTTCAGCAAAAATCTGACGTTCTGCAATTCACTCAAAAATGGTGCCAAACTGTTGCAAACGATCCCCTGAAAGGTTTTTCGGTGGAAACAGATTGGTTTTTATCATCGAAACAGAATTAGCCCTCAAGGTCTGAAATTTTTTTTTTGAAAAAATCCCTAAGCCGCGCGGTCACAATTTCAGCAAAAATCTGACGTTCTGCAATTCACTCAAAAATGGTGCCAAACTGTTGCAAACGATCCCCTGAAAGGTTTTGCGGTGGAAACAGATGGGTTTTTATCATCGAAACAGAATTAGCCCTAGAGGTCTGAACAACTGTTTTTTGAAAAAATCCCTAAGCCGCGCGGTCACAATTTCAGCAAAAATCTGACGTTCTGCAATTCACTCAGAAATGGTGCCAAACTGTTGCAAACAATCCCCTGAAAGGTTTTTCGGTGGAAACAGATGGGTTTTTATCATCGAAACAGAATTAGCCCTCGAGGTCTGAAAAACTTTTTTTGAAAAAATCCCTAAGCCGCGCGGTCACAATTTCAGCAAAAATCTGACGTTCTGCAATTCACTCAAAAATGGTGCCAAACTGTTGCAAACGATCCCCTGAAAGGTTTTTCGGTGGAAACAGATTGGTTTTTATCATCGAAACAGAATTAGCCCTCAAGGTCTGAAAAACTTTTTTTTGAAAAAACCCCTAAGCCGCGCGGTCACAATTTCAGCAAAAATCTGACGTTCTGCAATTCACTCAAAAATGGTGGCAAACTGTTGCAAACGATCCCCTGAAAGGTTTTTCGGTGGAAACAGATGGGTTTTTATCATCGAAACAGAATTAGCCCTCGAGGTCTGAACAACCTTTTTTTTAAAAAAAATCCCTAAGCCGCGCGGTCACAATTTCAGCAAAAATCTGACGTTCTGCAATTCACTCAGAAATGGTGCCAAACTGTTGCAAACGATCCCCTGAAAGGTTTTTCGGTGGAGATGGGTTTTTATCATCGAAACAGAATTAGCCCTCGAGGTCTGAAAAACTTTTTTTTGAAAAAATCCCTAAGCCGCGCGGACACAATTTCAGCAAAAATCTGACGTTCTGCAATTCACTCAAAAAAGGTGCCAAACTGTTGCAAACGATCCCCTGAAAGGTTTTTCGGTGGAAACAGATGGGTTTTTATCATCGAAACAGAATTAGCCCTCGAGGTCTGTACAACTTTTTTTTGAAAAAATCCCTAAGCCGCGCGGTCACAATTTCAGCAAAAATCTGACGTTCTGCAATTCACTCATAAATGGTACCAAACTGTTGCAAACGATCCCCTGAAAGGTTTTTAGGTGGAAACAGATGGGTTTTTTTTTATCGAAACAGAATTAGCCCTCGAGGTCTGAACAACTTTTTTTTGAAAAAATCCCTAAGCCGCGCGGTCACAATTTCAGCAAAAATCTGACGTTCTGCAATTCACTCAAAAATGGTGCCAAACTGTTGCAAACGATCCCCTGAAAGGTTTTTCGGTGGATACAGATGGCTTTTTATCATCGAAAAAGAATTAGCCCTCAAGGTCTGAAAAACTTTTTTTTGAAAAAATCCCTAAGCCGCACGGTCACAATTTCAGCAAAAATCTGACGTTCTGCAATTCACTCAAAAATGGTGCCAAACTGTTGCAAACGATCCCCTGAAAGGTTTTTCGGTGGAAACAGATGGGTTTTTATCATTGAAACAGAATTAGCCCTCGAGGTCTGAACAACTGTTTTTTGAAAAAATCCCAAAGCCGCGCGGTCACAATTTCAGCAAAAATCTGACGTTCTGCAATTCACTCAGAAATGGTACCAAACTGTTGCAAACGATCCCCTGAAAGCTTTTTCGGTGGAAACAGATGGGTTTTTTTTTATCGAAACAGAATTAGCCCTCGAGGTCTGAAGAACTTTTTTTTGAAAAAATCCCTAAGCCGCGCGGTCACAATTTCAGCAAAAATCTGACGTTCTGCAATTCACTCAAAAATGGTGCCAAACTGTTGCAAACGATCCCCTGAAAGGTTTTTCGGTGGAAACAGATTGGTTTTTATCATCGAAACAGAATTAGCCCTCAAGGTCTGAAATTTTTTTTTTGAAAAAATCCCTAAGCCGCGCGGTCACAATTTCAGCAAAAATCTGACGTTCTGCAATTCACTCAAAAATGGTGCCAAACTGTTGCAAACGATCCCCTGAAAGGTTTTGCGGTGGAAACAGATGGGTTTTTATCATCGAAACAGAATTAGCCCTCGAGGTCTGAACAACTGTTTTTTGAAAAAATCCCTAAGCCGCGCGGTCACAATTTCAGCAAAAATCTGACGTTCTGCAATTCACTCAGAAATGGTACCAAACTGTTGCAAACAATCCCCTGAAAGGTTTTTCGGTGGAAACAGATGGGTTTTTATCATCGAAAGAGAATTAGCCCTCGAGGTCTGAAAAACTTTTTTTGAAAAAATCCCTAAGCCGCGCGGTCACAATTTCAGCAAAAATCTGACGTTCTGCAATTCACTCAAAAATGGTGCCAAACTGTTGCAAACGATCCCCTGAAAGGTTTTTCGGTGGAAACAGATTGGTTTTTATCATCGAAACAGAATTAGCCCTCAAGGTCTGAAAAACTTTTTTTTGAAAAAACCCCTAAGCCGCGCGGTCACAATTTCAGCAAAAATCTGACGTTCTGCAATTCACTCAAAAATGGTGGCAAACTGTTGCAAACGATCCCCTGAAAGGTTTTTCGGTGGAAACAGATGGGTTTTTATCATCGAAACAGAATTAGCCCTCGAGGTCTGAACAACCTTTTTTTGAAAAAATCCCTAAGCCGCGCGGTCACAATTTCATCAAAAATCTGACGTTCTGCAATTCACTCAAAAATGGTGCCAAACTGTTGCACACGATCCCCTGAAAGGTTTTTCGGTGGAAACAGATGGGTTTTTATCATCGAAACAGAATTAGCCCTCGAGGTCTGAACAACTTTTTTTTGAAAAAATCCCTAAGCCGCGGGGTCACAATTTCAGCAAAAATCTGACGTTCTGCAATTCACTCAAAAATGGTGCCAAACTGTTGCAAACGATCCCCTGAAAGGTTTTTCGGTGGAAACAGATGGGTTTTTATCATCGAAACAGATTTAGCCCTCGAGGTCTGAAAAACTTTTTTTTGAAAAAATCCCTAAGCCGCGCGGTCACAATTTCAGCAAAAATCTGACGTTCTGCAATTCACTCAGAAATGGTACCAAACTGTTGCAAACGATCCCCTGAAAGGTTTTTCGGTGGAAACAGATGGGTTTTTTTTATCGAAACAGAATTAGCCCTCAAGGTCTGAACAACTTTTTTTTGAAAAAATCCCTAAGCCGCGCGGTCACAATTTCAGCAAAAATCTGACATTCTGCAATTCACTCAAAAATGGTGCCAAACTGTTGCAAACGATCCCCTGAAAGGTTTTTCGGTGGAAACAGATGGGTTTTTATCATCAAAACAGAATTAGCCCTCGAGGTCTGAAAAACTTTTTTTTGAAAAAATCCCTAAGCCGCGCGGTCACAATTTCAGCAAAAATCTGACATTCTGCAATTCACTCAAAAATGGTGCCAAACTGTTGCAAACGATCCCCTGAAAGGTTTTTCGGTGGAAACAGATGGGTTTTTATCATCGAAACAGAATTAGCCCTCGAGGTCTGAACAACCTTTTTTTGAAAAAATCCCTAAGCCGCGCGGTCACAATTTCATCAAAAATCTGACGTTCTGCAATTCACTCAAAAATGGTGCCAAACTGTTGCAAACGATCCCCTGAAAGGTTTTTCGGTGGAAACAGATGGGTTTTTATCATCGAAACAGAATTAGCCCTCAAGGTCTGAACAACTTTTTTTTTAAAAAATCCCTAAGCCGCGCGGTCACAATTTCAGCAAAAATCTGACGTTCTGCAATTCACTCAAAAATGGTGCCAAACTGTTGCAAACGATCCCCTGAAAGATTTTTCGGTGGAAACAGATGGGTTTTTATCATCGAAACAGAATTAGCCCTCAAGGTCTGAACAACTTTTTTTTGAAAAAATCCCTAAGCCGCGCGGTCACAATTTCAGCAAAAATCTGACGTACTGCAATTCACTCAAAAATGGTGCCAAACTGTAGCAAACGATCCCCTGAAAGGTTTTTCGGTGGAAACAGATGGGTTTTTATCATCGAAACAGAATTAGCCCTTGAGGTCTGAAAAACTTTTTTTTGAAAAAATCCCTAAGCCGCGCGGTCACAATTTCAGCAAAAATCTGACGTTCTTCAATTCACTCAAAAATGGTGCCAAACTGTTGCAAACGATCCCCTGAAAGGTTTTTCGGTGGAAACAGATGGGTTTTTATCATCGAAACAGAATTATCCCCCGAGGTCTGAAAAACTTTTTTTTGAAAAAATCCCTAAGCCGCGCGGTCACAATTTCAGCAAAAATCTGACATTCTGCAATTCACTCAAAAATGGTGCCAAACTGTTGCAAACGATCCCCTGAAAGGTTTTTCGGTGGAAACAGATGGGTTTTTATCATCGAAACAGAATTAGCCCTCGAGGTCTGAACAACTTTTTTTTGAAAAAATCCCTAAGCCGCGCGGTCACAATTTCAGCAAAAATCTGACGTTCTGCAATTCACTCAAAAATGGTGCCAAACTGTTGCACACGATCCCCTGAAAGGTTTTTCGGTGGAAACAGATGGGTTTTTATCATCGAAACAGAATTAGCCCTCGAGGTCTGAACAACTTTTTTTTGAAAAAATCCCTAAGCCGCGGGGTCACAATTTCAGCAAAAATCTGACGTTCTGCAATTCACTCAAAAATGGTGCCAAACTGTTGCAAACGATCCCCTGAAAGGTTTTTCGGTGGAAACAGATGGGTTTTTATCATCGAAACAGATTTAGCCCTCGAGGTCTGAAAAACCTTTTTTTGAAAAAATCCCTAAGCCGCGCGGTCACAATTTCAGCAAAAATCTGACGTTCTGCAATTCACTCAAAAATGGTGCCAAACTGTTGCAAACGATTCCCTGAAAGGTTTCTCGGTGGAAACAGATGGGTTTTTATCATTGAAACAGAATTAGCCCTCGAGGTCTGAACAACTTTTTTTTGAAAAAATCCCTAAGCCGCACGGTCACAATTTCAGCAAAAATCTGACGTTCTGCAATTCACTCAGAAATGGTACCAAACTGTTGCAAACGATCCCCTGAAAGGTTTTTCGGTGGAAACAGATGGGTTTTTTTTATCGAAACAGAATTAGCCCTCAAGGTCTGAACAACTTTTTTTTGAAAAAATCCCTAAGCCGCGCGGTCACAATTTCAGCAAAAATCTGACATTCTGCAATTCACTCAAAAATGGTGCCAAACTGTTGCAAACGATCCCCTGAAAGGTTTTTCGGTGGAAACAGATGGGTTTTTATCATCGAAACAGAATTAGCCCTCAAGGTCTGAACAACTTTTTTTTGAAAAAATCCCTAAGCCGCGCGGTCACAATTTCAGCAAAAATCTGACGTACTGCAATTCACTCAAAAATGGTGCCAAACTGTTGCAAACGATCCCCTGAAAGGTTTTTCGGTGGAAACAGATGGGTTTTTATCATCGAAACAGAATTAGCCCTCGAGGTCTGAACAACTTTTTTTTGAAAAAATCCCTAAGCCGCGCGGTCACAATTTCAGCAAAAATCTGACGTTCTGCAATTCACTCAAAAATGGTGCCAAACTGTTGCAAACGATCCCCTGAAAGGTTTTTCTGTGGAAACAGATGGGTTTTTATCATCGAAACAGAATTAGCCCTTGAGGTCTGAAAAACTTTTTTTTGAAAAAATCCCTAAGCCGCGCGGTCACAATTTCAGCAAAAATCTGACGTTCTTCAATTCACTCAAAAATGGTGCCAAACTGTTGCAAACGATCCCCTGAAAGGTTTTTCAGTGGAAACAGATGGGTTTTTATCATCGAAACAGAATTAGCCCTCGAGGTCTGAACAACTTTTTTTGAAAAAATCCCTAAGCCGCGCGGTCACAATTTCAGCAAAAATCTGACGTTCTGCAATTCACTCAAAAATGGTGCCAAGCTGTTGCAAACGATCCCCTGAAAGGTTTTTCGGTGGAAACAGATGGGTTTTTATCATCGAAACAGAATTAGCCCTCGAGGTCTGAACAACTTTTTTTTGAAAAAATCCCTAAGCCGCGCGGTCACAATTTCAGCAAAAATCTGACGTTCTGCAATTCACTCAAAAATGGTGCCAAACTGTTGCAAACGATCCCCTGAAAGGTTTTTCTGTGGAAACAGATGGGTTTTTATCATCGAAACAGAATTAGCCCTTGAGGTCTGAAAAACTTTTTTTTGAAAAAATCCCTAAGCCGCACGGTCACAATTTCAGCAAAAATCTGACGTTCTGCAATTCACTCAAAAATGCTGCCAAACTGTTGCAAACGATCCCCTGAAAGGTTTTTCGGTGGAAACAGATGGGTTTTTATCATCGAAACAGAATTAGCCCTCAAGGTCTGAACAACTTTTTTTTGAAAAAATCCGTAAGCCGCGCGGTCACAATTTCAGCAAAAATCTGACGTTCTGCAATTCACTCAGAAATGGTGCCAAACTGTTGCAAACGATCCCCTGAAAGGTTTTTCGGTGGAAACAGATGGGTTTTTATCATCGAAACAGAATTAGCCCTCGAGGTCTGAACAACTTTTTTTTGAAAAAATCCCTAAGCCGCGCGGTCACAATTTCAGCAAAAATCTGACGTTCTGCAATTCACTCAAAAATGGTGCCAAGCTGTTGCAAACGATCCCCTGAAAGGTTTTTCGGTGGAAACAGATGGGTTTTTTATCATCGAAACAGAATTAGCCCTCGAGGTCTGAACAACTTTTTTTTGAAAAAAATCCCTAAGCCGCGCTGTCAAAATTTCAGCAAAAATCTGACGTTCTGCAATTCACTCAAAAATGGTGCCAAACTGTTGCAAACGATCCCCTGAAAGGTTTTTCGGTGGAAACAGATGGGTTTTTATCATCGAAACAGAATTAGCCCACGAGGTCTGAATAACCTTTTTTTGAAAAAATCCCTAAGCCGCACGGTCACAATTTCAGCAAAAATCTGACGTTCTGCAATTCACTCAAAAATGGTGCCAAACTGTTGCAAACGATCCCCTGAAAGGTTTTTCTGTGGAAACAGATGTGTTTTTATCATCGAAACAGAATTAGCCCTCGAGGTCTGAAAAACTTTTTTTTGAAAAAATCCCTAAGCCGCGCGGTCACAATTTCAGCAAAAATCTGACGTTCTGCAATTCACTCAAAAATGGTGCCAAACTGTTGCAAACGATCCCCTGAAAGGTTTTTCGGTGGAAACAGATGGGTTTTTATCATCGAAACAGAATTAGCCCTCGAGGTCTGAAAAACCTTTTTTTTGAAAAAAATCCCTAAGCCGCGCGGTCACAATTTCAGCAAAAATCTGACGTTCTGCAATTCACTCAAAAATGGTGCCAAACTGTTGCAAACGATCCCCTGAAAGATTTTTCGGTGGAAACAGATGGGTTTTTTATCATCGAAACAGAATTAGCCCTCGAGGTCTGAACAACCTTTTTTTGAAAAAAATCCCTAAGCCGCGCTGTCAAAATTTCAGCAAAAATCTGACGTTCTGCAATTCACTCAAAAATGGTGCCAAACTGTTGCAAACGATCCCCTGAAAGGTTTTTCGGTGGAAACAGATGGGTTTTTATCATCGAAACAGAATTAGCCCTCGAGGTCTGAACAACTTTTTTTTGAAAAAATCCCTAAGCCGCGCGGTCACAATTTCAGCAAAAATCTGACGTTCTGCAATTCACTCAAAAATGGTGCCAAACTGTTGCAAACGATCCCCTGAAAGATTTTTCGGTGGAAACAGATGGGTTTTTATCATCGAAACAGAATTAGCCCTCGAGGTCTGAAAAACTTTTTTTGAAAAAATCCCTAAGCCGCGCGGTCACAATTTCAGCAAAAATCAGACGTTCTGCAATTCACTCAAAAATGGTGCCAAATTGTAGGAAACGATCCCCTGAAAGGTTTTTCGGTGGAAACAGATGGGTTTTTATCATCGAAACAGAATTAGCCCTCAAGGTCTGAACAACTTTTTTTGGAAAAAATCCCTAAGCCGCGCGGTCACAATTTCAGCAAAAATCTGACGTACTGCAATTCACTCAAAAATGGTGCCAAACTGTTGCAAACGATCCCCTGAAAGGTTTTTCGGTGGAAACAGATGGGTTTTTATCATCGAAACAGAATTAGCCCTCGAGGTCTGAACAACTTTTTTTTGAAAAAATCCCTAAGCCGCGCGGTCACAATTTCAGCAAAAATCTGACGTTCTGCAATTCACTCAAAAATGCTGCCAAGCTGTTGCAAACGATCCCCTGAAAGGTTTTTCGGTGGAAACAGATGGGTTTTTATCATCGAAACAGAATTAGCCCTCGAGGTCTGAACAACTTTTTTTTGAAAAAATCCCTAAGCCGCGCGGTCACAATTTCAGCAAAAATCTGACGTTCTGCAATTCACTCAAAAATGGTGCCAAACTGTTGCAAACGATCCCCTGAAAGGTTTTTCGGTGGAAACAGATGGGTTTTTATCATCGAAACAGAATTAGCCCTCGAGGTCTGAACAACTTTTTTTTGAAAAAATCCCTAAGCCGCGCGGTCACAATTTCAGCAAAAATCTGACGTTCTGCAATTCACTCAAAAATGGTGCCAAACTGTTGCAAACGATCCCCTGAAAGGTTTTTCTGTGGAAACAGATGGGTTTTTATCATCGAAACAGAATTAGCCCTTGAGGTCTGAAAAACTTTTTTTTGAAAAATTCCCTATGCCGCGCGGTCACAATTTCAGCAAAAATCTGACGTTCTGCAATTCACTCAAAATGCTGCCAAACTGTTGCAAACGATCCCCTGAAAGGTTTTTCGGTGGAAACAGATGGGTTTTTATCATCGAAACAGAATTAGCCCTCAAGGTCTGAACAACTTTTTTTTGAAAAAATCCGTAAGCCGCGCGGTCACAATTTCAGCAAAAATCTGACGTTCTGCAATTCACTCAGAAATGGTACCAAACTGTTGCAAACGATCCCCTGACAGGTTTTTCGGTGGAAACAGATGGGTTTTTTTTATCGAAACAGAATTAGCCCTCGAGGTCTGAACAACTTTTTTTTTAAAAAATCCCTAAGCCGCGCGGTCACAATTTCAGCAAAAATCTGACGTTCTTCAATTCACTCAAAAATGGTGCCAAACTGTTGCAAACGATCCCCTGAAAGGTTTTTCGGTGGAAACAGATGGGTTTTTATCATCGAAACAGAATTAGCCCTCGAGGTCTGAAAAACTTTTTTTGAAAAAATCCCTAAGCCGCGCGGTCACAATTTCAGCAAAAATCAGACGTTCTGCAATTCACTCAAAAATGGTGCCAAATTGTAGCAAACGATCCCCTGAAAGGTTTTTCGGTGGAAACAGATGGGTTTTTATCATCGAAACAGAATTAGCCCTCAAGGTCTGAACAACTTTTTTTAAAAAAAATCCCTAAGCCGCGCGGTCACAATTTCAGCAAAAATCTGACGTACTGCAATTCAATCAAAAATGGTGCCAAACTGTTGCAAACGATCCCCTGAAAGGTTTTTCGGTGGAAACAGATGGGTTTTTATCATCGAAACAGAATTAGCCCTCGAGGTCTGAACAACTTTTTTTGAAAAAATCCCTAAGCCGCGCGGTCACAATTTCAGCAAAAATCTGACGTTCTGCAATTCACTCAAAAATGGTGCCAAACTGTTGCAAACGATCCCCTGAAAGGTTTTTCGGTGGAAACAGATGGGTTTTTATCATCGAAACAGAATTAGCCCTCGAGGTCTGAAAAACTTTTTTTGAAAAAATCCCTAAGCCGCGCGGTCACAATTTCAGCAAAAATCAGACGTTCTGCAATTCACTCAAAAATGGTGCCAAACTGTTGCAAACGATCCCCTGAAAGGTTTTTCGGTGGAAACAGATGGGTTTTTATCATCGAAACAGAATTAGCCCTCGAGGTCTGAAAAACTTTTTTTTGAAAAAATCCCTAAGCCGCGCGGTCACAATTTCAGCAAAAATCTGACGTTCTGCAATTCACTCAAAAATGGTGCCAAACTGTTGCAAACGATCCCCTGAAAGGTTTTTCGGTGGAAACAGATGGGTTTTTATCATCGAAACAGAATTAGCCCTCGAGGTCTGAAAAACCTTTTTTTAAAAAAAATCCCTAAGCCACGCGGTCACAATTTCAGCAAAAATCTGACGTTCTTCAATTCACTCATAAATGGTGCCAAACTGTTGCAAACGATCCCCTGAAAGGTTTTTCGGTGGAAACAGATGGGTTTTTATCATCGAAACAGAATTAGCCCTCGAGGTCTGAAAAACTTTTTTTGAAAAAATCCCTAAGCCGCGCGGTCACAATTTCAGCAAAAATCAGACGTTCTGCAATTCACTCAAAAATGGTGCCAAATTGTAGCAAACGATCCCCTGAAAGGTTTTTCGGTGGAAACAGATGGGTTTTTATCATCGAAACAGAATTAGCCCGCGAGGTCTGAACAACCTTTTTTTGAAAAAATCCCTAAGCCGCGCGGTCACAATTTCATCAAAAATCTGACGTTCTGCAATTCACTCAAAAATGGTGCCAAACTGTTGCAAACGATCCCCTGAAAGGTTTTTCGGTGGAAACAGATGGGTTTTTATCATCGAAACAGAATTAGCCCTCGAGGTCTGAAAAACTTTTTTTAAAAAAAATCCTTAAGCCGCGCGGTCACAATTTCAGCAAAAATCTGACGTTCTGCAATTCACTCAAAAATGGTGCCAAACTGTTGCAAACGATCCCCTGAAAGGTTTTTCGGTGGAAACAGATGGGTTTTTATCATCGAAACAGAATTAGCCCTCGAGGTCTGAACAACTTTTTTTTAAAAAAATCCCTAAGCCACGCGGTCACAATTTCAGCAAAAATCTGACGTTCTGCAATTCACTCAGAAATGGTACCAAACTGTTGCAAACGATCCCCTGAAAGGTTTTTCGGTGGAAACAGATTTTTTTTTTTATCGAAACAGAATTAGCCCTCGAGGTCTGAACAACTTTTTTTTGAAAAATTCCCTATGCCGCGCGGTCACAATTTCAGCAAAAATCTGACGTTCTGCAATTCACTCAAAAATGGTGCCAAACTGTTGCAAACGATCCCCTGAAAGGTTTTTCGGTGGAAACAGATGGGTTTTTATCATCGAAACAGAATTAGCCCTCGAGGTCTGAACAACTTTTTTTTGAAAAAATCCCTAAGCCGCGCGGTCACAATTTCAGCAAAAATCTGACGTTCTGCAATTCACTCAGAAATGGTACCAAACTGTTGCAAACGATCCCCTGACAGGTTTTTCGGTGGAAACAGATGGGTTTTTTTTATCGAAACAGAATTAGCCCTCGAGGTCTGAACAACTTTTTTTTAAAAAAATCCCTAAGCCGCGCGGTCACAATTTCAGCAAAAATCTGACGTTCTTCAATTCACTCAAAAATGGTGCCAAACTGTTGCAAACGATCCCCTGAAAGGTTTTTCGGTGGAAACAGATGGGTTTTTATCATCGAAACAGAATTAGCCCTCGAGGTCTGAAAAACTTTTTTTGAAAAAATCCCTAAGCCGCGCGGTCACAATTTCAGCAAAAATCAGACGTTCTGCAATTCACTCAAAAATGGTGCCAAATTGTAGCAAACGATCCCCTGAAAGGTTTTTCGGTGGAAACAGATGGGTTTTTATCATCGAAACAGAATTAGCCCTCAAGGTCTGAACAACTTTTTTTAAAAAAAATCCCTAAGCCGCGCGGTCACAATTTCAGCAAAAATCTGACGTACTGCAATTCAATCAAAAATGGTGCCAAACTGTTGCAAACGATCCCCTGAAAGGTTTTTCGGTGGAAACAGATGGGTTTTTATCATCGAAACAGAATTAGCCCTCGAGGTCTGAACAACTTTTTTTTGAAAAAATCCCTAAGCTGCGCGGTCACAATTTCAGCAAAAATCTGACGTTCTGCAAATCACTCAAAAATGGTGCCAAACTGTAGCAAACGATCCCCTGAAAGGTTTTTCGGTGGAAACAGATGGGTTTTTATCATCGAAGCAGAATTAGCCCTTGAGGTCTGAAAAACTTTTTTTTGAAAAAATCCCTAAGCCGCGCGGTCACAATTTTAGCAAAAATCTGACGTTCTGCAATTCACTCAAAAATGGTGCCAAACTGTAGCAAACGATCCCCTGAAAGGTTTTTCGGTGGAAACAGATGGGTTTTTATCATCGAAGCAGAATTAGCCCTCGAGGTCTGAACAACTGACGACTGCTGGTGCTGCTGCTTGCGTGAGTGCTGGGAGGGCCGCTCCCTTTCTGCCAACTCCATCTGGCCTAGGGGCGGGGCCTGCATTCATCGCCACAGCATAAGAGGCCTGGGAGAGGCCTCCGGGACACGACTGCTGGTGCTGCTGCTTGCATGAGTGCTGGGAGGACCGCTCCCTTTCTGCCAACTCCATCTGGTCTAGGGGGCGGGGCCTGCATTCATCGCCACAGCATAAGAGGCCTGGAAGAGGCCTCCGGGACACAACTGCTGGTGCTGCTGCTTGCGTGAGTGCTGGGAGGACCGCTCCCTTTCTGCCAATTCCATCTGGCCTAGGGGACGGGGCCTGCATTCATCGCCACAGCATAAGAGGTCTGGGAGAGGCCTCCGGGACACGACTGCTGGTGCTGCTGCTTGCGTGAGTGCTGGGAGGACCGCTCCCTTTCTGCCAACTCCATCTGGCCTAGGGGGCGGGGCCTGCATTCATCGCCACAGCATAAGAGGTCTGGTGAGGCCTCCGGGACACGACTGCTGTTGCTGCTTCGTGAGTGCTGGGAAGACCGCTCCCTCTCCTGCCAACTCCATCCAGCCTAGGGGGCGGGGCCTGCACTACCATCACAGTTTAGAGGACAGAGCAGCTACCGGCAGCAATGGACAAAATAGTTTTAAATGTTTTAATTGCTTTTAATTTGCAGCACCTTAAATGGGGGTTGTTGTTTTTTATAATATTATATTATTTCATTATCTGCTGCAAATGTTAAAGATGTTTATATATATTTTAAGGTGTTTTAAAGGTGCTTTTATTGTTTACTTTGTTGTACCACCGTGAATGGTGGTTTTTATTTATGTATTTTTGTTGTTCCATTTTGTTTTGTTTTTGGGGTTGGACACTGAGTGGGGCGGGGATTGGTTTTGTTTGGGCATAATTGTTTTGGTTGTTTTGTTTTCTATTTGTAAATGGAGGTTAGTATGAGGCTTGGGATTGCGACCGTGGAGGGGCGAGGGAGGTATGGCGGTGGGGGCAGATGTTATAGGCGAAGGGGATCGAGATATGGATATGCTCGTACCCCTTCCAATCTGCGCCCCATCCCGAGAGACGAGGGTAGGGTGAGCAAGGATTACTCACCTCCTTCACTGGTGTTGTGCAATGCCAGGTCTATAGGCAACAAAACTGCTACCCTGCGAGATTTCTTTATCTCGCAGGGAGTTGACCTGGCTTGTGTGACGGAGACCTGGGTGCGCGAAGGGGTAACTGTTACCTTACGAGAGATGGCGCCCCCGGGTTTCTCTGTCCTCCACCAGTCACGGACTGTGGGCCGGGGGGGAGGGGTGGCAGTATTAATCCGGGAAGATTGTTCTTTCAGGGCTCTACCATCGCCATCGATCCCTGGCATTGAATGTGTTGGCCTAGTGTGGGGCTCCGAGGAGAGCTTGGCTGTCTGGCTGGTGTACCGGCCACCTAGCGCACCAGCAGCCACCCTGTCAGGCCTGCTGGAGGCGGTGGCCGGCTGGGCCTTGGAGTTCCCTAACCTATTGGTATTGGGAGACTTCAACTTCCACGCTGATGCCACTCCCTCCTCACAGGCTCTGGACCTGGTGTCTTCCATGGCGACACTAGGGCTCTCCCAGTTTGTTTCGGGCCCCACACATCAAGCAGGCCACACGCTGGATTTGATCTTTGGCGCCGGTATAGATGTGATCATGTCTCCTTCGATGAAGGTGCCATGGTCTGATCACTACGCTCTGAAAGCCAGGATTGACTTTCCACCCCCACCCTGCTTAGGTGGCGAGCCGATTTGGGCTCGCCCGCGGAGGCTGATGGACCCGGATAGATTCCGTCAAGCCTTGCGGGACCTTGCTCCCCCTGGCGACTCATTGACTGAGCTTGTTGAGGGCTGGAATGCCCAGCTCCTGGCAGCCATCGATGAGATCGCACCTAAGCGCCCTCTGCGACCCCGCAGAAACCGGGCTCCCTGGTTTACCGAGGAGCTTCGGAAAATGAAGCGGGGCCTCAGACGGCTAGAGCGAGTATGGCGGGGTGCCCGTGACGGAGCCTCAAGAACATCTTATAGGGTTTTTATGAAAACCTATGAGATGGCAGTGAAGGCTGCTAAGAAGTCTTACTTCTCGGCCTCCATTGCATCCGCTAGCTCTCGCCCGGCGCAATTATTTAGTATAATTCGGTCTTTAACGTCCCTTGAAGGACTACCAAATTTAAATAACAATCTGACACACAGCTGTGAGGCATTTGCGAGCTTTTTTGCGGAGAAGGTCCTGTTGCTCCGCCATGACCTCTCTGCCAATTTGGATACAATAAAGGAACTGGAGGCCCCTCGACTGTCCTCGGGTCCAGTATTGGACCACTTTGACCGGATATCTCCAGCTGATGTGGACAGATTCCTCCAAGCTGGAAAGCCCACCACCTGTCCTCTTGACCCGTGCCCGTCATGGCTGATTAGAGCATGTCCAGACGAGGTGCGGGGCCCCCTGGGGGATATCATCAATTTGTCCCTTGGCACCGGGATATTCCCAGGGGAACTGAAGGAGGCGGTGGTGCGTCCGCTCTTAAAGAAAACATCATTAGATCCCTCAGATCTATCCAATTACCGCCCGGTCTCGAATCTTCCATTCCTGGGTAAGGTGATTGAGAGAGCGGTTGCTGAACAGCTTGGTAGGTTTCTGGATGAAACATCTGCTCTGGACCCATTCCAGTCCGGCTTCCGCGCTGGTCATGGGACCGAGACGGCTCTGGTCGCCCTAACAGATGATCTCCGCAGGCAGCTGGATCGAGGCGGGTCAGGGCTGCTGATTCTTCTAGATCTGTCAGCAGCCTTTGACATGGTCGATCACGAACTCCTGGACCACCGCCTTGCCGACGTGGGGATCCAGGGCACAGTCCTTCAATGGCTGCGCTCGTTTCTCTCTGGTCGGGGACAGAGGGTGGCGCTTGGGGGGGAATTGTCATCACGCCACTCCTTGGTGTGTGGAGTGCCTCAGGGTGCAATTCTCTCCCCGATGCTTTTTAACATCTTTATGCGCCCCCTCGCCCAGCTTGTCCGGAGTTTTGGGCTGGGTTGCCATCAGTATGCTGATGACACCCAACTCTATCTGTTGATGGATGGCCATCCTGACTCGGCCCCAGACACACTGACCAGATGTCTGGAAGCTGTGGCTGGATGGTTACGTGGGAGCCGGTTGAAGTTAAATCCTTCGAAGACAGAGGTCCTCTGGCTGGGGCGGGAAGATATGGGATCAGGGGGGCAACTCCCATCTCTTGCGGGGGTGCAATTAGTGCCAGCACCGTCCGTTAAGAGTTTGGGTGTAATCTTCGATACCTCCCTCTCTATGGAGTCGCAGATTACAGCTATAACAAAGGCGGCATTTTTTCATCTCCGCCAAGCTAAGCAGTTGGCCCCTTATCTCTCTCGTCCTGACCTAGCCACTGTGATCCATGCGACGGTCACCTCCAGACTGGATTATTGTAACTCGCTCTACGTGGGGCTGCCCTTGAGACTGACCCAGAAACTCCAGCGGGTGCAGAATGCCGCGGCGAGACTCCTTATGGGGTCTTCGCTGCGAGAGCACATTCATCCGGTATTATACCAGCTGCACTGGCTCCCGGTGGAGTACAGGATCAGGTTTAAAGTGCTGGTTTTAACCTTTAAAGCCCTATACGGCCTAGGACCCTCGTACCTACGGGACCGCCTCTCCTGGTATGCCCCACAGAGAAACCTACGGTCTGCAAATAATAACATCCTCAAGGTCCCAGGCCTCAGAGAGGTTAGGCTGGCCTCAACTAGAGCCAGGGCCTTCTCGGCTGCAGCTCCAAACTGGTGGAATGCTCTGTCAAAAGAGACTAGGGCCCTGCGGGACCTGACATCTTTCCGCAGGGCCTGCAAGACAGAGTTGGTCAGGGCGCAGCCTGACTCCCTCCTCTGGCAACCTGCACATAATTCTGCATAATTGGTTGCCATCAATTTGATTTAATTAATTTTATAATGAAATATTTTAGATTGTGTGATTATTTGACTGATTATTTGATTGTTGTTAGCCGCACTGAGCCCGGCTTTGGCTGGGGAGGGCGGGATATAAATAAAATTTATTATTATTATTATTTTTGAAAAAATCCCTAAGCCGCGCGGTCAAAATTTCAGCAAAAATCTGACGTTCTGCAATTCAGTCAGAAATGGTGCCAAACTGTTGCAAACGATACCCTGAAAGGTTTTTCGGTGGAAACAGATGGGTTTTTATCATCGAAACAGAATTAGCCCTCGAGGTCTGAACAACTTTTTTTTGAAAAAATCCCTAAGCCGCGCGGTCACAATTTCAGCAAAAATCTGACGTTCTGCAATTCACTCAAAAATGGTGCCAAGCTGTTGCAAACGATCCCCTGAAAGGTTTTTCGGTGGAAACAGATGGGTTTTTATCATCGAAACAGAATTAGCCCTCGAGGTCTGAACAACTTTTTTTTGAAAAAAATCCCTAAGCCGCGCGGTCACAATTTCAGCAAAAATCTGACGTTCTGCAATTCACTCAAAAATGGTGCCAAACTGTTGCAAACGATCCCCTGAAAGGTTTTTCTGTGGAAACAGATGGGTTTTTATCATCGAAACAGAATTAGCCCTTGAGGTCTGAAAAACTTTTTTTTGAAAAAATCCCTAAGCCGCGCAGTCACAATTTCAGCAAAAATCTGACGTTCTGCAATTCACTCAAAAATGGTGCCAAACTGTAGCAAACGATCCCCTGAAAGGTTTTTCGGTGGAAACAGATGGGTTTTTATCATCGAAACAGAATTAGCCCTCGAGGTCTGAACAACTTTTTTTTGAAAAAATCCCTAAGCCGCGCGGTCACAATTTCAGCAAAAATCTGACGTTCTGCAATTCACTCAAAAATGGTGCCAAACTGTTGCAAACGATCCCCTGAAAGGTTTTTCGGTGGAAACAGATGGGTTTTTATCATCGAAACAGAATTAGCCCGCGAGGTCTGAACAACCTTTTTTTGAAAAAATCCCTAAGCCGCGCGGTCAAAATTTCAGCAAAAATCTGACGTTCTGCAATTCACTCAAAAATGGTGCCAAACTGTTGCAAACGATCCCCTGAAAGGTTTTTCGGTGGAAACAGATGGGTTTTTATCATCGAAACAGAATTAGCCCTCGAGGTCTGAAAAACTTTTTTTTGAAAAAATCCCTAAGCCGCGCGGTCACAATTTCAGCAAAAATCTGACGTTCTGCAATTCACTCAAAAATGGTGCCAAACTGTTGCAAACGATCCCCTGAAAGGTTTTTCGGTGGAAACAGATGGGTTTTTATCATCGAAACAGAATTAGCCCTCGAGGTCTGAAAAACCTTTTTTTTGAAAAAAATCCCTAAGCCGCGCGGTCACAATTTCAGCAAAAATCTGACGTTCTGCAATTCACTCAAAAATGGTGCCAAACTGTTGCAAACGATCCCCTGAAAGGTTTTTCGGTGGAAACAGATGGGTTTTTATCATCGAAACAGAATTAGCCCTCGAGGTCTGAAAAACTTTTTTTTGAAAAAATCCCTAAGCCGCGCGGTCACAATTTCAGCAAAAATCTGACGTTCTGCAATTCACTCAAAAATGGTGCCAAACTGTTGCAAACGATCCCCTGAAAGGTTTTTCGGTGGAAACAGATGGGTTTTTATCATCGAAACAGAATTAGCCCTCGAGGTCTGAAAAACCTTTTTTTTGAAAAAAATCCCTAAGCCGCGCGGTCACAATTTCAGCAAAAATCTGACGTTCTGCAATTCACTCAAAAATGGTGCCAAACTGTTGCAAACGATCCCCTGAAAGGTTTTTCAGTGGAAACAGATGGGTTTTTATCATTGAAACAGAATTAGCCCTCGAGGTCTGAACAACTTTTTTTTTGAAAAAATCCCTAAGCCGCGCGGTCACAATTTCAGCAAAAATCTGACGTTCTGCAATTCACTCAAAAATGGTGCCAAACTGTTGCAAATGATCCCCTGAAAGGTTTTTCGGTGGAAACAGATGGGTTTTTTTTATCGAAACAGAATTAGCCCTCGAGGTCTGAACAACTTTTTTTTGAAAAAATCCCTAAGCCGCGCGGTCACAATTTCAGCAAAAATCTGACGTTCTTCAATTCACTCAAAAATGGTGCCAAACTGTTGCAAACAATCCCCTGAAAGGTTTTTCAGTGGAAACAGATGGGTTTTTATCATCGAAACAGAATTAGCCCTCGAGGTCTAAAAAACTTTTTTTGAAAAAATCCCTAAGCCGCGCGGTCACAATTTCAGCAAAAATCAGACGTTCTGCAATTCACTCAAAAATGGTGCCAAATTGTAGCAAACGATCCCCTGAAAGGTTTTTCGGTGGAAACAGATAGGTTTTTATCATCGAAACAGAATTAGCCCTCAAGGTCTGAACAACTTTTTTTTGAAAAAATCCCTAAGCCGCGCGGTCACAATTTCAGCAAAAATCTGACGTACTGCAATTCACTCAAAAATGGTGCCAAACTGTTGCAAACGATCCCCTGAAAGGTTTTTCGGTGGAAACAGATGGGTTTTTATCATCGAAACAGAATTAGCCCTCGAGGTCTGAACAACTTTTTTTTGAAAAAATCCCTAAGCCGCGCGGTCACAATTTCAGCAAAAATCTGACGTTCTGCAATTCACTCAAAAATGGTGCCAAGCTGTTGCAAACGATCCCCTGAAAGGTTTTTCGGTGGAAACAGATGGGTTTTTTATCATCGAAACAGAATTAGCCCTCGAGGTCTGAACAACTTTTTTTTGAAAAAAATCCCTAAGCCGCGCTGTCAAAATTTCAGCAAAAATCTGACGTTCTGCAATTCACTCAAAAATGGTGCCAAACTGTTGCAAACGATCCCCTGAAAGGTTTTTCGGTGGAAACAGATGGGTTTTTATCATCGAAACAGAATTAGCCCGCGAGGTCTGAACAACCTTTTTTTGAAAAAATCCCTGAGCCGCGCGGTCACAATTTCAGCAAAAATCAGACGTTCTGCAATTCACTCAAAAATGGTGCCAAATTGAAGCAAACGATCCCCTGAAAGGTTTTTCGGTGGAAACAGATGGGTTTTTATCATCGAAACAGAATTAGCCCTCAAGGTCTGAACAATTTTTTTTTGAAAAAATCCCTAAGCCGCGCGGTCACAATTTCAGCAAAAATCTGACGTACTGCAATTCACTCAAAAATGGTGCCAAACTGTTGCAAACGATCCCCTGAAAGGTTTTTCGGTGGAAACAGATGGGTTTTTATCATCGAAACAGAATTAGCCCTTGAGGTCTGAAAAATTTTTTTAAAAAAAAATCCCTAAGCCGCGCTGTCAAAATTTCAGCAAAAATCTGACGTTCTGCAATTCACTCAAAAATGGTGCCAAACTGTAGCAAACGATCCCCTGAAAGGTTTTTCGGTGGAAACAGATGGGTTTTTTTTATCGAAACAGAATTAGCCCTCGAGGTCTGAACAACTTTTTTTTGAAAAAATCCCTAAGCCGCGCGGTCACAATTTCAGCAAAAATCTGACGTTCTTCAATTCACTCAAAAATGGTGCCAAACTGTAGCAAACGATCCCCTGAAAGGTTTTTCGGTGGAAACAGATGGTTTTTTATCATCGAAGCAGAATTAGCCCTCGAGGTCTGAAGAACTTTTTTTTGAAAAAATCCCTAAGCCGAACGGTCACAAATTCAGCAAAAATCTGACGTTCTGCAATTCACTCAAAAATGGTGCCAAGCTGTTGCAAACGATCCCCTAAAAGGTTTTTCGGTGGAAACAGATGGGTTTTTATCATCGAAACAGAATTAGCCCTCGAGGTCTGAACAACTTTTTTTTGAAAAAAATCCCTAAGCCGCGCTGTCAAAATTTCAGCAAAAATCTGACGTTCTGCAATTCACTAAAAAATGGTGCCAAACTGTTGCAAACGATCCCCTGAAAGGTTTTTCGGTGGAAACAGATGGGTTTTTATCATCGAAACAGAATTAGCCCTCGAGGTCTGAAAAACCTTTTTTTTTAATAAATCCCTAAGCCGCGCGGTCACAATTTCAGCAAAAATCTGACGTTCTGCAATTCACTCAAAAATGGAGCCAAACTGTTGCAAACGATCCCCTGAAAGGTTTTTCAGTGGAAACAGATGGGTTTTTATCATTGAAACAGAATTAGCCCTCGAGGTCTGAACAACTTTTTTTTTGAAAAAATCCCTAAGCCGCGCGGTCACAATTTCAGCAAAAATCTGACGTTCTGCAATTCACTCAAAAATGGTGCCAAACTGTTGCAAATGATCCCCTGAAAGGTTTTTCGGTGGAAACAGATGGGTTTTTTTTATCGAAACAGAATTAGCCCTCGAGGTCTGAACAACTTTTTTTTGAAAAAATCCCTAAGCCGCGCGGTCACAATTTCAGCAAAAATCAGACGTTCTGCAATTCACTCAAAAATGGTGCCAAACTGTTGCAAACAATCCCCTGAAAGGTTTTTCAGTGGAAACAGATGGGTTTTTATCATCGAAACAGAATTAGCCCTCGAGGTCTAAAAAACTTTTTTTGAAAAAATCCCTAAGCCGCGCGGTCACAATTTCAGCAAAAATCAGACGTTCTGCAATTCACTCAAAAATGGTGCCAAATTGTAGCAAACGATCCCCTGAAAGGTTTTTCGGTGGAAACAGATAGGTTTTTATCATCGAAACAGAATTAGCCCTCAAGGTCTGAACAACTTTTTTTTGAAAAAATCCCTAAGCCGCGCTGTCAAAATTTCAGCAAAAATCTGACGTTCTGCAATTCACTCAAAAATGGTGCCAAACTGTTGCAAACGATCCCCTGAAAGGTTTTTCGGTGGAAACAGATGGGTTTTTATCATCGAAACAGAATTAGCCCGCGAGGTCTGAACAACCTTTTTTTGAAAAAATCCCTGAGCCGCGCGGTCACAATTTCAGCAAAAATCAGACGTTCTGCAATTCACTCAAAAATGGTGCCAAATTGAAGCAAACGATCCCCTGAAAGGTTTTTCGGTGGAAACAGATGGGTTTTTATCATCGAAACAGAATTAGCCCTCAAGGTCTGAACAACTTTTTTTTGAAAAAATCCCTAAGCCGCGCGGTCACAATTTCAGCAAAAATCTGACGTACTGCAATTCACTCAAAAATGGTGCCAAACTGTTGCAAACGATCCCCTGAAAGGTTTTTCGGTGGAAACAGATGGGTTTTTATCATCGAAACAGAATTAGCCCTTGAGGTCTGAAAAATTTTTTTTAAAAAAAATCCCTAAGCCGCGCTGTCAAAATTTCAGCAAAAATCTGACGTTCTGCAATTCACTCAAAAATGGTGCCAAACTGTAGCAAACGATCCCCTGAAAGGTTTTTCGGTGGAAACAGATGGGTTTTTTTTATCGAAACAGAATTAGCCCTCGAGGTCTGAACAACTTTTTTTTGAAAAAATCCCTAAGCCGCGCGGTCACAATTTCAGCAAAAATCTGACGTTCTTCAATTCACTCAAAAATGGTGCCAAACTGTAGCAAACGATCCCCTGAAAGGTTTTTCGGTGGAAACAGATGGTTTTTTATCATCGAAGCAGAATTAGCCCTCGAGGTCTGAAGAACTTTTTTTTGAAAAAATCCCTAAGCCGAACGGTCACAAATTCAGCAAAAATCTGACGTTCTGCAATTCACTCAAAAATGGTGCCAAGCTGTTGCAAACGATCCCCTGAAAGGTTTTTCGGTGGAAACAGATGGGTTTTTATCATCGAAACAGAATTAGCCCTCGAGGTCTGAACAACTTTTTTTTGAAAAAAATCCCTAAGCCGCGCTGTCAAAATTTCAGCAAAAATCTGACGTTCTGCAATTCACTCAAAAATGGTGCCAAACTGTTGCAAACGATCCCCTGAAAGGTTTTTCGGTGGAAACAGATGGGTTTTTATCATCGAAACAGAATTAGCCCTCGAGGTCTGAAAAACCTTTTTTTTTAATAAATCCCTAAGCCGCGCGGTCACAATTTCAGCAAAAATCTGACGTTCTGCAATTCACTCAAAAATGGAGCCAAACTGTTGCAAACGATCCCCTGAAAGGTTTTTCAGTGGAAACAGATGGGTTTTTATCATTGAAACAGAATTAGCCCTCGAGGTCTGAACAACTTTTTTTTTGAAAAAATCCCTAAGCCGCGCGGTCACAATTTCAGCAAAAATCTGACGTTCTGCAATTCACTCAAAAATGGTGCCAAACTGTTGCAAATGATCCCCTGAAAGGTTTTTCGGTGGAAACAGATGGGTTTTTTTTATCGAAACAGAATTAGCCCTCGAGGTCTGAACAACTTTTTTTTGAAAAAATCCCTAAGCCGCGCGGTCACAATTTCAGCAAAAATCAGACGTTCTGCAATTCACTCAAAAATGGTGCCAAACTGTTGCAAACAATCCCCTGAAAGGTTTTTCAGTGGAAACAGATGGGTTTTTATCATCGAAACAGAATTAGCCCTCGAGGTCTAAAAAACTTTTTTTGAAAAAATCCCTAAGCCGCGCGGTCACAATTTCAGCAAAAATCAGACGTTCTGCAATTCACTCAAAAATGGTGCCAAATTGTAGCAAACGATCCCCTGAAAGGTTTTTCGGTGGAAACAGATAGGTTTTTATCATCGAAACAGAATTAGCCCTCAAGGTCTGAACAACTTTTTTTTGAAAAAATCCCTAAGCCGCGCGGTCAAAATTTCAGCAAAAATCTGACGTTCTGCAATTCACTCAAAAATGGTGCCAAACTGTTGCAAACGATCCCCTGAAAGGTTTTTCGGTGGAAACAGATGGGTTTTTATCATCGAAACAGAATTAGCCCTCGAGGTCTGAACAACTTTTTTTTGAAAAAATCCCTAAGCCGCGCGGTCACAATTTCAGCAAAAATCTGACGTTCTGCAATTCACTCAAAAATGGTGCCAAGCTGTTGCAAACGATCCCCTGAAAGGTTTTTCGGTGGAAACAGATGGGTTTTTTATCATCGAAACAGAATTAGCCCTCGAGGTCTGAACAACTTTTTTTTGAAAAAAATCCCTAAGCTGTCAAAATTTCAGCAAAAATCTGACGTTCTGCAATTCACTCAAAAATGGTGCCAAACTGTTGCAAACGATCCCCTGAAAGGTTTTTCGGTGGAAACAGATGGGTTTTTATCATCGAAACAGAATTAGCCCGCGAGGTCTGAACAACCTTTTTTTGAAAAAAATCCCTAAGCCGCGCTGTCAAAATTTCAGCAAAAATCTGACGTTCTGCAATTCACTCAAAAATGGTGCCAAACTGTTGCAAACGATCCCCTGAAAGGTTTTTCGGTGGAAACAGATGGGTTTTTATCATCGAAACAGAATTAGCCCGCGAGGTCTGAACAACCTTTTTTTGAAAAAATCCCTAAGCCGCGCGGTCACAATTTCATCAAAAATCTGACGTTCTGCAATTCACTCAAAAATGGTGCCAAACTGTTGCAAACGATCCCCTGAAAGGTTTTTCGGTGGAAACAGATGGGTTTTTATCATCGAAACAGAATTAGCCCTCGAGGTCTGAAAAACTTTTTTTTGAAAAAAATCCCTAAGCCGCGCGGTCACAATTTCAGCAAAAATCTGACGTTCTGCAATTCACTCAAAAATGGTGCCAAACTGTTGCAAACGATCCCCTGAAAGGTTTTTCAGTGGAAACAGATGGGTTTTTATTATTGAAACAGAATTAGCCCTCGAGGTCTGAACAACTTTTTTTTTGAAAAAATCCCTAAGCCGCGCGGTCACAATTTCAGCAAAAATCTGACGTTCTGCAATTCACTCAAAAATGGTGCCAAACTGTTGCAAATGATCCCCTGAAAGGTTTTTCGGTGGAAACAGATGGGTTTTTTTTATCGAAACAGAATTAGCCCTCGAGGTCTGAACAACTTTTTTTTGAAAAAATCCCTAAGCCGCGCGGTCACAATTTCAGCAAAAATCAGACGTTCTGCAATTCACTCAAAAATGGTGCCAAACTGTTGCAAACAATCCCCTGAAAGGTTTTTCAGTGGAAACAGATGGGTTTTTATCATCGAAACAGAATTAGCCCTCGAGGTCTAAAAAACTTTTTTTGAAAAAATCCCTAAGCCGCGCGGTCACAATTTCAGCAAAAATCAGACGTTCTGCAATTCACTCAAAAATGGTGCCAAATTGTAGCAAACGATCCCCTGAAAGGTTTTTCGGTGGAAACAGATAGGTTTTTATCATCGAAACAGAATTAGCCCTCAAGGTCTGAACAACTTTTTTTTGAAAAAATCCCTAAGCCGCGCGGTCACAATTTCAGCAAAAATCTGACGTACTGCAATTCACTCAAAAATGGTGCCAAACTGTTGCAAACGATCCCCTGAAAGGTTTTTCGGTGGAAACAGATGGGTTTTTATCATCGAAACAGAATTAGCCCTCGAGGTCTGAACAACTTTTTTTTGAAAAAATCCCTAAGCCGCGCGGTCACAATATCAGCAAAAATCTGACGTTCTGCAATTCACTCAAAAATGGTGCCAAGCTGTTGCAAACGATCCCCTGAAAGGTTTTTCGGTGGAAACAGATGGGTTTTTTATCATCGAAACAGAATTAGCCCTCGAGGTCTGAACAACTTTTTTTTGAAAAAAATCCCTAAGCTGTCAAAATTTCAGCAAAAATCTGACGTTCTGCAATTCACTCAAAAATGGTGCCAAACTGTTGCAAACGATCCCCTGAAAGGTTTTTCGGTGGAAACAGATGGGTTTTTATCATCGAAACAGAATTAGCCCGCGAGGTCTGAACAACCTTTTTTTGAAAAAAAATCCCTAAGCCGCGCTGTCAAAATTTCAGCAAAAATCTGACGTTCTGCAATTCACTCAAAAATGGTGCCAAACTGTTGCAAACGATCCCCTGAAAGTTTTTTCGGTGGAAACAGATGGGTTTTTATCATCGAAACAGAATTAGCCCGCGAGGTCTGAACAACCTTTTTTTGAAAAAATCCCTAAGCCGCGCGGTCACAATTTCATCAAAAATCTGACGTTCTGCAATTCACTCAAAAATGGTGCCAAACTGTTGCAAACGATCCCCTGAAAGGTTTTTCGGTGGAAACAGATGGGTTTTTATCATCGAAACAGAATTAGCCCTCGAGGTCTGAAAAACTTTTTTTTGAAAAAAATCCCTAAGCCGCGCGGTCACAATTTCAGCAAAAATCTGACGTTCTGCAATTCACTCAAAAATGGTGCCAAACTGTTGCAAACGATCCCCTGAAAGGTTTTTCGGTGGAAACAGATGGGTTTTTATCATTGAAACAGAATTAGCCCTCGAGGTCTGAACAACTTTTTTTTGAAAAAATCCCTAAGCCGCGCGGTCACAATTTCAGCAAAAATCTGACGTTCTGCAATTCACTCAAAAATGGTGCCAAACTGTTGCAAACGATCCCCTGAAAGGTTTTTCGGTGGAAACAGATGGGTTTTTATCATCGAAACAGAATTAGCCCTTGAGGTCTGAAAAACTTTTTTTTGAAAAAATCCCTAAGCCGCGCGGTCACAATTTCAGCAAAAATCTGACGTTCTGCAATTCACTCAAAAATGGTGCCAAGCTGTTGCAAACGATCCCCTGAAAGGTTTTTCGGTGGAAACAGATGGGTTTTTATCATCGAAACAGAATTAGCCCTCGAGGTCTGAACAACTTTTTTTTGAAAAAAATCCCTAAGCCGCGCGGTCACAATTTCAGCAAAAATCTGACGTTCTGCAATTCACTCAAAAATGGAGCCAAACTGTTGCAAACGATCCCCTGAAAGGTTTTTCAGTGGAAACAGATGGGTTTTTATCATTGAAACAGAATTAGCCCTCGAGGTCTGAACAACTTTTTTTTTGAAAAAATCCCTAAGCCGCGCGGTCACAATTTCAGCAAAAATCTGACGTTCTGCAATTCACTCAAAAATGGTGCCAAACTGTTGCAAATGATCCCCTGAAAGGTTTTTCGGTGGAAACAGATGGGTTTTTTTTATCGAAACAGAATTAGCCCTCGAGGTCTGAACAACTTTTTTTTGAAAAAATCCCTAAGCCGCGCGGTCACAATTTCAGCAAAAATCAGACGTTCTGCAATTCACTCAAAAATGGTGCCAAACTGTTGCAAACAATCCCCTGAAAGGTTTTTCAGTGGAAACAGATGGGTTTTTATCATCGAAACAGAATTAGCCCTCGAGGTCTAAAAAACTTTTTTTGAAAAAATCCCTAAGCCGCGCGGTCACAATTTCAGCAAAAATCAGACGTTCTGCAATTCACTCAAAAATGGTGCCAAATTGTAGCAAACGATCCCCTGAAAGGTTTTTCGGTGGAAACAGATAGGTTTTTATCATCGAAACAGAATTAGCCCTCAAGGTCTGAACAACTTTTTTTTGAAAAAATCCCTAAGCCGCGCGGTCACAATTTCAGCAAAAATCTGACGTACTGCAATTCACTCAAAAATGGTGCCAAACTGTTGCAAACGATCCCCTGAAAGGTTTTTCGGTGGAAACAGATGGGTTTTTATCATCGAAACAGATTTAGCCCTCGAGGTCTGAACAACTTTTTTTTGAAAAAATCCCTAAGCCGCGCGGTCACAATTTCAGCAAAAATCTGACGTTCTGCAATTCACTCAAAAATGGTGCCAAACTGTTGCAAATGATCCCCTGAAAGGTTTTTCGGTGGAAACAGATGGGTTTTTTTTATCGAAACAGAATTAGCCCTCGAGGTCTGAACAACTTTTTTTTGAAAAAATCCCTAAGCCGCGCGGTCACAATTTCAGCAAAAATCAGACGTTCTGCAATTCACTCAAAAATGGTGCCAAACTGTTGCAAACAATCCCCTGAAAGGTTTTTCAGTGGAAACAGATGGGTTTTTATCATCGAAACAGAATTAGCCCTCGAGGTCTAAAAAACTTTTTTTGAAAAAATCCCTAAGCCGCGCGGTCACAATTTCAGCAAAAATCAGACGTTCTGCAATTCACTCAAAAATGGTGCCAAATTGTAGCAAACGATCCCCTGAAAGGTTTTTCGGTGGAAACAGATAGGTTTTTATCATCGAAACAGAATTAGCCCTCAAGGTCTGAACAACTTTTTTTTGAAAAAATCCCTAAGCCGCGCGGTCACAATTTCAGCAAAAATCTGACGTACTGCAATTCACTCAAAAATGGTGCCAAACTGTTGCAAACGATCCCCTGAAAGGTTTTTCGGTGGAAACAGATGGGTTTTTATCATCGAAACAGATTTAGCCCTCGAGGTCTGAACAACTTTTTTTTGAAAAAATCCCTAAGCCGCGCGGTCACAATTTCAGCAAAAATCTGACGTTCTGCAATTCACTCAAAAATGGTGCCAAACTGTTGCAAATGATCCCCTGAAAGGTTTTTCGGTGGAAACAGATGGGTTTTTTTTATCGAAACAGAATTAGCCCTCGAGGTCTGAACAACTTTTTTTTGAAAAAATCCCTAAGCCGCGCGGTCACAATTTCAGCAAAAATCAGACGTTCTGCAATTCACTCAAAAATGGTGCCAAACTGTTGCAAACAATCCCCTGAAAGGTTTTTCAGTGGAAACAGATGGGTTTTTATCATCGAAACAGAATTAGCCCTCGAGGTCTAAAAAACTTTTTTTGAAAAAATCCCTAAGCCGCGCGGTCACAATTTCAGCAAAAATCAGACGTTCTGCAATTCACTCAAAAATGGTGCCAAATTGTAGCAAACGATCCCCTGAAAGGTTTTTCGGTGGAAACAGATAGGTTTTTATCATCGAAACAGAATTAGCCCTCAAGGTCTGAACAACTTTTTTTTGAAAAAATCCCTAAGCCGCGCGGTCACAATTTCAGCAAAAATCTGACGTACTGCAATTCACTCAAAAATGGTGCCAAACTGTTGCAAACGATCCCCTGAAAGGTTTTTCGGTGGAAACAGATGGGTTTTTATCATCGAAACAGAATTAGCCCTTGAGGTCTGAAAAACTTTTTTTTGAAAAAATCCCTAAGCCGCGCGGTCACAATTTCAGCAAAAATCTGACGTTCTGCAATTCACTCAAAAATGGTGCCAAGCTGTTGCAAACGATCCCCTGAAAGGTTTTTCGGTGGAAACAGATGGGTTTTTATCATCGAAACAGAATTAGCCCTCGAGGTCTGAACAACTTTTTTTTGAAAAAAATCCCTAAGCCGCGCGGTCACAATTTCAGCAAAAATCTGACGTTCTGCAATTCACTCAAAAATGGAGCCAAACTGTTGCAAACGATCCCCTGAAAGGTTTTTCAGTGGAAACAGATGGGTTTTTATCATTGAAACAGAATTAGCCCTCGAGGTCTGAACAACTTTTTTTTTGAAAAAATCCCTAAGCCGCGCGGTCACAATTTCAGCAAAAATCTGACGTTCTGCAATTCACTCAAAAATGGTGCCAAACTGTTGCAAATGATCCCCTGAAAGGTTTTTCGGTGGAAACAGATGGGTTTTTTTTATCGAAACAGAATTAGCCCTCGAGGTCTGAACAACTTTTTTTTGAAAAAATCCCTAAGCCGCGCGGTCACAATTTCAGCAAAAATCAGACGTTCTGCAATTCACTCAAAAATGGTGCCAAACTGTTGCAAACAATCCCCTGAAAGGTTTTTCAGTGGAAACAGATGGGTTTTTATCATCGAAACAGAATTAGCCCTCGAGGTCTAAAAAACTTTTTTTGAAAAAATCCCTAAGCCGCGCGGTCACAATTTCAGCAAAAATCAGACGTTCTGCAATTCACTCAAAAATGGTGCCAAATTGTAGCAAACGATCCCCTGAAAGGTTTTTCGGTGGAAACAGATAGGTTTTTATCATCGAAACAGAATTAGCCCTCAAGGTCTGAACAACTTTTTTTTGAAAAAATCCCTAAGCCGCGCGGTCACAATTTCAGCAAAAATCTGACGTACTGCAATTCACTCAAAAATGGTGCCAAACTGTTGCAAACGATCCCCTGAAAGGTTTTTCGGTGGAAACAGATGGGTTTTTATCATCGAAACAGATTTAGCCCTCGAGGTCTGAACAACTTTTTTTTGAAAAAATCCCTAAGCCGCGCGGTCACAATTTCAGCAAAAATCTGACGTTCTGCAATTCACTCAAAAATGGTGCCAAGCTGTTGCAAACGATCCCCTGAAAGGTTTTTCGGTGGAAACAGATGGGTTTTTTATCATCGAAACAGAATTAGCCCTCGAGGTCTGAACAACTTTTTTTTGAAAAAAATCCCTAAGCCGCGCTGTCAAAATTTCAGCAAAAATCTGACGTTCTGCAATTCACTCAAAAATGGTGCCAAACTGTTGCAAACGATCCCCTGAAAGGTTTTTCGGTGGAAACAGATGGGTTTTTATCATCGAAACAGAATTAGCCCGCGAGGTCTGAACAACCTTTTTTTGAAAAAAATCCCTAAGCCGCGCTGTCAAAATTTCAGCAAAAATCTGACGTTCTGCAATTCACTCAAAAATGGTGCCAAACTGTTGCAAACGATCCCCTGAAAGGTTTTTCGGTGGAAACAGATGGGTTTTTATCATCGAAACAGAATTAGCCCGCGAGGTCTGAACAACCTTTTTTTGAAAAAATCCCTAAGCCGCGCGGTCACAATTTCATCAAAAATCTGACGTTCTGCAATTCACTCAAAAATGGTGCCAAACTGTTGCAAACGATCCCCTGAAAGGTTTTTCGGTGGAAACAGATGGGTTTTTATCATCGAAACAGAATTAGCCCTCGAGGTCTGAAAAACTTTTTTTTGAAAAAAATCCCTAAGCCGCGCGGTCACAATTTCAGCAAAAATCTGACGGTCTGCAATTCACTCAAAAATGGTGCCAAACTGTTGCAAACGATCCCCTAAAAGGTTTTTCGGTGGAAACAGATGGGTTTTTATCATTGAAACAGAATTAGCCCTCGAGGTCTGAACAACTTTTTTTTGAAAAAATCCCTAAGCCGCGCGGTCACAATTTCAGCAAAAATCTGACGTTCTGCAATTCACTCAAAAATGGTGCCAAACTGTTGCAAACGATCCCCTGAAAGGTTTTTCGGTGGAAACAGATGGGTTTTTATCATCGAAACAGAATTAGCCCTTGAGGTCTGAAAAACTTTTTTTTGAAAAAATCCCTAAGCCGCGCGGTCACAATTTCAGCAAAAATCTGACGTTCTGCAATTCACTCAAAAATGGTGCCAAACTGTTGCAAACGATCCCCTGAAAGGTTTTTCGGTGGAAACAGATGGGTTTTTATCATTGAAACAGAATTAGCCCTCGAGGTCTGAACAACTTTTTTTTGAAAAAATCCCTAAGCCGCGCGGTCACAATTTCAGCAAAAATCTGACGTTCTGCAATTCACTCAAAAATGGTGCCAAACTGTTGCAAACGATCCCCTGAAAGGTTTTTCGGTGGAAACAGATGGGTTTTTATCATCGAAACAGAATTAGCCCTTGAGGTCTGAAAAACTTTTTTTTGAAAAAATCCCTAAGCCGCGCGGTCACAATTTCAGCAAAAATCTGACGTTCTGCAATTCACTCAAAAATGGTGCCAAACTGTTGCAAACGATCCCCTGAAAGGTTTTTCGGTGGAAACAGATGGGTTTTTATCATCGAAACAGAATTAGCCCTTGAGGTCTGAAAAACTTTTTTTTGAAAAAATCCCTAAGCCGCGCGGTCACAATTTCAGCAAAAATCTGATGTTCTGCAATTCACTCAAAAATGGTGCCAAACTGTAGCAAACGATCCCCTGAAAGGTTTTTCGGTGGAAACAGATGGGTTTTTATCATCGAAACAGAATTAGCCCTCGAGGTCTGAACAACTTTTTTTTGAAAAAAATCCCTAAGCCGCGCTGTCAAAATTTCAGCAAAAATCTGACGTTCTGCAATTCACTCAAAAATGGTGCCAAACTGTTGCAAACGACCCCCTGAAAGGTTTTTCGGTGGAAACAGATGGGTTTTTATCATCGAAACAGAATTAGCCCTCGAGGTCTGAAAAACCTTTTTGTTGAAAAAATCCCTAAGCCGCGCGGTCACAATTTCAGCAAAAATCTGACGTTCTGCAATTCACTCAAAAATGGTGCCAAACTGTTGCAAACGATCCCCTGAAAGGTTTTTCGGTGGAAACAGATGGGTTTTTATCATCGAAACAAAATTAGCCCTCGAGGTCTGAACAACTTTTTTTTGAAAAAATCCCTAAGCCGCGCGGTCACAATTTCAGCAAAAATCTGACGTTCTGCAATTCACTCAAAAATGGTGTAAAGCTGTTGCAAACGATCCCCTGAAAGGTTTTTCGGTGGAAACAGATGGGTTTTTATCATCGAAACAGAATTAGCCCTCGAGGTCTGAACAACTTTTTTTTGAAAAAAATCCCTAAGCCGCGCTGTCAAAATTTCAGCAAAAATCTGACGTTCTGCAATTCACTCAAAAATGGTGCCAAACTGTTGCAAACGACCCCCTGAAAGGTTTTTCGGTGGAAACAGATGGGTTTTTATCATCAAAACAGAATTAGCCCTCGAGGTCTGAACAACTTTTTTTTGAAAAAATCCCTAAGCCGCGCGGTCACAATTTCAGCAAAAATCTGACGTTCTGCAATTCACTCAGAAATGGTACCAAACTGTTGCAAACGACCCCCTGAAAGGTTTTTCGGTGGAAACAGATGGGTTTTTATCATCAAAACAGAATTAGCCCTCGAGGTCTGAACAACTTTTTTTTGAAAAAATCCCTAAGCCGCGCGGTCACAATTTCAGCAAAAATCTGACGTTCTGCAATTCACTCAGAAATGGTACCAAACTGTTGCAAACGATCCCCTGAAAGGTTTTTCGGTGGAAACAGATGGGTTTTTTTTTATCGAAACAGAATTAGCCCTCGAGGTCTGAACAACTTTTTTTTGAAAAAATCCCTAAGCCGCGCGGTCACAATTTCAGCAAAAATCTGACGTTCTGCAATTCACTCAAAAATGGTGCCAAGCTGTTGCAAACGATCCCCTGAAAGGTTTTTCGGTGGAAACAGATGGGTTTTTTATCATCGAAACAGAATTAGCCCTCGAGGTCTGAACAACTTTTTTTTGAAAAAAATCCCTAAGCCGCGCTGTCAAAATTTCAGCAAAAATCTGACGTTCTGCAATTCACTCAAAAATGGTGCCAAACTGTTGCAAACGATCCCCTGAAAGGTTTTTCGGTGGAAACAGATGGGTTTTTATCATCGAAACAGAATTAGCCCGCGAGGTCTGAACAACCTTTTTTTGAAAAAAATCCCTAAGCCGCGCTGTCAAAATTTCAGCAAAAATCTGACGTTCTGCAATTCACTCAAAAATGGCGCCAAACTGTTGCAAACGATCCCCTGAAAGGTTTTTCGGTGGAAACAGATGGGTTTTTATCATCGAAACAGAATTAGCCCGCGAGGTCTGAACAACCTTTTTTTGAAAAAATCCCTAAGCCGCGCGGTCACAATTTCATCAAAAATCTGACGTTCTGCAATTCACTCAAAAATGGTGCCAAACTGTTGCAAACGATCCCCTGAAAGGTTTTTCGGTGGAAACAGATGGGTTTTTATCATCGAAACAGAATTAGCCCTCGAGGTCTGAAAAACTTTTTTTTGAAAAAAATCCCTAAGCCGCGCGGTCACAATTTCAGCAAAAATCTGATGGTCTGCAATTCACTCAAAAATGGTGCCAAACTGTTGCAAACGATCCCCTGAAAGGTTTTTCGGTGGAAACAGATGGGTTTTTATCATTGAAACAGAATTAGCCCTCGAGGTCTGAACAACTTTTTTTTGAAAAAATCCCTAAGCCGCGCGGTCACAATTTCAGCAAAAATCTGACGTTCTGCAATTCACTCAAAAATGGTGCCAAACTGTTGCAAACGATCCCCTGAAAGGTTTTTCGGTGGAAACAGATGGGTTTTTATCATCGAAACAGAATTAGCCCTTGAGGTCTGAAAAACTTTTTTTTGAAAAAATCCCTAAGCCGCGCGGTCACAATTTCAGCAAAAATCTGACGTTCTGCAATTCACTCAAAAATGGTGCCAAACTGTTGCAAACGATCCCCTGAAAGGTTTTTCGGTGGAAACAGATGGGTTTTTATCATTGAAACAGAATTAGCCCTCGAGGTCTGAACAACTTTTTTTTGAAAAAATCCCTAAGCCGCGCGGTCACAATTTCAGCAAAAATCTGACGTTCTGCAATTCACTCAAAAATGGTGCCAAACTGTTGCAAACGATCCCCTGAAAGGTTTTTCGGTGGAAACAGATGGGTTTTTATCATCGAAACAGAATTAGCCCTTGAGGTCTGAAAAACTTTTTTTTGAAAAAATCCCTAAGCCGCGCGGTCACAATTTCAGCAAAAATCTGACGTTCTGCAATTCACTCAAAAATGGTGCCAAACTGTTGCAAACGATCCCCTGAAAGGTTTTTCGGTGGAAACAGATGGGTTTTTATCATCGAAACAGAATTAGCCCTTGAGGTCTGAAAAACTTTTTTTTGAAAAAATCCCTAAGCCGCGCGGTCACAATTTCAGCAAAAATCTGACGTTCTGCAATTCACTCAAAAATGGTGCCAAACTGTAGCAAACGATCCCCTGAAAGGTTTTTCGGTGGAAACAGATGGGTTTTTATCATCGAAACAGAATTAGCCCTCGAGGTCTGAACAACTTTTTTTTGAAAAAAATCCCTAAGCCGCGCTGTCAAAATTTCAGCAAAAATCTGACGTTCTGCAATTCACTCAAAAATGGTGCCAAACTGTTGCAAACGACCCCCTGAAAGGTTTTTCGGTGGAAACAGATGGGTTTTTATCATCGAAACAGAATTAGCCCTCGAGGTCTGAAAAACCTTTTTTTTGAAAAAATCCCTAAGCCCCGCGGTCACAATTTCAGCAAAAATCTGACGTTCTGCAATTCACTCAAAAATGGTGCCAAACTGTTGCAAACGATCCCCTGAAAGGTTTTTCGGTGGAAACAGATGGGTTTTTATCATCGAAACAAAATTAGCCCTCGAGGTCTGAACAACTTTTTTTTGAAAAAATCCCTAAGCCGCGCGGTCACAATTTCAGCAAAAATCTGACGTTCTGCAATTCACTCAAAAATGGTGTAAAGCTGTTGCAAACGATCCCCTGAAAGGTTTTTCGGTGGAAACAGATGGGTTTTTATCATCGAAACAGAATTAGCCCTCGAGGTCTGAACAACTTTTTTTTGAAAAAAATCCCTAAGCCGCGCTGTCAAAATTTCAGCAAAAATCTGACGTTCTGCAATTCACTCAAAAATGGTGCCAAACTGTTGCAAACGACCCCCTGAAAGGTTTTTCGGTGGAAACAGATGGGTTTTTATCATCGAAACAGAATTAGCCCTCGAGGTCTGAAAAACCTTTTTTTTTGAAAAAATCCCTAAGCCGCGCGGTCACAATTTCAGCAAAAATCTGACGTTCTGCAATTCACTCAAAAATGGTGCCAAACTGTGGCAAATGATCCCCTGAAAGGTTTTTCGGTGGAAACAGATGGGTTTTTATCATCAAAACAGAATTAGCCCTCGAGGTCTGAACAACTTTTTTTTGAAAAAATCCCTAAGCCGCGCGGTCACAATTTCAGCAAAAATCTGACGTTCTGCAATTCACTCAGAAATGGTACCAAACTGTTGCAAACGACCCCCTGAAAGGTTTTTCGGTGGAAACAGATGGGTTTTTATCATCGAAACAGAATTAGCCCTCGAGGTCTGAAAAACCTTTTTTTTGAAAAAATCCCTAAGCCGCGCGGTCACAATTTCAGCAAAAATCTGACGTTCTGCAATTCACTCAAAAATGGTGCCAAACTGTTGCAAACGATCCCCTGAAAGGTTTTTCGGTGGAAACAGATGGGTTTTTATCATCGAAACAAAATTAGCCCTCGAGGTCTGAACAACTTTTTTTTGAAAAAATCCCTAAGCCGCGCGGTCACAATTTCAGCAAAAATCTGACGTTCTGCAATTCACTCAAAAATGGTGTAAAGCTGTTGCAAACGATCCCCTGAAAGGTTTTTCGGTGGAAACAGATGGGTTTTTATCATCGAAACAGAATTAGCCCTCGAGGTCTGAACAACTTTTTTTTGAAAAAAATCCCTAAGCCGCGCTGTCAAAATTTCAGCAAAAATCTGACGTTCTGCAATTCACTCAAAAATGGTGCCAAACTGTTGCAAACGACCCCCTGAAAGGTTTTTCGATGGAAACAGATGGGTTTTTATCATCGAAACAGAATTAGCCCTCGAGGTCTGAAAAACCTTTTTTTTTGAAAAAATCCCTAAGCCGCGCGGTCACAATTTCAGCAAAAATCTGACGTTCTGCAATTCACTCAAAAATGGTGCCAAACTGTGGCAAATGATCCCCTGAAAGGTTTTTCGGTGGAAACAGATGGGTTTTTATCATCAAAACAGAATTAGCCCTCGAGGTCTGAACAACTTTTTTTTGAAAAAATCCCTAAGCCGCGCGGTCACAATTTCAGCAAAAATCTGACGTTCTGCAATTCACTCAGAAATGGTACCAAACTGTTGCAAACGATCCCCTGAAAGGTTTTTCGGTGGAAACAGATGGGTTTTTTTTTATCGAAACAGAATTAGCCCTCGAGGTCTGAAAAACTTTTTTTTGAAAAAATTCCTAAGCCGCGCGGTCACAATTTCAGCAAAAATCTGACGTTCTGCAATTCACTCAAAAATGGTGCCAAACTGTTGCAAACGATCCCCTGAAAGGTTTTTCGGTGGAAACAGATGGGTTTTTATCATTGAAACAGAATTAGCCCTCGAGGTCTGAACAACTTTTTTTTGAAAAAATCCCTAAGCCGCGCGGTCACAATTTCAGCAAAAATCTGACGTTCTGCAATTCACTCAAAAATGGTGCCAAACTGTTGCAAACGATCCCCTGAAAGGTTTTTCGGTGGAAACAGATGGGTTTTTATCATCGAAACAGAATTAGCCCTTGAGGTCTGAAAAACTTTTTTTTGAAAAAATCCCTAAGCCGCGCGGTCACAATTTCAGCAAAAATCTGACGTTCTGCAATTCACTCAAAAATGGTGCCAAACTGTTGCAAACGATCCCCTGAAAGGTTTTTCGGTGGAAACAGATGGGTTTTTATCATCGAAACAGAATTAGCCCTTGAGGTCTGAAAAACTTTTTTTTGAAAAAATCCCTAAGCCGCGCGGTCACAATTTCAGCAAAAATCTGACGTTCTGCAATTCACTCAAAAATGGTGCCAAACTGTAGCAAACGATCCCCTGAAAGGTTTTTCGGTGGAAACAGATGGGTTTTTATCATCGAAACAGAATTAGCCCTCGAGGTCTGAACAACTTTTTTTTGAAAAAAATCCCTAAGCCGCGCTGTCAAAATTTCAGCAAAAATCTGACGTTCTGCAATTCACTCAAAAATGGTGCCAAACTGTTGCAAACGACCCCCTGAAAGGTTTTTCGGTGGAAACAGATGGGTTTTTATCATCGAAACAGAATTAGCCCTCGAGGTCTGAAAAACCTTTTTTTTGAAAAAATCCCTAAGCCGCGCGGTCACAATTTCAGCAAAAATCTGACGTTCTGCAATTCACTCAAAAATGGTGCCAAACTGTTGCAAACGATCCCCTGAAAGGTTTTTCGGTGGAAACAGATGGGTTTTTATCATCGAAACAAAATTAGCCCTCGAGGTCTGAACAACTTTTTTTTGAAAAAATCCCTAAGCCGCGCGGTCACAATTTCAGCAAAAATCTGACGTTCTGCAATTCACTCAAAAATGGTGTAAAGCTGTTGCAAACGATCCCCTGAAAGGTTTTTCGGTGGAAACAGATGGGTTTTTATCATCGAAACAGAATTAGCCCTCGAGGTCTGAACAACTTTTTTTTGAAAAAAATCCCTAAGCCGCGCTGTCAAAATTTCAGCAAAAATCTGACGTTCTGCAATTCACTCAAAAATGGTGCCAAACTGTTGCAAACGACCCCCTGAAAGGTTTTTCGGTGGAAACAGATGGGTTTTTATCATCGAAACAGAATTAGCCCTCGAGGTCTGAAAAACCTTTTTTTTTGAAAAAATCCCTAAGCCGCGCGGTCACAATTTCAGCAAAAATCTGACGTTCTGCAATTCACTCAAAAATGGTGCCAAACTGTGGCAAATGATCCCCTGAAAGGTTTTTCGGTGGAAACAGATGGGTTTTTATCATCAAAACAGAATTAGCCCTCGAGGTCTGAACAACTTTTTTTTGAAAAAATCCCTAAGCCGCGCGGTCACAATTTCAGCAAAAATCTGACGTTCTGCAATTCACTCAGAAATGGTACCAAACTGTTGCAAACGATCCCCTGAAAGGTTTTTCGGTGGAAACAGATGTGTTTTTTTTTATCGAAACAGAATTAGCCCTCGAGGTCTGAACAACTTTTTTTTGAAAAAATCCCTAAGCCGCGCGGTCACAATTTCAGCAAAAATCTGACGTTCTGCAATTCACTCAAAAATGATGCCAAACTGTTGCAAACGATCCCCTGAAAGGTTTTTCTGTGGAAACAGATGGGTTTTTATCATCGAAACAGAATTAGCCCTCGAGGTCTGAACAACCTTTTTTTGAAAAAATCCCTAAGCCGCGCGGTCACAATTTCAGCAAAAATCTGACGTTCTGCAATTCACTCAAAAATGGTGCCAAACTGTTGCAAACGATCCCCTGAAAGGTTTTTCGGTGAAAACAGATGGTTTTTTTTTATCGAAACAGAATTAGCCCTCAAGGTCTGAACAACTTTTTTTTGAAAAAATCCCTAAGCCGCGCGGTCACAATTTCAGCAAAAATCTGGCGTTCAGCAATTCTCTCAAAAATGGTGCCAAACTGTTGCAAACGATCCCCTGAAAGGTTTTTCGGTGGAAACAGATTGGTTTTTATCATCAAAACAGAATTAGCCCTCAAGGTCTGAAAAACTTTTTTCTGAAAAAATCCCTAAGCGCGCGGTCACAATTTCAGCAAAAATCTGACGTTCTGCAATTCACTCAAAAATGGTGCCAAACTGTTGCAAACGATCCCCTGAAAGGTTTTTCGGTGGAAACAGATGGGTTTTTATCATCGAAACAGAATTAGCCCTCGAGGTCTGAAAAACTTTTTTTTGAAAAAAATCCCTAAGCCGCGCGGTCACAATTTCAGCAAAAATCTGACGGTCTGCAATTCACTCAAAAATGGTGCCAAACTGTTGCAAACGATCCCCTGAAAGGTTTTTCGGTGGAAACAGATGGGTTTTTATCATTGAAACAGAATTAGCCCTCGAGGTCTGAACAACTTTTTTTTGAAAAAATCCCTAAGCCGCGCGGTCACAATTTCAGCAAAAATCTGACGTTCTGCAATTCACTCAAAAATGGTGCCAAACTGTTGCAAACGATCCCCTGAAAGGTTTTTCGGTGGAAACAGATGGGTTTTTATCATCGAAACAGAATTAGCCCTTGAGGTCTGAAAAACTTTTTTTTGAAAAAATCCCTAAGCCGCGCGGTCACAATTTCAGCAAAAATCTGACGTTCTGCAATTCACTCAAAAATGGTGCCAAACTGTTGCAAACGATCCCCTGAAAGGTTTTTCGGTGGAAACAGATGGGTTTTTATCATTGAAACAGAATTAGCCCTCGAGGTCTGAACAACTTTTTTTTGAAAAAATCCCTAAGCCGCGCGGTCACAATTTCAGCAAAAATCTGACGTTCTGCAATTCACTCAAAAATGGTGCCAAACTGTTGCAAACGATCCCCTGAAAGGTTTTTCGGTGGAAACAGATGGGTTTTTATCATCGAAACAGAATTAGCCCTTGAGGTCTGAAAAACTTTTTTTTGAAAAAATCCCTAAGCCGCGCGGTCACAATTTCAGCAAAAATCTGACGTTCTGCAATTCACTCAAAAATAGTGCCAAACTGTTGCAAACGATCCCCTGAAAGGTTTTTCGGTGGAAACAGATGGGTTTTTATCATCGAAACAGAATTAGCCCTTGAGGTCTGAAAAACTTTTTTTTGAAAAAATCCCTAAGCCGCGCGGTCACAATTTCAGCAAAAATCTGACGTTCTGCAATTCACTCAAAAATGGTGCCAAACTGTAGCAAACGATCCCCTGAAAGGTTTTTCGGTGGAAACAGATGGGTTTTTATCATCGAAACAGAATTAGCCCTCGAGGTCTGAACAACTTTTTTTTGAAAAAAATCCCTAAGCCGCGCTGTCAAAATTTCAGCAAAAATCTGACGTTCTGCAATTCACTCAAAAATGGTGCCAAACTGTTGCAAACGACCCCCTGAAAGGTTTTTCGGTGGAAACAGATGGGTTTTTATCATCGAAACAGAATTAGCCCTCGAGGTCTGAAAAACCTTTTTTTTGAAAAAATCCCTAAGCCGCGCGGTCACAATTTCAGCAAAAATCTGACGTTCTGCAATTCACTCAAAAATGGTGCCAAACTGTTGCAAACGATCCCCTGAAAGGTTTTTCGGTGGAAACAGATGGGTTTTTATCATCGAAACAAAATTAGCCCTCGAGGTCTGAACAACTTTTTTTTGAAAAAATCCCTAAGCCGCGCGGTCACAATTTCAGCAAAAATCTGACGTTCTGCAATTCACTCAAAAATGGTGTAAAGCTGTTGCAAACGATCCCCTGAAAGGTTTTTCGGTGGAAACAGATGGGTTTTTATCATCGAAACAGAATTAGCCCTCGAGGTCTGAACAACTTTTTTTTGAAAAAAATCCCTAAGCCGCGCTGTCAAAATTTCAGCAAAAATCTGACGTTCTGCAATTCACTCAAAAATGGTGCCAAACTGTTGCAAACGACCCCCTGAAAGGTTTTTCGGTGGAAACAGATGGGTTTTTATCATCGAAACAGAATTAGCCCTCGAGGTCTGAAAAACCTTTTTTTTTGAAAAAATCCCTAAGCCGCGCGGTCACAATTTCAGCAAAAATCTGACGTTCTGCAATTCACTCAAAAATGGTGCCAAACTGTGGCAAATGATCCCCTGAAAGGTTTTTCGGTGGAAACAGATGGGTTTTTATCATCAAAACAGAATTAGCCCTCGAGGTCTGAACAACTTTTTTTTGAAAAAATCCCTAAGCCGCGCGGTCACAATTTCAGCAAAAATCTGACGTTCTGCAATTCACTCAGAAATGGTACCAAACTGTTGCAAACGACCCCCTGAAAGGTTTTTCGGTGGAAACAGATGGGTTTTTATCATCGAAACAGAATTAGCCCTCGAGGTCTGAAAAACCTTTTTTTTGAAAAAATCCCTAAGCCGCGCGGTCACAATTTCAGCAAAAATCTGACGTTCTGCAATTCACTCAAAAATGGTGCCAAACTGTTGCAAACGATCCCCTGAAAGGTTTTTCGGTGGAAACAGATGGGTTTTTATCATCGAAACAAAATTAGCCCTCGAGGTCTGAACAACTTTTTTTTGAAAAAATCCCTAAGCCGCGCGGTCACAATTTCAGCAAAAATCTGACGTTCTGCAATTCACTCAAAAATGGTGTAAAGCTGTTGCAAACGATCCCCTGAAAGGTTTTTCGGTGGAAACAGATGGGTTTTTATCATCGAAACAGAATTAGCCCTCGAGGTCTGAACAACTTTTTTTTGAAAAAAATCCCTAAGCCGCGCTGTCAAAATTTCAGCAAAAATCTGACGTTCTGCAATTCACTCAAAAATGGTGCCAAACTGTTGCAAACGACCCCCTGAAAGGTTTTTTGGTGGAAACAGATGGGTTTTTATCATCGAAACAGAATTAGCCCTCGAGGTCTGAAAAACCTTTTTTTTTGAAAAAATCCCTAAGCCGCGCGGTCACAATTTCAGCAAAAATCTGACGTTCTGCAATTCACTCAAAAATGGTGCCAAACTGTGGCAAATGATCCCCTGAAAGGTTTTTCGGTGGAAACAGATGGGTTTTTATCATCAAAACAGAATTAGCCCTCGAGGTCTGAACAACTTTTTTTTGAAAAAATCCCTAAGCCGCGCGGTCACAATTTCAGCAAAAATCTGACGTTCTGCAATTCACTCAGAAATGGTACCAAACTGTTGCAAACGATCCCCTGAAAGGTTTTTCGGTGGAAACAGATGGGTTTTTTTTTATCGAAACAGAATTAGCCCTCGAGGTCTGAAAAACTTTTTTTTGAAAAAATCCCTAAGCCGCGCGGTCACAATTTCAGCAAAAATCTGACGTTCTGCAATTCACTCAAAAATGGTGCCAAACTGTTGCAAACGATCCCCTGAAAGGTTTTTCGGTGGAAACAGATGGGTTTTTATCATCGAAACAGAATTAGCCCTTGAGGTCTGAAAAACTTTTTTTTGAAAAAATCCCTAAGCCGCGCGGTCACAATTTCAGCAAAAATCTGACGTTCTGCAATTCACTCAAAAATGGTGCCAAACTGTTGCAAACGATCCCCTGAAAGGTTTTTCGGTGGAAACAGATGGGTTTTTATCATCGAAACAGAATTAGCCCTTGAGGTCTGAAAAACTTTTTTTTGAAAAAATCCCTAAGCCGCGCGGTCACAATTTCAGCAAAAATCTGACGTTCTGCAATTCACTCAAAAATGGTGCCAAACTGTAGCAAACGATCCCCTGAAAGGTTTTTCGGTGGAAACAGATGGGTTTTTATCATCGAAACAGAATTAGCCCTCGAGGTCTGAACAACTTTTTTTTGAAAAAAATCCCTAAGCCGCGCTGTCAAAATTTCAGCAAAAATCTGACGTTCTGCAATTCACTCAAAAATGGTGCCAAACTGTTGCAAACGACCCCCTGAAAGGTTTTTCGGTGGAAACAGATGGGTTTTTATCATCGAAACAGAATTAGCCCTCGAGGTCTGAAAAACCTTTTTTTTTAAAAAATCCCTAAGCCGCGCGGTCACAATTTCAGCAAAAATCTGACGTTCTGCAATTCACTCAAAAATGGTGCCAAACTGTTGCAAACGATCCCCTGAAAGGTTTTTCGGTGGAAACAGATGGGTTTTTATCATCGAAACAAAATTAGCCCTCGAGGTCTGAACAACTTTTTTTTGAAAAAATCCCTAAGCCGCGCGGTCACAATTTCAGCAAAAATCTGACGTTCTGCAATTCACTCAAAAATGGTGTAAAGCTGTTGCAAACGATCCCCTGAAAGGTTTTTCGGTGGAAACAGATGGGTTTTTATCATCGAAACAGAATTAGCCCTCGAGGTCTGAACAACTTTTTTTTGAAAAAAATCCCTAAGCCGCGCTGTCAAAATTTCAGCAAAAATCTGACGTTCTGCAATTCACTCAAAAATGGTGCCAAACTGTTGCAAACGACCCCCTGAAAGGTTTTTCGGTGGAAACAGATGGGTTTTTATCATCGAAACAGAATTAGCCCTCGAGGTCTGAAAAACCTTTTTTTTTGAAAAAATCCCTAAGCCGCGCGGTCACAATTTCAGCAAAAATCTGACGTTCTGCAATTCACTCAAAAATGGTGCCAAACTGTGGCAAATGATCCCCTGAAAGGTTTTTCGGTGGAAACAGATGGGTTTTTATCATCAAAACAGAATTAGCCCTCGAGGTCTGAACAACTTTTTTTTGAAAAAATCCCTAAGCCGCGCGGTCACAATTTCAGCAAAAATCTGACGTTCTGCAATTCACTCAGAAATGGTACCAAACTGTTGCAAACGATCCCCTGAAAGGTTTTTCGGTGGAAACAGATGTGTTTTTTTTTATCGAAACAGAATTAGCCCTCGAGGTCTGAACAACTTTTTTTTGAAAAAATCCCTAAGCCGCGCGGTCACAATTTCAGCAAAAATCTGACGTTCTGCAATTCACTCAAAAATGATGCCAAACTGTTGCAAACGATCCCCTGAAAGGTTTTTCTGTGGAAACAGATGGGTTTTTATCATCGAAACAGAATTAGCCCTCGAGGTCTGAACAACCTTTTTTTGAAAAAATCCCTAAGCCGCGCGGTCACAATTTCAGCAAAAATCTGACGTTCTGCAATTCACTCAAAAATGGTGCCAAACTGTTGCAAACGATCCCCTGAAAGGTTTTTCGGTGAAAACAGATGGGTTTTTTTTATCGAAACAGAATTAGCCCTCAAGGTCTGAACAACTTTTTTTTGAAAAAATCCCTAAGCCGCGCGGTCACAATTTCAGCAAAAATCTGGCGTTCAGCAATTCTCTCAAAAATGGTGCCAAACTGTTGCAAACGATCCCCTGAAAGGTTTTTCGGTGGAAACAGATTGGTTTTTATCATCAAAACAGAATTAGCCCTCAAGGTCTGAAAAACTTTTTTCTGAAAAAATCCCTAAGCGCGCGGTCACAATTTCAGCAAAAATCTGACGTTCTGCAATTCACTCAAAAATGGTGCCAAACTGTTGCAAACGATCCCCTGAAAGGTTTTTCGGTGGAAACAGATGGGTTTTTATCATCGAAACAGAATTAGCCCTCGAGGTCTGAACAACTGTTTTTTGAAAAAATCCCTAAGCCGCGCGGTCACAATTTCAGCAAAAATCTGACGTTCTGCAATTCACTCAGAAATGGAACCAAACTGTTGCAAACAATCCCCTGAAAGGTTTTTCGGTGGAAACAGATGGGTTTTTTTTTATCGAAACAGAATTAGCCCTCGAGGTCTGAACAACTTTTTTTTGAAAAAATCCCTAAGCCGCGCGGTCACAATTTCAGCAAAAATCTGACGTTCTGCAATACACTCAAAAATGGTGCCAAACTGTTGCAAACGATCCCCTGAAAGGTTTTTCATTGGAAACAGATGGGTTTTTATCATCAAAACAGAATTAGCCCTCGAGGTCTGAACAACTTTTTTTTGAAAAAATCCCTAAGCCGCGCGGTCACAATTTCAGCAAAAATCTGACGTTCTGCAATTCACTCAAAAATGGTGCCAAACTGTTGCAAACGATCCCCTGAAAGGTTTTTCGGTGGAAACAGATGGGTTTTTATCATCGAAACAGAATTAGCCCTCGAGGTCTGAAAAACCTTTTTTTGAAAAAATCCCTAAGCCGCGCGGTCACAATTTCAGCAAAAATCTGACGTTCTGCAATTCACTCAAAAATGGTGCCAAACTGTTGCAAACGATCCCCTGAAAGATTTTTCGGTGGAAACAGATGGGTTTTTATCATTGAAACAGAATTAGCCCTCGAGGTCTGAACAACTTTTTTTTGAAAAAATCCCTAAGCCGCGCGGTCACAATTTCAGCAAAAATCTGGCGTTCTGCAATTCACTCAGAAATGGTACCAAACTGTTGCAAACGATCCCCTGAAAGGTTTTTCGGTGGAAACAGATGGGGTTTTTTTTATCGAAACAGAATTAGCCCTCGAGGTCTGAACAACTTTTTTTTGAAAAAATCCCTAAGCCCCGCGGTCACAATTTCAGCAAAAATCTGACGTTCTGCAATTCACTCAAAAATGGTGCCAAATTGTAGCAAACGATCCCCTGAAAGGTTTTTCGGTGGAAACAGATGGGGTTTTTTTTATCGAAACAGAATTAGCCCTCGAGGTCTGAACAACTTTTTTTTGAAAAAATCCCTAAGCCGCGCGGTCACAATTTCAGGAAAAGTCTGACGTTCTGCAATTCACTCAAAAATGGTGCCAAACTGTTGCAAACGATCCCCTGAAAGGTTTTTCGGTGGAAACAGATGGGTTTTTATCATCGAAACAGAATTAGCCCTCGAGGTCTGAACAACTTTTTTTTGAAAAAATCCCTAAGCCGCACGGTCACAATTTCAGCAAAAATCTGACGCTCTGCAATTCACTCAAAAATGGTGCCAAACTGTTGCAAACGATCCACTGAAAGGTTTTTCGGTGGAAACAGATGGGTTTTTTTTTATTGAAACAGAATTAGCCCTCGAGGTCTGAACAACTTTTTTTTGAAAAAATCCCTAAGCCGCGCGGTCACAATTTCAGCAAAAATCTGACATTCTGCAATTCACTCAAAAATGGTGCCAAACTGTTGCAAACGATCCCCTGAAAGGTTTTTCTGTGGAAACAGATGGGTTTTTATCATCGAAACAGAATTAGCCCTTGAGGTCTGAACAACTTTTTTTTGAAAAAATCCCTAAGCCGCGCGGTCACAATTTCAGCAAAAATCTGACGTTCTGCAATTCACTCAAAAATGGTGCCAAACTGTTGCAAACGATCCCCTGAAAGGTTTTTCGGTGGAAAGAGATGGGTTTTTATCATCGAAACAGAATTAGCCCTCGAGGTCTGAAAAACCTTTTTTTGAAAAAATCCCTAAGCCGCGCGGTCACAATTTCAGCAAAAATCTGACGTTCTGCAATTCACTCAAAAATGGTGCCAAACTGTTGCAAACGATCCCCTGAAAGATTTTTCGGTGGAAACAGATGGGTTTTTATCATTGAAACAGAATTAGCCCTCGAGGTCTGAACAACTTTTTTTTGAAAAAATCCCTAAGCCGCGCGGTCACAATTTCAGCAAAAATCTGGCGTTCTGCAATTCACTCAGAAATGGTACCAAACTGTTGCAAACGATCCCCTGAAAGGTTTTTCGGTGGAAACAGATGGGGTTTTTTTTATCGAAACAGAATTAGCCCTCGAGGTCTGAACAACTTTTTTTTGAAAAAATCCCTAAGCCCCGCGGTCACAATTTCAGCAAAAATCTGACGTTCTGCAATTCACTCAAAAATGGTGCCAAATTGTAGCAAACGATCCCCTGAAAGGTTTTTCGGTGGAAACAGATGGGGTTTTTTTTATCGAAACAGAATTAGCCCTCGAGGTCTAAACAACTTTTTTTTGAAAAAATCCCTAAGCCGCGCGGTCACAATTTCAGCAAAAATCTGACGCTCTGCAATTCACTCAAAAATGGTGCCAAACTGTTGCAAACGATCCACTGAAAGGTTTTTCGGTGGAAACAGATGGGTTTTTATCATCGAAACAGAATTAGCCCTCGAGGTCTAAACACCTTTTTTTTGAAAAAATCCCTAAGCCGCGCAATTTCAGCAAAAATCTGACGTTCTGCAATTCACTCAAAAGTGGTGCCAAACTGTTGCAAACGATCCCCTGAAAGGTTTTTCGGTGGAAACAGATGGGTTTTTATCATCGAAACAGAATTAGCCCTCAAGGTCTGAACAACTTTTTTTTGAAAAAATCCCTAAGCCGCACGGTCACAATTTCGGCAAAAATCTGACGTTCTGCAATTCACTCAAAAATGGTGCCAAGCTGTTGCAAACGATCCCATGAAAGGTTTTTCAGTGGAAACAGATGGGTTTTTATCATCGAAACAGAATTAGCCCTCGAGGTCTGAACAACTTTTTTTGAAAAAATCCCTAAGCCGCACGGTCACAATTTCAGCAAAAATCCGACGTTCTGCAATTCACTCAAAAATGGTGCCAAACTGTTGCAAACGATCCCCTGAAAGGTTTTTCGGTGGAAACAGATGGGTTTTTATCATCAAAACACAATTAGCCCTCGAGGTCTGAACAACTTTTTTTTTGAAAAAATCCCTAAGCCGCGCGGTCACAATTTCAGCAAAAATCTGACGTTCTGCAATTCACTCAGAAATGGTGCCAAACTGTTGCAAACGATCCCCTGAAAGGTTTTTCGGTGGAAACAGATGGGTTTTTATCATCGAAACAGAATTAGCCCTCGAGGTCTGAACAACTTTTTTTTGAAAAAATCCCTAAGCCGCGCGGTCACAATTTCAGCAAAAATCTGACGTTCTGCAATTCACTAAAAAATGGTGCCAAGCTGTTGCAAACGATCCCCTGAAAGGTTTTTCGGTGGAAACAGATGGGTTTTTATCATCGAAACAGAATTAGCCCTCGAGGTCTGAAAAACTTTTTTTTGAAAAAATCCCTAAGCCGCGCGGTCACAATTTCAGCAAAAATCTGACGTTCTGCAATTCACTCAAAAATGGTGCCAAACTGTTGCAAACGATCCCCTGAAAGGTTTTTCGGTGGAAACAGATGGGTTTTTATCATCGAAACAGAATTAGCCCTCGAGGTCTGAAAAACGTTTTTTTGAAAATATCCCTAAGCCGCGCGGTCACAATTTCAGCAAAAATCTGACGTTCTGCAATTCACTCAAAAATGGTGCCAAGCTGTTGCAAACGATCCACTGAAAGGTTTTTCTGTGGAAACAGATGGGTTTTTATCATCGAAACAGAATTAGCCCTCGAGGTCTGAACAACTTTTTTTTGAAAAAATCCCTAAGCCGCGCGGTCACAATTTCAGCAAAAATCTGACGTTCTGCAATTCACTCAAAAATGGTGCCAAGCTGTTGCAAACGATCCCCTGAAAGGTTTTTCGGTGGAAACAGATGGGTTTTTATCATCGAAACAGAATTAGCCCTCGAGGTCTGAAAAACTTTTTTTAAAAAAAATCCCTAAGCCGCGCGGTCACAATTTCAGCAAAAATCTGACGTTCTGCAATTCACTCAAAAATGGTGCCAAACTGTTGCAAACGATCCCCTGAAAGGTTTTTCGGTGGAAACAGATGGGTTTTTTTTCATTGAAACAGAATTAGCCCTCGAGGTCTGAACAACTTTTTTTTGAAAAAATCCCTAAGCCGCGCGGTCACAATTTCAGCAAAAATCTGACGTTCTGCAATTCACTCAAAAATGGTGCCAAACTGTTGCAAACGATCCCCTGAAAGGTTTTTCGGTGGAAACAGATGGGTTTTTATCATCGAAACTGAATTAGCCCTCGAGGTCTAAACACCTTTTTTTTGAAAAAATCCCTAAGCCGCGCAATTTCAGCAAAAATCTGACGTTCTGCAATTCACTCAAAAGTGGTGCCAAACTGTTGCAAACGATCCCCTGAAAGGTTTTTCGGTGGAAACAGATGGGTTTTTATCATCGAAACAGAATTAGCCCTCGAGGTCTGAACAACTTTTTTTTGAAAAAATCCCTAAGCCGCACGGTCACAATTTCGGCAAAAATCTGACGTTCTGCAATTCACTCAAAAATGGTGCCAAGCTGTAGCAAACGATCCCATGAAAGGTTTTTCAGTGGAAACAGATGGGTTTTTATCATCGAAACAGAATTAGCCCTCGAGGTCTGAACAACTTTTTTTGAAAAAATCCCTAAGCCGCACGGTCACAATTTCAGCAAAAATCCGACGTTCTGCAATTCACTCAAAAATGGTGCCAAACTGTTGCAAACGATCCCCTGAAAGGTTTTTCGGTGGAAACAGATGGGTTTTTATCATCAAAACAGAATTAGCCCTCGAGGTCTGAACAACTTTTTTTTGAAAATATCCCTAAGTCGCGCGGTCACAATTTCAGCAAAAATCTGACGTTCTGCAATTCACTCAGAAATGGTGCCAAACTGTTGCAAACGATCCCCTGAAAGGTTTTTCGGTGGAAACAGATGGGTTTTTATCATCAAAACAGAATTAGCCCTCGAGGTCTGAACAACTTTTTTTTGAAAAAATCCCTAAGCCGCGCGGTCACAATTTCAGCAAAAATCTGACGTTCTGCAATTCACTCAAAAATGGTGCCAAGCTGTTGCAAACGATCCCCTGAAAGGTTTTTCGGTGGAAACAGATGGGTTTTTATCATCGAAACAGAATTAGCCCTCGAGGTCTGAAAAACTTTTTTTTGAAAAAATCCCTAAGCCGCGCGGTCACAATTTCAGCAAAAATCTGACGTTCTGCAATTCACTCAAAAATGGTGCCAAACTGTTGCAAACGATCCCCTGAAAGGTTTTTCGGTGGAAACAGATGGGTTTTTATCATCGAAACTGAATTAGCCCTCGAGGTCTAAACACCTTTTTTTTGAAAAAATCCCTAAGCCGCGCAATTTCAGCAAAAATCTGACGTTCTGCAATTCACTCAAAAGTGGTGCCAAACTGTTGCAAACGATCCCCTGAAAGGTTTTTCGGTGGAAACAGATGGGTTTTTATCATCGAAACAGAATTAGCCCTCGAGGTCTGAACAACTTTTTTTTGAAAAAATCCCTAAGCCGCACGGTCACAATTTCTGCAAAAATCTGACGTTCTGCAATTCACTCAAAAATGGTGCCAAGCTGTAGCAAACGATCCCATGAAAGGTTTTTCAGTGGAAACAGATGGGTTTTTATCATCGAAACAGAATTAGCCCTCGAGGTCTGAACAACTTTTTTTGAAAAAATCCCTAAGCCGCACGGTCACAATTTCAGCAAAAATCCGACGTTCTGCAATTCACTCAAAAATGGTGCCAAACTGTTGCAAACGATCCCCTGAAAGGTTTTTCGGTGGAAACAGATGGGTTTTTATCATCAAAACAGAATTAGCCCTCGAGGTCTGAACAACTTTTTTTTGAAAATATCCCTAAGTCGCGCGGTCACAATTTCAGCAAAAATCTGACGTTCTGCAATTCACTCAGAAATGGTGCCAAACTGTTGCAAACGATCCCCTGAAAGGTTTTTCGGTGGAAACAGATGGGGTTTTTATCATCAAAACAGAATTAGCCCTCGAGGTCTGAACAACTTTTTTTTGAAAATATCCCTAAGCCGCGCGGTCACAATTTCAGCAAAAATCTGACGTTCTGCAATTCACTCAAAAATGGTGCCAAACTGTTGCAAACGATCCCCTGAAAGATTTTTCGGTGGAAACAGATGGGTTTTTATCATTGAAACAGAATTAGCCCTCGAGGTCTGAACAACTTTTTTTTGAAAAAATCCCTAAGCCGCGCGGTCACAATTTCAGCAAAAATCTGGCGTTCTGCAATTCACTCAGAAATGGTACCAAACTGTTGCAAACGATCCCCTGAAAGATTTTTCGGTGGAAACAGATGGGGTTTTTTTTATCGAAACAGAATTAGCCCTCGAGGTCTGAACAACTTTTTTTTGAAAAAATCCCTAAGCCCCGCGGTCACAATTTCAGCAAAAATCTGACGTTCTGCAATTCACTCAAAAATGGTGCCAAATTGTAGCAAACGATCCCCTGAAAGGTTTTTCGGTGGAAACAGATGGGGTTTTTTTTATCGAAACAGAATTAGCCCTCGAGGTCTAAACAACTTTTTTTTGAAAAAATCCCTAAGCCGCGCGGTCACAATTTCAGCAAAAATCTGACGCTCTGCAATTCACTCAAAAATGGTGCCAAACTGTTGCAAACGATCCACTGAAAGGTTTTTCGGTGGAAACAGATGGGTTTTTATCATCGAAACAGAATTAGCCCTCGAGGTCTAAACACCTTTTTTTTGAAAAAATCCCTAAGCCGCGCAATTTCAGCAAAAATCTGACGTTCTGCAATTCACTCAAAAGTGGTGCCAAACTGTTGCAAACGATCCCCTGAAAGGTTTTTCGGTGGAAACAGATGGGTTTTTATCATCGAAACAGAATTAGCCCTCAAGGTCTGAACAACTTTTTTTTGAAAAAATCCCTAAGCCGCACGGTCACAATTTCGGCAAAAATCTGACGTTCTGCAATTCACTCAAAAATGGTGCCAAGCTGTTGCAAACGATCCCATGAAAGGTTTTTCAGTGGAAACAGATGGGTTTTTATCATCGAAACAGAATTAGCCCTCGAGGTCTGAACAACTTTTTTTGAAAAAATCCCTAAGCCGCACGGTCACAATTTCAGCAAAAATCCGACGTTCTGCAATTCACTCAAAAATGGTGCCAAACTGTTGCAAACGATCCCCTGAAAGGTTTTTCGGTGGAAACAGATGGGTTTTTATCATCAAAACACAATTAGCCCTCGAGGTCTGAACAACTTTTTTTTTGAAAAAATCCCTAAGCCGCGCGGTCACAATTTCAGCAAAAATCTGACGTTCTGCAATTCACTCAGAAATGGTGCCAAACTGTTGCAAACGATCCCCTGAAAGGTTTTTCGGTGGAAACAGATGGGTTTTTATCATCGAAACAGAATTAGCCCTCGAGGTCTGAACAACTTTTTTTTGAAAAAATCCCTAAGCCGCGCGGTCACAATTTCAGCAAAAATCTGACGTTCTGCAATTCACTCAAAAATGGTGCCAAGCTGTTGCAAACGATCCCCTGAAAGGTTTTTCGGTGGAAACAGATGGGTTTTTATCATCGAAACAGAATTAGCCCTCGAGGTCTGAAAAACTTTTTTTTGAAAAAATCCCTAAGCCGCGCGGTCACAATTTCAGCAAAAATCTGACGTTCTGCAATTCACTCAAAAATGGTGCCAAACTGTTGCAAACGATCCCCTGAAAGGTTTTTCGGTGGAAACAGATGGGTTTTTATCATCGAAACAGAATTAGCCCTCGAGGTCTGAAAAACGTTTTTTTGAAAATATCCCTAAGCCGCGCGGTCACAATTTCAGCAAAAATCTGACGTTCTGCAATTCACTCAAAAATGGTGCCAAGCTGTTGCAAACGATCCACTGAAAGGTTTTTCGGTGGAAACAGATGGGTTTTTATCATCGAAACAGAATTAGCCCTCGAGGTCTGAACAACTTTTTTTTGAAAAAATCCCTAAGCCGCGCGGTCACAATTTCAGCAAAAATCTGACGTTCTGCAATTCACTCAAAAATGGTGCCAAGCTGTTGCAAACGATCCCCTGAAAGGTTTTTCGGTGGAAACAGATGGGTTTTTATCATCGAAACAGAATTAGCCCTCGAGGTCTGAAAAACTTTTTTTAAAAAAAATCCCTAAGCCGCGCGGTCACAATTTCAGCAAAAATCTGACGTTCTGCAATTCACTCAAAAATGGTGCCAAACTGTTGCAAACGATCCCCTGAAAGGTTTTTCGGTGGAAACAGATGGGTTTTTATCATTGAAACAGAATTAGCCCTCGAGGTCTGAACAACTTTTTTTTGAAAAAATCCCTAAGCCGCGCGGTCACAATTTCAGCAAAAATCTGACGTTCTGCAATTCACTCAAAAATGGTGCCAAACTGTTGCAAACGATCCCCTGAAAGGTTTTTCGGTGGAAACAGATGGGTTTTTATCATCGAAACTGAATTAGCCCTCGAGGTCTAAACACCTTTTTTTTGAAAAAATCCCTAAGCCGCGCAATTTCAGCAAAAATCTGACGTTCTGCAATTCACTCAAAAGTGGTGCCAAACTGTTGCAAACGATCCCCTGAAAGGTTTTTCGGTGGAAACAGATGGGTTTTTATCATCGAAACAGAATTAGCCCTCGAGGTCTGAACAACTTTTTTTTGAAAAAATCCCTAAGCCGCACGGTCACAATTTCGGCAAAAATCTGACGTTCTGCAATTCACTCAAAAATGGTGCCAAGCTGTAGCAAACGATCCCATGAAAGGTTTTTCAGTGGAAACAGATGGGTTTTTATCATCGAAACAGAATTAGCCCTCGAGGTCTGAACAACTTTTTTTGAAAAAATCCCTAAGCCGCACGGTCACAATTTCAGCAAAAATCCGACGTTCTGCAATTCACTCAAAAATGGTGCCAAACTGTTGCAAACGATCCCCTGAAAGGTTTTTCGGTGGAAACAGATGGGTTTTTATCATCAAAACAGAATTAGCCCTCGAGGTCTGAACAACTTTTTTTTGAAAATATCCCTAAGTCGCGCGGTCACAATTTCAGCAAAAATCTGACGTTCTGCAATTCACTCAGAAATGGTGCCAAACTGTTGCAAACGATCCCCTGAAAGGTTTTTCGGTGGAAACAGATGGGTTTTTATCATCAAAACAGAATTAGCCCTCGAGGTCTGAACAACTTTTTTTTGAAAAAATCCCTAAGCCGCGCGGTCACAATTTCAGCAAAAATCTGACGTTCTGCAATTCACTCAAAAATGGTGCCAAGCTGTTGCAAACGATCCCCTGAAAGGTTTTTCGGTGGAAACAGATGGGTTTTTATCATCGAAACAGAATTAGCCCTCGAGGTCTGAAAAACTTTTTTTTGAAAAAATCCCTAAGCCGCGCGGTCACAATTTCAGCAAAAATCTGACGTTCTGCAATTCACTCAAAAATGGTGCCAAACTGTTGCAAACGATCCCCTGAAAGGTTTTTCGGTGGAAACAGATGGGTTTTTATCATCGAAACTGAATTAGCCCTCGAGGTCTAAACACCTTTTTTTTGAAAAAATCCCTAAGCCGCGCAATTTCAGCAAAAATCTGACGTTCTGCAATTCACTCAAAAGTGGTGCCAAACTGTTGCAAACGATCCCCTGAAAGGTTTTTCGGTGGAAACAGATGGGTTTTTATCATCGAAACAGAATTAGCCCTCGAGGTCTGAACAACTTTTTTTTGAAAAAATCCCTAAGCCGCACGGTCACAATTTCGGCAAAAATCTGACGTTCTGCAATTCACTCAAAAATGGTGCCAAGCTGTAGCAAACGATCCCATGAAAGGTTTTTCAGTGGAAACAGATGGGTTTTTATCATCGAAACAGAATTAGCCCTCGAGGTCTGAACAACTTTTTTTGAAAAAATCCCTAAGCCGCACGGTCACAATTTCAGCAAAAATCCGACGTTCTGCAATTCACTCAAAAATGGTGCCAAACTGTTGCAAACGATCCCCTGAAAGGTTTTTCGGTGGAAACAGATGGGTTTTTATCATCAAAACAGAATTAGCCCTCGAGGTCTGAACAACTTTTTTTTGAAAATATCCCTAAGTCGCGCGGTCACAATTTCAGCAAAAATCTGACGTTCTGCAATTCACTCAGAAATGGTGCCAAACTGTTGCAAACGATCCCCTGAAAGGTTTTTCGGTGGAAACAGATGGGTTTTTATCATCAAAACAGAATTAGCCCTCGAGGTCTGAACAACTTTTTTTTGAAAAAATCCCTAAGCCGCGCGGTCACAATTTCAGCAAAAATCTGACGTTCTGCAATTCACTCAAAAATGGTGCCAAGCTGTTGCAAACGATCCCCTGAAAGGTTTTTCGGTGGAAACAGATGGGTTTTTATCATCGAAACAGAATTAGCCCTCGAGGTCTGAAAAACTTTTTTTTGAAAAAATCCCTAAGCCGCGCGGTCACAATTTCAGCAAAAATCTGACGTTCTGCAATTCACTCAAAAATGGTGCCAAACTGTTGCAAACGATCCCCTGAAAGGTTTTTCGGTGGAAACAGATGGGTTTTTATCATCGAAACAGAATTAGCCCTCGAGGTCTGAAAAACTTTTTTTTGAAAATATCCCTAAGCCGCGCGGTCACAATTTCAGCAAAAATCTGACGTTCTGCAATTCACTCAAAAATGGTGCCAAGCTGTTGCAAACGATCCCATGAAAGGTTTTTCAGTGGAAACAGATGGGTTTTTATCATCGAAACAGAATTAGCCCTCGAGGTCTGAACAACTTTTTTTTGAAAAAATCCCTAAGCCGCGCGGTCACAATTTCAGCAAAAATCTGACGTTCTGCAATTCACTCAAAAATGGTGCCAAACTGTTGCAAACGATCCCCTGAAAGGTTTTTCGGTGGAAACAGATGGGTTTTTATCATCGAAACAGAATTAGCCCTCGAGGTCTGAACAACTTTTTTTTTTAAAAACCCCTAAGCCGCGCAGTCACAATTTCAGCAAAAATCTGACGTTCTGCAATTCACTCAGAAATGGTACCAAACTGTTGCAAACGATCCCCTGAAAGGTTTTTCGGTGGAAACAGATGGGTTTTTTTTTATCGAAACAGAATTAGCCCTCGAGGTCTGAACAACTTTTTTTTGAAAAAATCCCTAAGCCGCGCGGTCACAATTTCAGCAAAAATCTGACGTTATGCAATTCACTCAAAAATGGTGCCAAACTGTTGCAAACGATCCCCTGAAAGGTTTTTCGCTGGAAACAGATGGGTTTTTATCATCGAAACAGAATTAGCCCTCGAGGTCTGAAGAACTTTTTTGTTTTGAAAAAATCCCTAGTAAAGGTAAAGGTACCCCTGCCCGAGCGGGCCAGTCTTGACAGACTCTGGGGTTTGTGCGCCCATCTCACATTTATAGGCGTGGGGCCAGCACTGTCCGCAGACACTTCCGGGTCACGTGGCCAGCGTGACAAGCTGCATCTGGCGAGCCAGCGCAGCACACGGAACGCCGTTTACCTTCCCGCTGGTAAGCGGTACCTATTTATCTACTTGCACCCGAGGGTGCTTTCGAACTGCTAGGTTGGCAGGCGCTGGGACCGAGCAGCGGGAGCGCACCCCGCCGCGGGGATTCGAACCGCCGACCTTTCGATCGGCAAGCCCTAGGCGCTGAGGCTTTTACCCACAGCGCCACCAGCGAAAAAATCCCTAAGCGGTCACAATTTCAGCAAAAATCTGACGTTCTGCAATTCACTCAAAAATGGTGCCAAACTGTTGCAAACGATCCCCTGAAAGGTTTTTCGGCGGAAACAGATGGGTTTTTATCATCGAAACAGAATTAGCCCTCGAGGTCTGAACAACTTTTTTTTGAAAAAATCCCTAAGCCGCGCGGTCACAATTTCACAAAATTCTGACGTTCTGCAATTCACTCAAAAATGGTGCCAAACTGTTGCAAACGATCCCCTGAAAGGTTTTTCGGTGGAAACAGATGGGTTTTTTTTTATCGAAACAGAATTAGCCCTCGAGGTCTGAACAACTTTTTTTTGAAAAAATCCCTAAGCCGCGCGGTCACAATTTCAGCAAAAATCTGACGTTATGCAATTCACTCAAAAATGGTGCCAAACTGTTGCAAACGATCCCCTGAAAGGTTTTTCGCTGGAAACAGATGGGTTTTTATCATCGAAACAGAATTAGCCCTCGAGGTCTGAAGAACTTTTTTTTTTGAAAAAATCCCTAGTAAAGGTAAAGGTACCCCTGCCCGAGCGGGCCAGTCTTGACAGACTCTGGGGTTTGTGCGCCCATCTCACATTTATAGGCGTGGGGCCAGCACTGTCCGCAGACACTTCCGGGTCACGTGGCCAGCGTGACAAGCTGCATCTGGCGAGCCAGCGCAGCACACGGAACGCCGTTTACCTTCCCGCTGGTAAGCGGTACCTATTTATCTACTTGCACCCGAGGGTGCTTTCGAACTGCTAGGTTGGCAGGCGCTGGGACCGAGCAGCGGGAGCGCACCCCGCCGCGGGGATTCGAACCGCCGACCTTTCGATCGGCAAGCCCTAGGCGCTGAGGCTTTTACCCACAGCGCCACCAGCGAAAAAATCCCTAAGCGGTCACAATTTCAGCAAAAATCTGACGTTCTGCAATTCACTCAAAAATGGTGCCAAACTGTTGCAAACGATCCCCTGAAAGGTTTTTCGGCGGAAACAGATGGGTTTTTATCATCGAAACAGAATTAGCCCTCGAGGTCTGAACAACTTTTTTTTGAAAAAATCCCTAAGCCGCGCGGTCACAATTTCACAAAATTCTGACGTTCTGCAATTCACTCAAAAATGGTGCCAAACTGTTGCAAACGATCCCCTGAAAGGTTTTTCGGTGGAAACAGATGGGTTTTTATCATCGAAACAGAATTAGCCCTCGAGGTCTGAACAACTTTTTTTTAAAAAAATCCCTAAGCCGCGCGGTCACAATTTCAGCAAAAATCTGACGTTCTGCAATTCACTCAGAAATGGTGCCAAACTGTTGCAAACGATCCCCTGAAAGGTTTTTCGCTGGAAACAGATGGGTTTTTATCATCGAAACAGAATTAGCCCTCGAGGTCTGAAGAACTTTTTTTTTTGAAAAAATCCCTAGTAAAGGTAAAGGTACCCCTGCCCGAGCGGGCCAGTCTTGACAGACTCTGGGGTTTGTGCGCCCATCTCACATTTATAGGCGTGGGGCCAGCACTGTCCGCAGACACTTCCGGGTCACGTGGCCAGCGTGACAAGCTGCATCTGGCGAGCCAGCGCAGCACACGGAACGCCGTTTACCTTCCCGCTGGTAAGCGGTACCTATTTATCTACTTGCACCCGAGGGTGCTTTCGAACTGCTAGGTTGGCAGGCGCTGGGACCGAGCAGCGGGAGCGCACCCCGCCGCGGGGATTCGAACCGCCGACCTTTCGATCGGCAAGCCCTAGGCGCTGAGGCTTTTACCCACAGCGCCACCAGCGAAAAAATCCCTAAGCGGTCACAATTTCAGCAAAAATCTGACGTTCTGCAATTCACTCAAAAATGGTGCCAAACTGTTGCAAACGATCCCCTGAAAGGTTTTTCGGCGGAAACAGATGGGTTTTTATCATCGAAACAGAATTAGCCCTCGAGGTCTGAACAACTTTTTTTTGAAAAAATCCCTAAGCCGCGCGGTCACAATTTCAGCAAAAATCTGACGTTCTGCAATTCACTCAAAAATGGTGCCAAACTGTTGCAAACGATCCCCTGAAAGGTTTTTCAGTGGAAATAGATTATTTTTTATCATCGAAACAGAATTAGCCCTTGAGGTCTGAACAACTTTTTTTTGAAAAAATCCCTAAGCCGCGCGGTCACAATTTCAGCAAAAATCTGACGTTCTGCAATTCACTCAAAAATGGTGCCAAACTGTTGCAAACGATCCCCTGAAAGGTTTGGCGGAGGAAACAGAAGTCTTTTTGTCATAGAAAATGAAATCAGGACTCGAAGACAAAAACTGTGGAAAAATTTTTTTCTAAGCCCCGGGGTCACAATTTCAGCAAAAATCTGAAATTCTCCAATTCTCCCAAAAATGGTGCCAAACTGTTAAAAGTTCTCCCCTGAAAGGTTTGGCGGTGGAAACAGAAGCCTTTTTATCATAGGCCAATAAATAAGCCCTCGACAACTTTACCTGTGAAAAAAAAAATTCTAAGCCCCGGGGTCACAATTTCAGCAAAAATCTGAATTTCTCCAGTTAACTCAAAAATGGTGCCAAACTGTTGCAAATTCTCCCCTGAAATGTTTGGTGGTGGAAACAGAAGCCTTTTTGTCATAGGAAATGAGATCAGCCCTCAACAACTTTACCTGTGAAAAGAAAATTTCCTAAGCCCCGGGGTCACAATTTCAGCAAAAATCTGAATTTCTCCAGTTAACTCAAAAATGGTGCCAAACAGTTGCAAATTCTCCCCTAAAAGGTTTGGCGGAGGAAACAGAAGGCTTTTTATCATAGGAAATTAAATCTGCCCTCGAAGACAAAACCTGTGGGGGGAAAAAAATTCTGAGCCCTAAGGTCACAATTTCAGCAAAAATCTGAAATTCTCCAGTTCACTCAAAAATGGTGCCAAACTCTTGCAAATTCTCCCCTGAAAGGTTTGGGGGTGGAAACAGAAGGCTTTTTATCATAGGAATTGAAATCAGCCCTCGAAGACAAAACCTGTGGGAATTTTTTTTTCTAAGCCCCGGGGTCACAATTTCAGCAAAAATCCGAAATTCTCCAATTCTCTCAAAAAGTGTGCCAAACTGTTGCAAATTATCCCCTGAAAGGTTTGGCAGTGGAAACAGAAGGCTTTCTGTCATAGGAAATGAAATCAGCCATCGAAGACAAAACCTGTGGAAAAAAATTTTTCTAAGCCCCGGGGTCACAATTTCAGCCAAAATCTGAAATTCTCCAGTTAACACAAAAATGGTGCCAAACTGTTGCAAATTCTCCACTTAAAGGTTTGGCGTAGGAAACAGAAGGATTTTTATCATAGGCCAAGAAATCAGCCCTCGAGAACTTTACCTGTGAAAAAAAAAAATTCTAAGCCCCGGGGTCACAATTTCAGCAAAAATATGAAATTCTCCAATTAACTCAAAACTGGTGCCAAACTGTTGCAAATTCTCCCCTGAAAGGTTTGGCGGAGGAAACAGAAGTCTTTTTGTCATAGGAAATGAAATCAGCCCTCGAAGACAAAACGTGTGGAAAATTTTTTTTCTAAGCCCCGCTGTCACAATTTCAGCAAAAATCTGAAATTCTCCAATTCTCTCAAAAATGGTTCCAAACTGTTGCAAATTCTCCCCTGAAAGGTTTGGTGGTGGAAACAGAAGCCTTTTTATCATAGGCCAATAAATCAGCCCTCGAAGAGAAAACCTGTGGGAAAAATTTTTTCTAAGCCCCGGGGTCACAATTTCAGCAAAGATCTGAAATTCTCCAGTTCACTCAAAAATGGTGCCAAACTGTTGCAAATTCTCCCCTGAAATGTTTGGCGGTGGAAACAGAAGCCTTTTTATCATAGGCCAATAAATCAGCCCTCGAAGAGAAAACCTGTGGGAAATTTTTTTCTAAGCCCCGGGGTCACAATTTCAGCAAAAATCTGAAATTCTCCAATTCTCTCAAAAATTGTGCCAAACTGTTGCAAATTCTCCCCTGAAAGGTTTGGCGGTGGAAAAAGAAAGGTTTTTGTCATAGGAAATGAAAACAGCCCTCGACAACTTTACCTGTGAAAAAAAAATAATTCTAAGTCCCAGGGTCACAATTTCAGCAAAGATCTGAAATTCTCCAATTCACTCAAAAATGGTGCCAAACTGTTGCAAATTCTCCCCTGAAAGGTTTGGCGGTGGAAACAGAAGGCTTTTTATCATAGGCCAATAAATCAGCCCTCGAAGAGAAAACCTGTGGGAAAAAATTTTTTCTAAGCCCCGGGGTCACAATTTCAGCAAAAATCTGAAATTCTCCAATTCTCTCAAAAATGGTGCCAAACTGTTACAAATTCTCCCCTGAAATGTTTGGTGGTGGAAACAGAAGCCTTTTTGTCATAGGAAATGAGATCAGCCCTCAACAACTTTACCTGTTGTCAGGGGTTCAGGAGCAGAGGCGAGGGCAAGGGAGGAAACAGAGAGCGAGGGGGAGGAGGCAGAAGAAAGGATGAGTGATGACGACGACCCGAGATCTCCGAGTCTTTCCAGTGAATCAGAAGATTCACAAAAAGGAGCACCAGTGGCCAGGGCAAGGAGGGAAACTAGGGGGACACCCCAGGAAGATAGAGCCAGAGGGGACTCAGAGGGGAGCAGTTGGAAATCGGGGCCAGCGTCACCGCCAGAGAGTAGGAAAGAGGAAGAGCGCCAGGGATCAAGTGCTGGCAGCTCGCAACAGGAGGGAGGGCACGAGTCAGGAGTGGCCACACCTTCATCGGGGAGCGAAGTAACGGTTAGACGGAAAGTGGAAGGTTGGGCGCGCGCGCCAAGTTCAAATGCACAGGAAGGTGGCGCAGTAGGCAGCCCGGAAAGGGAGCCAGGTCCTAAAGCCCGGCGCATGGAGACAGGAGAGTCCGGGGGGTCAGCGTCAGAAGAATCCCGGAAGGAAGAGACCCAGGGGGGCAGAGGGACCAAGAGGAGAACTGTCAGGCGGAAAAGGTGGAGCAGGGCTAGGATATTAAGTTGGTGCGCAAGGGGCGGAGACTCAGACGGAGCTTCGCCGATCTAAGCATAAGACGTAGGGTTGCACGCAGCAGCTCGAGAATGGAGACTGTAACTCAATAAAGACTTTAATTTAACGATCGCTGGCTAGCGTGATCCTCTGTGAGCTAGGATCTGGAAGTAACCCTGACACCTGTGAAAAGAAAATTTCCTAAGCCCCGGGGTCACAATTTCAGGAAAAATCTGAAATTCTCCAATTCACTCAAAAATGGTGCCAAACTGTTGCAAATTCTCCCCTAAAAGGTTTGGCGGAGGAAACAGAAGGCTTTTTATCATAGGAAATTAAATCAGCCCTCGAAGACAAAACCTGTGGAAAAAAACTTTCTAAGCCCCGGGGTCACAATTTCAGCAAAAATCTGAAATTCTCCAATTCTCTCAAAAATGGTGCCAAACTGTTACAAATTCTCCCCTGAAAGTTTTGGCGGTGGAAACAGAAGCCTTTTTATCATAGGCCAATAAATCAGCCCTCGAAGACAAAACCTATGGAAAAATTTTTTTCTAAGCCCCGGGGTCACAATTTCAGCAAAAATCTGAAATTCTCCAATTCTCTCAAAAATGGTGCCAAACTGTTGAAAATTCTCCCCTGAAAGGTTTTGCGGTGGAAACAGAAGGATTTTCATCATAGGAAATAAAATTAGCCTTTGACAACTTTACCCATGAAAAAAAAATTCTAAGCCCCGGGGTCACAATTTCAGCAAAAATCTGAAATTATCCAATTCTCTCAAAAATTGTGCCAAACTGTTACAAATTCTCCCCTGAAAGGTTTGGCGGTGGAAACAGAAGCCTTTTTATCATAGGAAATGAAATCAGCCCTCGACAACATTACCTGTGAAAAAAAATATTCTAAGCCCCGGGGTCACAATTTCAGCAAAAATCTGAATTTCTCCAGTTATCTCAAAAATGGTGCCAAACTGTTGCAAATCCTCCCCTGAAAGGTTTGGCGGTGGAAACAGAAGCCTTTTTGTCATAGAAAATGAGATCAGCCCTCGACAACTTTACCTGTGAAAAAAAAAATTTCTAAGCCCCGGGGTCACAATTTCAGCAAAAGTCTGAAATTCACCAATTCTCTCAAAAATGGTGCCAAACTGTTGCAAATTCTCCCCTTAAAGGTTTGGCGGTGGAAACAGAAGGATTTTTATCATAGGCCAAGAAATCAGCCCTCGGCAAGTTGACCTGTGAAAAAAAAAATTTCTAAGCCCCGGCGTCACAATTTCAGCAAAAATCTGAAATTCTCCAATTCTCTCAAAAATGGTGCCAAACTGTTGCAAATTCTCCCCTTAAAGGTTTGGCGGTGGAAAGAGAAGGATTTTTATCATAGGCCAAGAAATCAGCCCTCGACAAGTTGACCTGTGAAAAAAAAAAATTCTAAGCCCCGGGGTCACAATTTCAGCAAAAATCTGAAATTCTCCAGTTCTCTCAAAAATGGTGCCAAACTGTTGAAAATTCTCCCCTGAAAGGTTTGGCGGAGGAAACAGAAGTCTTTTTGTCATAGAAAATGAAATCAGCCCTCGAAGACAAAACCTGTGGAAAAATTTTTTTCTAAGCCCTGGGGTCACAATTTCATCAAAAGTCTGATATTCTCCAGTTAACTCAAAAATGGTGCCGTACTGTTGCAAATTCTCCCCTGAAAGGTTTGGCGGTGGAAACAGAAGCCTTTTTGTCATAGGAAATGAGATCAGCCCTCAACAACTTTACCTGTGAAAAGAAAATTTCCTAAGCCCGGGGTCACAATTTCAGGAAAAATCTGAAATTCTCCAATTCACTCAAAAATGGTGCCAAACGGTTGCAAATTCTCCCCTAAAAGGTTTGGCGAAGGAAACAGAAGGCTTTTTATCATAGGAAATGAAATCAGCCCTCGAAGACAAAACCTGTGGAAAAAAAAGTTTCTAAGCCCCGGGGTCACAATTTCATCAAAAATCTGAAATTATCCAATTCTCTCAAAAATTGTGCCAAACTGTTACAAATTCTCCCCTGAAAGGTTTGGCGGTGGAAACAGAAGCCTTTTTATCATAGGAAATGAAATCAGCCCTCGACAACATTACCTGTGAAAAAAAATATTCTAAGCCCCGAAGTCACAATTTCAGCAAAAATCTGAATTTCTCCAGTTATCTCAAAAATGGTGCCAAACTGTTGCAAATTCTCCCCTGAAAGGTATGGCGGTGGAAAAAGAAGCCTTTTTGTCATAGGAAATGAGATCAGCCCTCGACAACTTTACCTGTGAAAAAAAAAAATTCTAAGCCCCGGGGTCACAATTTCAGCAAAAGTCTGAAATTCACCAATTCTCTCAAAAATGGTGCCAAACTGTTGCAAATTCTCCCCTTAAAGGTTTGGCGGTGGAAACAGAAGGATTTTTATCATAGGCCAAGAAATCAGCCCTCGGCAAGTTGACCTGTGAAAAAAAAATTTCTAAGCCCCGGCGTCACAATTTCAGCAAAAATCTGAAATTCTCCAATTCTCTCAAAAATGGTGCCAAACTGTTGCAAATTCTCCCCTTAAAGGTTTGGCGGTGGAAAGAGAAGGATTTTTATCATAGGCCAAGAAATCAGCCCTCGACAAGTTGACCTGTGAAAAAAAAATTCTAAGCCCCGGGGTCACAATTTCAGCAAAAATCTGAAATTCTCCAGTTCTCTCAAAAATGGTGCCAAACTGTTGAAAATTCTCCCCTGAAAGGTTTGGCGGAGGAAACAGAAGTCTTTTTGTCATAGAAAATGAAATCAGCCCTCGAAGACAAAACCTGTGGAAAAAAATTTTTCTAAGCCCTGGGGTCACAATTTCATCAAAAGTCTGATATTCTCCAGTTAACTCAAAAATGGTGCCGTACTGTTGCAAATTCTCCCCTGAAAGGTTTGGCGGTGGAAACAGAAGCCTTTTTGTCATAGGAAATGAGATCAGCCCTCAACAACTTTACCTGTGAAAAGAAAATTTCCTAAGCCCCGGGGTCACAATTTCAGGAAAAATCTGAAATTCTCCAATTCACTCAAAAATGGTGCCAAACGGTTGCAAATTCTCCCCTAAAAGGTTTGGCGAAGGAAACAGAAGGCTTTTTATCATAGGAAATGAAATCAGCCCTCGAAGACAAAACCTGTGGAAAAAAAAGTTTCTAAGCCCCGGGGTCACAATTTCAGCAAAAATCTGAAATTCTCCAATTCTCTCAAAAATGGTGCCAAACTGTTGCAAATTCTCCCCTGAAAGGTTTGGCGGTGGAAACAGAAGGCTTTTTGTCATAGGAAATGAAATCAGCCCTCGAAGACAAAACCAGGGGAAAAAAATTTTTCTAAGCCCCGGGGTCACAATTTCATCAAAAATCTGAAATTCTCCATTTCACTCAAAAATGGCGTCAAACTGTTGAAAATTCTCCCCTGAAAGGTTTGGCGGTGGAAACAGAAGCCTTTTTGTCATAGGAAATGAAATCAGCCCTCGAAGACAAAACCTGTGGGAAAAAAATTTTCTAAGCCCCGGGGTCACAATTTCAGCAAAAATCTGAAATTCTCCAATTCTCTCAATAATGGTGCCAAACTGTTGCAAATTCTCCCCTAAAAGGTTTGGCGGAGGAAACAGAAGGCTTTTTATCATAGGACATGAAATCACCCCTCGACAACTTTACCTGTGAAAAAAAAATTTCCTAAGCCCCGGGGTCACAATTTCAGGAAAAATCTGAAATTCTCCATTTCACTCAAAAATGGTGCCAAACTGTTGCAAATTCTCCCCTAAAAGGTTTGGCGGAGGAAACAGAAGGCCTTTTATCATAGGAAATGAAATCAGCCCTCGAAGACAAAACCTGTGGAAAAAAAAGTTTCTAAGCCCCGGGGTCACAATTTCATCAAAAATCTGAAATTCTCCAGTTCACTCAAAAATGGCGTCAAACTGTTGAAAATTCTCCCCTGAAAGGTTTGGCGGTGGAAACAGAAGCCTTTTTGTCATAGGAAATGAAATCAGCCCTCGAAGACAAAACCTGTGGGGAAAAAATTTTCTAAGCCCCGGGGTCACAATTTCAGCAAAAATCTGAAATTCTCCAATTCTCTCAAAAATGGTGCCAAACTGTTGCAAATTCTCCCCTAAAAGGTTTGGCGGAGGAAACAGAAGGCTTTTTATCATAGGACATGAAATCAGCCCTCGACAACTTTACCTGTGAAAAAAAAATTTCCTAAGCCCCGGGGTCACAATTTCAGGAAAAATCTGAAATTCTCCAATTCACTCAAAAATGGTGCCAAACTGTTGCAAATTCTCCCCTGAAAGGTTTGGCGGTGGAAACAGAAGTATTTTTATCATATGCCAAGAAATCAGACCTCGACAAGTTGACCTGTGAAAAAAAGAATTCTAAGCCCCGGGGTCACAATTTCAGCAAAAATCTGAAATTCTCCAGTTCACTCAAAAATGGTGCCAAACTGTTGCAATTTCTCCCCTTAAAGGTTTGGCGGTGGAAACAGAAGGCCTTTTATCATAGGAATTGAAATCAGCCCTCGAAGACAAAACCTGTGGAAAAAATTTTTTCTAAGCCCCGCGGTCACAATTTCAGAAAAAATCTGAATTTCTCCAATTCTCTCAAAAATGTTGCCAAACTGTTGCAATTTCTCCCCTGAATGGTTTGGCGGTGGAAACAGAAGGCTTTTTATCATAGGAAATGAAATCATCTCTCAACAACATAACCTGTGAAAAAAAAGTTTCTAAGCCCCGGGGTCACAATTTCAGCAAAATCTGAAAATCTCCAGTTTACTCAAAAATGGTGCCAAACTGTTGCAAATTTTCCCTGAAAGGTTTGGCGGAGGAAACAGAAGGCCTTTTATCATAGGAAATGAAATCAGCCCTCGACAACTTTACCTGTGAAAAAAAAAAATTCCAAGCGCCGGGGTCACAATTTCAGGAAAAATCTGATATTCTCCAATTCACTCAAAAATGGTGCCAAACTGTTGCAAATTTTCCCTGAAAGGTTTGGCGGAGGAAACAGAAGGCCTTTTATCATAGGAAATGAAATCAGCCCTCGACAACTTTACCTGTGAAAAAAAAAATTCCAAGCGCCGGGGTCACAATTTCAGGAAAAATCTGAAATTCTCCAATTCAATCATAAATGGTGCCAAACTGTTGCAAATTCTCCCTGAAAGGTTTGGCGGTGGAAACAGAAGGCTTTTTGTCATAGCAAATGAAATCAGCCCTCGAAGACAAAACCTGTGGAAAAAAAAGTTTCTAAGCCCCGGGGTCACAATTTCAGCAAAAATCTGAAATTCTCCAATTCTCTCAAAAATGGTGCCAAACTGTTGCAAATTCTCCCCTGAAAGGTTTGCCGGTGGAAACAGAAGGCTTTTTGACATAGGAAATGAATTCAGCCCTCGAAGACAAAACCTGTGGAGAAAAAATTTTCTAAGCCCCGGGGTCACAGTTTCAGCAAAAATCTGAAATTCTCCAATTCTCTCAAAAATGGTGCCAAACTGTTGCAAATTCTCCCCTTAAAGGTTTGGCGGTGGAAACAGAAGGATTTTTATCATAGGCCAAGAAATCAGCCCTCGACAAGTTGACCTGTGAAAAAAAAAATTTCTAAGCCTCGGGGTCACAATTTCAGGAAAAATCTGAAATTCTCCAATTCACTCAAAAATGGTGCCAAACTGTTACAAATTCTCCCCTAAAAGGTTTGGCGGAGGAAACAGAAGGCCTTTTATCATAGGAAATGAAATCAGCCCTCGAAGACAAAACCTGTGGAAAAAAAAGTTTCTAAGCCCCGGGGTCACAATTTCAGCAAAAATCTGAAATTCTCCAATTCTCTCAAAAATGGTGCCAAACTGTTGCAAATTCTCCCCTGAAAGGTTTGGCGGTGGAAACAGAAGGCTTTTTGTCATAGGAAATGAAATCAGCCCTCAAAGACAAAACCAGGGGAAAAATTTTTTTCTAAGCCCCGGGGTCACAATTTCATCAAAAATCTGAAATTCTCCAGTTCACTCAAAAATGGTGCCAAACTGTTGAAAATTCTCCCCTGAAAGGTTTGGCGGTGGAAATAGAAGGCTTTTTATCATAGGAAATGAAATCATCCCTCAACAACATAACCTGTGAAAAAAAAGTTTCTAAGCCCCGGGGTCACAATTTCAGCAAAAATCTGAAAATCTCCAGTTTACTCAAAAATGGTGCCAAACTGTTGCAAATTTTCCCTGAAAGGTTTGGCGGAGGAAACAGAAGGCCTTTTATCATAGGAAATGAAATCAGCCCTCGACAACTTTACCTGTGAAAAAAAAAAATTCCAAGCGCCGGGGTCACAATTTCAGGAAAAATCTGATATTCTCCAATTCACTCAAAAATGGTGCCAAACTGTTGCAAATTTTCCCTGAAAGGTTTGGCGGTGGAAACAAAAGTATTTTTATCATATGCCAAGAAATCAGACCTCGACAAGTTGACCTGTGAAAAAAAAAATTCTAAGCCCCGGCGTCACAATTTCAGCAAAAATCTGAAATTCTCCAATTCTCTCAAAAATGGTGCCAAACTGTTGGAAATTCTCCCCTTAAAGGTTTGGCGGTGGAAACAGAAGGATTTTTATCATAGGCCAAGAAATCAGCCCTCGACAAGTTGACCTGTGAAAAAAAAAATTCTAAGCCCCAGGGTCACAATTTCAGGAAAAATCTGAAATTCTCCAATTCACTCAAAAATGGTGCCAAACTGTTGCAAATTCTCCACTGAAAGGTTTGACGGAGGAAACAGAAGGCTTTTTATTATAGGAAATGAAATCAGCCCTCGACAACATTACCTGCGAAAAAAAATATTCTAAGTCCCGGGGTCACAATTTCCGCAAAAATCTGAATTTCTCCAGTTATCTCAAAAATGGTGCCAAACTGTTTCAAATTCTCCCCTGAAAGGTTTGGCGGTGGAAACAGAAGCCTTTTTGTCATAGGAAATGAGATCAGCCCTCGACAACTTTACCTGTGAAAAAAAAATTTCCTAAGCCCCGGGGTCACAATTTCAGGAAAAATCTGAAATTCTCCAATTCACTCAAAAATGGTGCCAAACTATTACAAATTCTCCCCAAAAAGGTTTGGCGGTGGAAACAGAAGGCTTTTTGTCATAGCAAATGAAATCAGCCCTCGAAGACAAAACCAGTGGAAAAATTTTTCTAAGCCCCGGGGTCACAATTTCAGCAAAAATCTGAAATTCTCTAATTCACTCAAAAATAGTGCCAAACTGTTGCAAATTCTCCCCTGAAAGGTTTGGCGGTGGAAACAGAAGGCTTTTTGACATAGGAAATGAATTCAGCCCTCGAAGACGAAACCTGTGGAGAAAAAATTTTCTAAGCCCCGGGGTCACAATTTCAGCAAAAATCTGAAATTCTCCAATTCTCTCAAAAATGGTGCCAAACTGTTGCAAATTCTCCCCTTAAAGGTTTGGCGGTCGAAACAGAAGCCTTTTTGTCATAGGAAATGAGATCAGCCCTCAACAACTTTACCTGTGAAAAGAAAATTTCCTAAGCCCCGGGGTCACAATTTCAGGAAAAATCTGAAATTCTCCAATTCACTCAAAAATGGTGCCAAACTATTGCAAATTCTCCCCTGAAAGGTTTGGCGGAGGAAACAGAGGTCTTTTTGTCATAGGAAATGAAATCAGCCCTCGAAGACAAAACCTGTGGAAAAAAATTTTTCTAAGCGCCGGGGTCACAATTTCAGCAAAAATCTGAAATTCTCCAATTCTCTCAAAAATGGTGCCAAACTGTTACAAATTCTCCCCTGAAAGGTTTGGCGGTGGAAACAGAAGCCTTTTTATCATAGGCCAATAAATCAGCCCTCGACAACTTTACCTGTGAAAAAAAAATTTTCTAAGCCCCGGGGTCACAATTTCAGGAAAAATCTGAAATTCTCCAATTCACTCAAAAATGGTGCCAAACTGTTGCAAATTCTCCCCTGAAAGGTTTGGCGGAGGAAACAGAAGTCTTTTTGTCATAGAAAATGAAATCAGCCCTCGAAGACAAAACCTGTGGAAAAAAAATTTTCTAAGCGCCGGGGTCACAATTTCAGCAAAAATCTGAAATTCTCCAATTCTCTCAAAAATGGTGCCAAACTGTTGCAAATTCTCCCCTGAAAGGTTTGGCGGTGGAAAGAGAAGCCTTTTTATCATAGGCCACTAAATCAGCCCTCGACAACTTTACCTGTCAAAAAAAAAATTTCTAAGCCCCGGGGTCACAATTTCAGGAGAAATCTGAAATTCTCCAATTCACTCAAAAATGGTGCCAAACTGTTGCAAATTCTCCCCTGAAAGGTTTGGCGGAGGAAACAGAAGTCTTTTTGTCATAGAAAATGAAATCAGCCCTCGAAGACAAAACCTGTGGAAAAAAAATTTTCTAAGCGCCGGGGTCACAATTTCAGCAAAAATCTGAAATTCTCCAATTCTCTCAAAAATGGTGCCAAACTGTTGCAAATTCTCCCCTGAAAGGTTTGGCGGTGGAAAGAGAAGCCTTTTTATCATAGGCCAATAAATCAGCCCTCGACAACTTTACCTGTCAAAAAAAAAATTTCTAAGCCCCGGGGTCACAATTTCAGGAGAAATCTGAAATTCTCCAATTCACTCAAAAATGGTGCCAAACTGTTGCAAATTCTCCCCTGAAAGGTTTGGCGGAGGAAACAGAAGTCTTTTTGTCATAGAAAATGAAATCAGCCCTCGAAGACAAAACCTGTGGAAAAAAAATTTTCTAAGCGCCGGGGTCACAATTTCAGGAAAAATCTGAAATTCTCCAATTCACTCAAAAATGCTGCCAAACTGTTGCAAATTCTCCCCTGAAAGGTTTGGGGGTGGAAACAGAAAGCTTTTTATCATAGGAATTGAAATCAGCCCTCGAAGACAAAACCTGTGGGGAAAAAATTTTCTAACCCCCGGGGTCACAATTTCAGGAAAAATCTGAAATTCTCCAATTCTCTCAAAAATGGTGCCAAACTGTTACAATTTCTCCCCTGAACGGTTTGGCGGTGGAAACAGAAGCCTTTTTATCATAGGCCAATAAATCAGCCCTCGACAACTTTACCTGTGGAAAAAAAAATTCTAAGTCACAATTTCAGCAAAAATCTGAATTTCTCCAGTTAACTCAAAAATGGTGCCAAACTGTTGCAAATTCTCCCCTGAAATGTTTGGTGGTGGAAACAGAAGGCTTTCTGTCATAGGAAATGAAATCAGCCCTCGAAGACAAAACCTGTGGAAAAAATTTTTTCTAAGCCCCGGGGTCACAATTTCAGCAAAAATCTGAAATTCTCCAGTTCACTCAAAAATGGTGCCAAACTCTTGCAAATTCTCCCCTGAAATGTTTGGGGGGTGGAAACAGAAAGCTTTTTATCATAGGAATTGAAATCAGCCCTCGAAGACAAAACCTGTGGGAAAAAAATTTTCTAAGCCCCGGGGTCACAATTTCAGGAAAAATCTGAAATTCTCCAGTTAACACAAAAATGGTGCCAAAATGTTGCAAATTCTCCACTGAAAGGTTTGGCAGTGGAAACAGAAGCCTTTTTATCATAGGAAATGAAATCAGCCTTCGACAACATTAGCTGTGAAAAAAAAAATTTTAAGCCCCGGGGTCACAATTTCAGCAAAAATCTGAAATTCTCCAGTTAACACAAAAATGGTGCCAAACTGTTGCAAATTCTCCTCTGAACGATTTGGTGGAGGAAACAGAAGGCCTTTTATCATAGGCCAAGAAATCAGCCCTCGAAGACAAAACCTGTGGGGAAAAAATTTTCTAAGCCCCGGGGTCACAATTTCAGGAAAAATCTGAAATTCTCCAATTCACTCAAAAATGGTGCCTATCTGTTGCAAATTCTCCACTGAAAGCTTTGGCGGAGGAAACAGAAGGATTTTTATCATAGGCCAAGAAATCAGCCCTCGACAACTTTACCTGTTAAAAAAAAAATTCTAAGCCACGGTGTCACAATTGAAGCAAAAATCTGAATTTCTCCAGTTAACTCAAAAATGGTGCCAAACTCTTGCAAATTCTCCCCTGAAACGTTTGGCGGTGGAAACAGAAGCCTTTTTGTCATAGGAAATGAGATCAGCCCTCAACAACTTTAACTGTGAAAAGAAAATTTCCTAAGCCCCGGGGTCACAATTTCAGGAAAAATCTTACATTCTCCAATTCACTCAAAACTGGTGCCAAACTGTTGCAAATTCTCCCCTGAAAGGTTTGGCGGAGGAAACAGAAGTCTTTTTGTCATAGAAAATGAAATCAGCCCTCGAAGACAAAACCTGTGGGGAAAAAATTTTCTAACCCCCGGGGTCACAATTTCAGCAAAAATCTGAAATTCTCCAAATCTCTCAAAAATGGTGCCAAACTGTTGCAAATTCTCCCCTGAAAGGTTTGGCGGTGGAAAGAGAAGCCTTTTTATCATAGGCCAATAAATCAGCCCTCGACAACTTTACCTGTGGAAAAAAAAATTCTAAGTCACAATTTCAGCAAAAATCTGAATTTCTCCAGTTAACTCAAAAATGGTGCCAAACTGTTGCAAATTCTCCCCTGAAATGTTTGGTGGTGGAAACAGAAGGCTTTCTGTCATAGGAAATGAAATCAGCCCTCGAAGACAAAACCTGTGGAAAAATTTTTTTCTAAGCCCCGGGGTCACAATTTCAGCAAAAATCTGAAATTCTCCAGTTCACTCAAAAATGGTGCCAAACTCTTGCAAATTCTCCCCTGAAAGGTTTGGGGGGTGGAAACAGAAAGCTTTTTATCATAGGAATTGAAATCAGCCCTCGAAGACAAAACCTGTGGGAAAAAAATTTTCTAAGCCCCGGGGTCACAATTTCAGGAAAAATCTGAAATTCTCCAGTTAACACAAAAATGGTGCCAAAATGTTGCAAATTCTCCACTGAAAGGTTTGGCAGTGGAAACAGAAGCCTTTTTATCATAGGAAATGAAATCAGCCTTCGACAACATTAGCTGTGAAAAAAAAATTTTTAAGCCCCGGGGTCACAATTTCAGCAAAAATCTGAAATTCTCCAGTTAACACAAAAATGGTGCCAAACTGTTGCAAATTCTCCCCTGAACGATTTGGTGGAGGAAACAGAAGGCCTTTTATCATAGGCCAAGAAATCAGCCCTCGAAGACAAAACCTGTGGGGAAAAAATTTTCTAAGCCCCGGGGTCACAATTTCAGGAAAAATCTGAAATTCTCCAATTCACTCAAAAATGGTGCCTATCTGTTGCAAATTCTCCACTGAAAGCTTTGGCGGAGGAAACAGAAGGATTTTTATCATAGGCCAAGAAATCAGCCCTCGACAACTTTACCTGTTAAAAAAAAAATTCTAAGCCACGGGGTCACAATTGAAGCAAAAATCTGAATTTCTCCAGTTAACTCAAAAATGGTGCCAAACTCTGGCAAATTCTCCCCTGAAACGTTTGGCGGTGGAAACAGAAGCCTTTTTGTCATAGGAAATGAGATCAGCCCTCAACAATTTTAACTGTGAAAAGAAAATTTCCTAAGCCCCGGGGTCACAATTTCAGGAAAAATCTTAAATTCTCCAATTCACTCAAAACTGGTGCCAAACTGTTGCAAATTCTCCCCTGAAAGGTTTGGCGGTGGAAAAAGAAAGCTTTTTGTCATAGGAAATGAAAACAGCCCTCGACAACTTTACCTGTGAAAAAAAAAAATTCTAAGTCCCGGGGTCAGAATTTCAGCAAAGATCTGAAATTCTCCAATTCACTCAAAAATGGTGCCAAACTGTTGCAAATTCTCCCCTGAAAGGTATGGCGGTGGAAACAGAAGGCTTTTTATCATAGGCCAATAAATCAACCCTCGAAGAGAAAACCTTTGGGAAAAATTTTTTTTAAGCCCCGGGGTCACAATTTCAGCAAAAATCTGAAATTCTCCAGTTCACTCAAAAATGGTGCCAAACTGTTGCAAATTCTCCCCTGAAAGGTTTGGCGGAGGAAACAGAAGTCTTTTTGTCATAGAAAATGAAATCAGCCCTCGAAGACAAAACCTGTGGAAAAAAAATTTTCTAAGCGCCGGGGTCACAATTTCAGCAAAAATCTGAAATTCTCCAATTCTCTCAAAAATGGTGCTAAACTGTTGCAAATTCTCCCCTGAAAGGTTTGGCGGTGGAAAGAGAAGCCTTTTTATCATAGGCCAATAAATCAGCCCTCGACAACTTTACCTGTGGGGAAAAAAATTCTAAGCCCCGGGGTCAAAATTTCAGGAAAAATCTGCAATTCTCCAATTCACTCAAAAATGGTGCCAAACTGTTGCAAATTCTCCCCTGAAAGGTTTGGCGGAGGAAACAGAAAGCTTTTTATCATAGGAATTGAAATCAGCCCTCGAAGACAAAACCTGTGGGGAAAAAATTTTCTAACCCCCGGGGTCACAATTTCAGGAAAAATCTGAAATTCTCCAATTCTCTCAAAAATGGTGCCAAACTGTTACAATTTCTCCCCTGAACGGTTTGGCGGTGGAAACAGAAGCCTTTTTATCATAGGCCAATAAATCAGCCTCGACAACTTTACCTGTGAAAAAAAAATTCTAAGTCACAATTTCAGCAAAAATCTGAATTTCTCCAGTTAACTCAAAAATGGTGCCAAACTGTTGCAAATTCTCCCCTGAAATGTTTGGTGGTGGAAACAGAAGGCTTTCTGTCATAGGAAATGAAATCAGCCCTCGAAGACAAAACCTGTGGAAAAAAATTTTTCTAAGCCCCGGGGTCACAATTTCAGCAAAAATCTGAAATTCTCCAGTTCACTCAAAAATGGTGCCAAACTGTTGCAAATTCTCCCCTGAAAGGTTTGGGGGTGGAAACAGAAAGCTTTTTATCATAGGAAATGAAATCAGCCCTCGAAGACAACATTAGCTGTGAAAAAAAAAAATTTAAGCCCCGGGGTCACAATTTCAGCAAAAATCTGAAATTCTCCAGTTAACACAAAAATGGTGCCAAAATGTTGCAAATTCTCCACTGAAAGGTTTGGCAGTGGAAACAGAAGCCTTTTTATCATAGGAAATGAAATCAGCCTTCGACAACATTAGCTGTGAAAAAAAAAATTTTAAGCCCCGGGGTCACAATTTCAGCAAAAATCTGAAATTCACCAGTTAACACAAAAATGGTGTCAAACTGTTGCAAATTCTCCCCTGAAAGATTTGGTGGAGGAAACAGAAGGCCTTTTATCATAGGCCAAGAAATCAGCCCTCGAAGACAAAACCTGTGGGGAAAAAATTTTCTAAGCCCCGGGGTCACAATTTCAGGAAAAATCTGAAATTCTCCAATTCACTCAAAAATGGTGCCTATCTGTTGCAAATTCTCCACTGAAAGCTTTGGCGGAGGAAACAGAAGGATTTTTATCATAGGCCAAGAAATCAGCCCTCGACAACTTTACCTGTTAAAAAAAAAATTCTAAGCCACGGGGTCACAATTGAAGCAAAAATCTGAATTTCTCCAGTTAACTCAAAAATGGTGTCAAACTGTTGCAAATTCTCCCCTGAAAGATTTGGTGGAGGAAACAGAAGGCCTTTTATCATAGGCCAAGAAATCAGGCCTCGAAGACAAAACCTGTGGGGAAAAAATTTTCAAAGCCCCGGGGTCACAATTTCAGGAAAAATCTGAAATTCTCCAATTCACTCAAAAATGGTGCCTATCTGTTGCAAATTCTCCACTGAAAGCTTTGGCGGAGGAAACAGAAGGATTTTTATCATAGGCCAAGAAATCAGCCCTCGACAACTTTACCTGTTAAAAAAAAAATTCTAAGCCACGGGGTCACAATTTCAGGAAAAATCTTAAATTCTCCAATTCACTCAAAACTGGTGCCAAACTGTTGCAAATTCTCCCCTGAAAGGTTTGGCGGTGGAAAAAGAAAGCTTTTTGTCATAGGAAATGAAAACAGCCCTCGACAACTTTACCTGTGAAAAAAAAAAAAATTCTAAGTCCCGGGGTCAGAATTTCAGCAAAGATCTGAAATTCTCCAATTCACTCAAAAATTGTGCCAAACTGTTGCAAATTCTCCCCTGAAAGGTATGGCGGTGGAAGCAGAAGGCTTTTTATCATAGGCCAATAAATCAACCCTCGAAGAGAAAACCTTTGGGAAAAATTTTTTTTAAGCCCCGGGGTCACAATTTCAGCAAAAATCTGAAATTCTCCAGTTCACTCAAAAATGGTGCCAAACTGTTGCAAATTCTCCCCTGAAAGGTTTGGCGGAGGAAACAGAAGTCTTTTTGTCATAGAAAATGAAATCAGCCCTCGAAGACAAAACCTGTGGAAAAAAAATTTTCTAAGCGCCGGGGTCACAATTTCAGCAAAAATCTGAAATTCTCCAATTCTCTCAAAAATGGTGCCAAACTGTTGCAAATTCTCCCCTGAAAGGTTTGGCGGTGGAAAGAGAAGCCTTTTTATCATAGGCCAATAAATCAGCCCTCGACAACTTTACCTGTGGGGAAAAAAATTCTAAGCCCCGGGGTCACAATTTCAGCAAAAATCTGAAATTCTCCAATTCACTCAAAAATGCTGCCAAACTGTTGCAAATTCTCCCCTGAAAGGTTTGGGGGTGGAAACAGAAAGCTTTTTATCATAGGAATTGAAATCAGCCCTCGAAGACAAAACCTGTGGGGAAAAAATTTTCTAACCCCCGGGGTCACAATTTCAGGAAAAATCTGAAATTCTCCAATTCTCTCAAAAATGGTGCCAAACTGTTACAATTTCTCCCCTGAACGGTTTGGCGGTGGAAACAGAAGCCTTTTTATCATAGGCCAATAAATCAGCCTCGACAACTTTACCTGTGAAAAAAAAAATTCTAAGTCACAATTTCAGCAAAAATCTGAATTTCTCCAGTTAACTCAAAAATGGTGCCAAACTGTTGCAAATTCTCCCCTGAAATGTTTGGTGGTGGAAACAGAAGGCTTTCTGTCATAGGAAATGAAATCAGCCCTCGAAGACAAAACCTGTGGAAAAAATTTTTTCTAAGCCCCGGGGTCACAATTTCAGCAAAAATCTGAAATTCTCCAGTTCACTCAAAAATGGTGCCAAACTCTTGCAAATTCTCCCCTGAAAGGTTTGGGGGTGGAAACAGAAGGCTTTTTGTCATAGGAAATGAAATCAGCCCTTGAAGACAAAACCTGTGTAAAAAAAAATTTCTAAGCCCCGGGGTCACAATTTCAGCAAAAATCCGAAATTCTCCAATTCTCTCAAAAATGGTGCCAAACTCTTGCAAATTATCCCCTGAAAGGTTTGGCGGTGGAAACAGAAGGCTTTTTATCATGGGAATTGTAATCAGCCCTCAAAGACAAAACCTGTGTAAAAAAAAATTTCTAAGCCCTGGGGTCACAATTTCAGCAAAAATCCAAAATTCTCCAGTTCACTCAAAAATGGTGCCAAACTCTTGCAAATTCTCCCCTGAAAGGTTTGGGGGTGGAAACAGAAGGCTTTTTGTCATAGGAAATGAAATCAGCCCTTGAAGACAAAACCTGTGAAAAAAAATTTTCTAAGCCCCGGGGTCACAATTTCAGCAAAAATATGAAATTCTCCAATTCTCTCAAAAATGGTGCCAAACTCTTGCAAATTATCCCCTGAAAGGTTTGGCGGTGGAAACAGAAGGCTTTTTGTCATAGGAAATGAAATCAGCCCTCGAGAATTTTACCTGTGAAAAAAATTTTTTCAAAGCCCCGGGTTCACAATTTCAACAAAAATCTGAAATTCTCCCGTTCACTCAAAAATGGTGCCAAACTCTTGCAAATTATCCCCTGAAAGGTCTGGCGGTGGAAACAGAAGGCTTTTTGTCATAGGAAATGAAATCAGCCCTCGAGAACTTTACCTGTGAAAAAAAAAATTTCTAAGCCCCGGGGTCACAATTTCAGCAAAAATCCGAAATTCTCCAGTTCACTCAAAAATGGTGCCAAACTCTTGCAAATTCTCCCCTGAAAGGTTTGGGGGTGGAAACAGAAGGCTTTTTGTCATAGGAAATGAAATCAGCCCTTGAAGACAAAACCTGTGAAAAAAAAATTTTCTAAGCCCCGGGATCACAATTTCAGCAAAAATATGAAATTCTCCAATTCTCTCAAAAATGGTGCCAAACTCTTGCAAATTATCTCCTGAAAGGTTTGGCGGTGGAAACAGAAGGCTTTTTGTCATAGGAAATGAAATCAGCCCTCGAGAACTTTACCTGTGAAAAAATTTTTTTCAAAGCCCCGGGTTCACAATTTCAACAAAAATCTGAAATTCTCCCGTTCACTCAAAAATGGTGCCAAACTCTTGCAAATTATCCCCTGAAAGGTCTGGCGGTGGAAACAGAAGGCTTTTTGTCATAGGAAATGAAATCAGCCCTTGAAGACAAAACCTGTGAAAAAAAAATTTTTCTAAGCCCCGGGGTCACAATTTCAGCAAAAATCCAAAATTCTCCAATTCTTTCAAAAATGGTGCCAAACTGTTGGAAATTCTCCCCTGAAAGGTTTGGCGGTGGAAAAAGAAGGCTTTTTGTCATAGGAAATGAAATCAGCCCTCGAGAACTTTACCTGTGTAAAAAAAAATTTCTAAGCCCCGGGGTCACAATTTCAGCAAAAATCCGAAATTCTCCAATTCTCTCAAAAATGGTGCCAAACTATTGCAAATTATCCCCTGAAAGGTTTGGCGGTGGAAACAGAAGGCTTTTTGTCATAGGAAATGAAATCAGCCCTCGAAGACAAAACCTGTGTAAAAAAAAATTTCTAAGCCGCGGGGTCACAATTTCAGCAAAAATCCGAAATTCTCCAATTCTCTCAAAAATGGTGCCAAACTGTTGCAAATTCTCCCCTGAAAGGTTTGGCGGTGGAAAAAGAAGGCTTTTTGTCATAGGAAATGAAATCAGCCCTCGAGAACTTTACCTGTGTAAAAAAAAATTTCTAAGCCCCGGGGTCACAATTTCAGCAAAAATCCAAAATTCTCCAATTCTCTCAAAAATGGTGCCAAACTCTTGCAAATTCTCCCCTGAAAGGTTTGGCGGTGGAAACAGAAGGCTTTTTATCATGGGAATTGTAATCAGCCCTCAAAGACAAAACCTGTGTAAAAAAAAAATTTCTAAGCCCCGGGGTCACAATTTCAGCAAAAATCCAAAATTCTCCAGTTCACTCAAAAATGGTGCCAAACTCTTGCAAATTCTCCCCTGAAAGGTTTGGGGGTGGAAACAGAAGGCTTTTTGTCATAGGAAATGAAATCAGCCCTTGAAGACAAAACCTGTGGAAAAAAAAATTTCTAAGCCCCGGGGTCACAATTTCAGCAAAAATATGAAATTCTCCAATTCTCTCAAAAATGGTGCCAAACTCTTGCAAATTATCCCCTGAAAGGTTTGGCGGTGGAAACAGAAGGCTTTTTGTCATAGGAAATGAAATCAGCCCTCGAGAACTTTACCTGTGAAAAAAATTTTTTCAAAGCCCCGGGTTCACAATTTCAACAAAAATCTGAAATTCTCCCGTTCACTCAAAAATGGTGCCAAACTCTTGCAAATTATCCCCTGAAAGGTCTGGCGGTGGAAACAGAAGGCTTTTTGTCATAGGAAATGAAATCAGCCCTCGAGAACTTTACCTGTGAAAAAAAAATTTTCTAAGCCCCGGGGTCACAATTTCAGCAAAAATCCAAAATTCTCCAATTCTTTCAAAAATGGTGCCAAACTGTTGCAAATTCTCCCCTGAAAGGTTTGGCGGTGGAAAAAGAAGGCTTTTTGTCATAGGAAATGAAATCAGCCCTCGAGAACTTTACCTGTGTAAAAAAAAATTTCTAAGCCCCGGAGTCACAATTTCAGCAAAAATCCGAAATTCTCCAATTCTCTCAAAAATGGTGCCAAACTCTTGCAAATTATCCCCTGAAAGGTTTGGCGGTGGAAACAGAAGGCTTTTTGTCATAGGAAATGAAATCAGCCCTCGAAGACAAAACCTGTGTAAAAAAAAAATTTCTAAGCCCCGGGGTCACAATTTCAACAAAAATTCGAAATTCTCCAATTCACTCAAAAATGGTGCCAAACTCTTGCAAATTCTCCCCTGAAAGGTTTGGCGGTGGAAACAGAAGGCTTTTTGTCATAGGAAATGAAATCAGCCCTCGAGAACTTTACCTGTGAAAAAATTTTTTTCAAAGCCCCGGGTTCACAATTTCAACAAAAATCTGAAATTCTCCCGTTCACTCAAAAATGGTGCCAAACTCTTGCAAATTATCCCCTGAAAGGTCTGGCGGTGGAAACAGAAGGCTTTTTGTCATAGGAAATGAAATCAGCCCTCGAGAACTTTACCTGTGAAAAAAAAATTTTCTAAGCCCCGGGGTCACAATTTCAGCAAAAATCCAAAATTCTCCAATTCTTTCAAAAATGGTGCCAAACTGTTGCAAATTCTCCCCTGAAAGGTTTGGCGGTGGAAAAAGAAGGCTTTTTGTCATAGGAAATGAAATCAGCCCTCGAGAACTTTACCTGTGTAAAAAAAAATTTCTAAGCCCCGGGGTCACAATTTCAGCAAAAATCCGAAATTCTCCAATTCTCTCAAAAATGGTGCCAAACTCTTGCAAATTATCCCCTGAAAGGTTTGGCGGTGGAAACAGAAGGCTTTTTGTCATAGGAAATGAAATCAGCCCTCGAAGACAAAACCTGTGTAAAAAAAAAAATTCTAAGCCCCGGGGTCACAATTTCAGCAAAAATTCGAAATTCTCCAATTCACTCAAAAATGGTGCCAAACTCTTGCAAATTCTCCCCTGAAAGGTTTGGCGGTGGAAACAGAAGGCTTTTTGTCATAGGAAATGAAATCAGCCCTTGAAGACAAAACCTGTGAAAAAAAAATTTTCTAAGCCCCGGGGTCACAATTTCAGCAAAAATCCGAAATTCTCCAATTCTCTGAAAAATGGTGCCAAATTCTTGCAAATTATCCCCTGAAAGGTTTGGCGGTGGAAACAGAAGGCTTTTTGTCATAGGAAATGAAATCAGCCCTCGAGAACTTTACCTATGAAAAAAAAATTTCCTAAGCCCCGGGGTCAAAATTTCAGCAAAAATCCGAAATTCTCCAATTCTCTCAAAAATGGTGCCAAACTCTTGCAAATTATCCCCTGAAAGGTTTGGCGGTGGAAACAGAAGGCTTTTTACCATGGGAATTGTAATCAGCCCTCAAAGACAAAACCTGTGTAAAAAAAAATTTCTAAGCCCCGGGGTCACAATTTCAGCAAAAATCCGAAATTCTCCAATTCTCTCAAAAATGGTGCCAAACTGTTGCAAATTCTCCCCTGAAAGATTTCGCGGTGGAAACAAAAACATTTTTGTCATAGGAAATCAAATCAGCCCTCGAAGACAAAACCTGTGGGGAAAAAAAATTTCTAAGCCCCGGGGTCAAAATTTCAGCAAAAATCTGAAATTCTCCCGTTCACTAAAAAATGGTACCAAACTCTTGCAAATTCTCACCTGAAAGGTTTGGCGGTGGAAACGGACGGCTTTTTGTCATAGGAAATGAAATCAGCCCTCGAGAACTTTACCTGTGAAAAAAAAAATTTCTAAGTGCCGGGGTCACAATTTCAGCAAAAATCCAAAATTCTCCAATTCGCTCAAAAATGGTGCCAAACTGTTGCAAATTCTCCCCTGAAAGATTTCGCGGTGGAAACAAAAACATTTTTGTCATAGGAAATGAAATCAGCCCTCGAAGAAAAAACCTGTGGAAAAAAAAAATTTCTAAGCCCCGGGGTCAAAATTTCAGCAAAAATCTGAAATTCTCCCGTTCACTAAAAAATGGTGCCAAACTCTTGCAAATTATCCCCTGAAAGGTTTGGCGGTGGAAACAGAAGACTTTTTGTCATAGGAAATGAAATCAGCCCTCAAGAACTTTACCTGTGAAAAAAAAAATTTCTAAGTCCCGGGGTCACAATTTCAGCAAAAATCCAAAATTCTCCAATTCTCTCAAAAATGGTGCCAAACTCTTGCAAATTATCCCCTGAAAGGTTTGGCGGTGGAAACAGAAGACTTTTTGTCATAGGAAATGAAATCAGCCCTCAAGAACTTTACCTGTGAAAAAAAAAATTTCTAAGTCCCGGGGTCACAATTTCAGCAAAAATCCAAAATTCTCCAATTCTCTCAAAAATCGTGCCAAACTGTTGCAAATTCTCCCCTGAAAGATTTGGCGGTGGAAACAAAAGCCTTTTTGTCATAGGAAATGAAATCAGCCCTCGAAGACAAAACCTGTGTAAAAAAAATTTTCTAAGCCCCGGGCTCACAATTTCAGCAAAAATCCGAAATTCTCCAATTCTCTCAAAAATGGTGCCAAACTCTTGCAAATTATCCCCTGAAAGGTTTGGCGGTGGAAACAGAAGGCTTTAGATCATGGGAATTGTAATCAGCCCTCAAAGACAAAACCTGTGTAAAAAAATTTTTCTAAGCCCCGGGGTCACAATTTCAGCAAAAATCCGAAATTCTCCAATTCTCTCAAAAATGGTGCCAAACTCTTGCAAATTATCCCCTGAAAGGTTTGGTGGTGGAAACAGAGGGCTTTTTATCATGGGAATTGTAATCAGCCCTCAAAGACAAAACCTGTGTAAAAAAAAATTTCTAAGCCCCGGGGTCACAATTACAGCAAAAATCCGAAATTCTCCAATTCTCTCAAAAATGGTGCCAAACTCTTGCAAATTATCCCCTGAAAGGTTTGGCGGTGGAAACAGAAGGCTTTTTGTCATAGGAAATGAAATCAGCCCTCAAAGACAAAACCTGTGTAAAAAAAAAATTTCTAAGCCCCGGGGTCACAATTTCAGCAAAAATCCGAAATTCTCCAATTCTCTCAAAAATGGTGCCAAACTCTTGCAAATTATCCCCTGAAAGGTTTGGCGGTGGAAACAGAAGGCTTTTTGTCATAGGAAATGAAATCAGCCCTTGAAGACAAAACCTGTGTAAAAAAAAATTTCTAAGGCCCGGGCTCACAATTTCAGCAAAAATATGAAATTCTCCAATTCTCTGAAAAATGGTGCCAAATTCTTGCAAATTATCCCCTGAAAGGTTTGGCAGTGGAAACAGAAGGCTTTTTGTCATAGGAAATGAAATCAGCCCTCGAGAACTTTACCTATGAAAAAAAAAATTCTAAGCCCCGGGGTCACAATTTCAGCAAAAATCCGAAATTCTCCAATTCTCTCAAAAATGGTGCCAAACTCTTGCAAATTATCCCCTGAAAGGTTTGGCGGTGGAAACAGAAGGCTTTTTATCATGGGAATTGTAATCAGCCCTCAAAGACAAAACCTGTGTAAAAAAAAATTTCTAAGCCCCGGGGTCACAATTTCAGCAAAAATCCGAAATTGTCCAATTCTCTCAAAAATGGTGCCAAACTCTTGCAAATTATCCCCTGAAAGGTTTGGCGGTGGAAACAGAAGGCTTTTTGTCATAGGAAATGAAATCAGCCCTCGAAGACAAAACCTGTGTAAAAAAAAATTTCTAAGCCGCGGGGTCACTATTTCAGCAAAAATCCGAAATTCTCCAATTCTCTCAAAAATGGTGCCAAACTGTTGCAAATTCTCCCCTGAAAGATTTCGCGGTGGAAACAAAAACATTTTTGTCATAGGAAATGAAATCAGCCCTCGAAGACAAAACCTGTGGGAAAAAAAAATTTCTAAGCCCCGGGGTCAAAATTTCAGCAAAAATCTGAAATTCTCCCGTTCACTAAAAAATGGTGCCAAACTCTTGCAAATTCCCCCCTGAAAGGTTTGCGGTGGAAACAGAAGGCTTTTTGTCATAGGAAATGAAATCAGCCCTCGAGAACTTTACCTGTGTAAAAAAATTTTTGTAAGCCCCGGGGTCTCAATTTCAGCAAAAATCCGAAATTCTCCAATTCTCTCAAAAATGGTGCGAAACTCTTGCAAATTCTCCCCTGAAAGGTTTGGCGGTGGAAACAGAAGGCTTTTTATCATGGGAATTGTAATCAGCCCTCAAAGACAAAACCTGTGTAAAAAAAAAATTTCTAAGCCCCGGGGTCACAATTTCAGCAAAAATCCGAAATTCTCCAATTCTCTCAAAAATGGTGCCAAACTCTTGCAAATTATCCCCTGAAAGGTTTGGCGGTGGAAACAGAAGGCTTTTTGTCATAGGAAATGAAATCAGCCCTCGAAGACAAAACCTGTGTAAAAAAAAATTTCTAAGCCTCGGGGTCACAATTTCAGCAAAAATCCGAAATTCTCCAGTTCACTCAAAAATGGTGCCAAACTCTTGCAAATTCTCCCCTGAAGGTTTTGGGGGTGGAAACAGAAGGCTTTTTGTCATAGGAAATGAAATCAGCCCTTGAATACAAAACCTGTGGGGAAAAAAATTTCTAAGCCCCGGGGTCACAATTTCAGCACAAATCCAAAATTCTCCAATTCTCTCAAAAATGGTGCCAAACTCTTGCAAATTATCCCCTGAAAGGTTTGGCGGTGGAAACAGAAGGCTTTTTATCATGGGAATTGTAATCAGCCCTCAAAGACAAAACCTGTGTAAAAAAAAAATTTCTAAGCCCCGGGGTCACAATTTCAGCAAAAATCCAAAATTCTCCAGTTCACTCAAAAATGGTGCCAAACTCTTGCAAATTCTCCCCTGAAAGGTTTGGGGGTGGAAACAGAAGGCTTTTTGTCATAGGAAATGAAATCAGCCCTTGAAGACAAAACCTGTGAAAAAAAAATTTTCTAAGCCCCGGGGTCACAATTTCAGCAAAAATATGAAATTCTCCAATTCTCTCAAAAATGGTGCCAAACTCTTGCAAATTATCCCCTGAAAGGTTTGGCGGTGGAAACAGAAGGCTTTTTGTCATAGGAAATGAAATCAGCCCTCGAGAACTTTACCTGTGAAAAAAAAATTTTCAAAGCCCCGGGTTCACAATTTCAACAAAAATCTGAAATTCTCCCGTTCACTCAAAAATGGTGCCAAACTCTTGCAAATTATCCCCTGAAAGGTTTGGCGGTGGAAACAGAAGGCTTTTTGTCATAGGAAATGAAATCAGCCCTCGAGAACTTTACCTGTGAAAAAAAAATTTTCTAAGCCCCGGGGTCACAATTTCAGCAAAAATCCAAAATTCTCCAATTCTTTCAAAAATGGTGCCAAACTGTTGCAAATTCTCCCCTGAAAGGTTTGGCAGTGGACAAAGAAGGCTTTTTGTCATAGGAAATGAAATCAGCCCTCGAGAACTTTACCTGTGTAAAAAAAAATTTCTAAGCCCCGGGGTCACAATTTCAGCAAAAATCCGAAATTCTCCAATTCTCTCAAAAATGGTGCCAAACTCTTGCAAATTATCCCCTGAAAGGTTTGGCGGTGGAAACAGAAGGCTTTTTGTCATAGGAAATGAAATCAGCCCTCGAAGACAAAACCTGTGTAAAAAAAAATTTCTAAGCCCCGGGGTCACAATTTCAGCAAAAATTCGAAATTCTCCAATTCACTCAAAAATGGTGCCAAACTCTTGCAAATTCTCCCCTGAAAGGTTTGGCGGTGGAAACAGAAGGCTTTTTGTCATAGGAAATGAAATCAGCCCTTGAAGACAAAACCTGTGAAAAAAAAAATTTCTAAGCCCCGGGGTCACAATTTCAGCAAAAATATGAAATTCTCCAATTCTCTCAAAAATGGTGCCAAACTCTTGCAAATTATCCCCTGAAAGGTTTGGCGGTGGAAACAGAAGGCTTTTTGTCATAGGAAATGAAATCAGCCCTCGAGAACTTTACCTGTGAAAAAAAAAATTTCTAAGCCCCGGGGTCACAATTTCAGCAAAAATCCGAAATTCTCCAATTCTCTCAAAAATGGTGCCAAACTCTTGCAAATTATCCCCTGAAAGGTTTGGCGGTGGAAACAGAAGGCTTTTTGTCATAGGAAATGAAATCAGCCCTCGAAGACAAAACCTGTGTAAAAAAAAATTTCTAAGCCCCGGGGTCACAATTTCAGCAAAAATCCGAAATTCTCCAGTTCACTCAAAAATGGTGCCAAACTCTTGCAAATTCTCCCCTGAAAGGTTTGGGGGTGGAAACAGAAGGCTTTTTGTCATAGGAAATGAAATCAGCCCTTGAAGACAAAACCTGTGAAAAAAAAATTTTCTAAGCCCCAGGGTCACAATTTCAGCAAAAATATGAAATTCTCCAATTCTCTCAAAAATGGTGCCAAACTCTTGCAAATTATCCACTGAAAGGTTTGGCGGTGGAAACAGAAGGCTTTTTGTCATAGGAAATGAAATCAGCCCTCGAGAACTTTACCTGTGAAAAAAAAAATTTCTAAGCCCCGGGGTCACAATTTCAGCAAAAATCCGAAATTCTCCAATTCTCTCAAAAATGGTGCCAAACTCTTGCAAATTATCCCCTGAAAGGTTTGGCGGTGGAAACAGAAGGCTTTTTGTCATAGGAAATGAAATCAGCCCTCGAGAACTTTACCTGTGAAAAAAAAAATTTCTAAGCCCCGGGGTCACAATTTCAGCAAAAATCCGAAATTCTCCAATTCTCTCAAAAATGGTGCCAAACTCTTGCAAATTATCCCCTGAAAGGTTTGGCGGTGGAAACAGAAGGCTTTTTGTCATAGGAAATGAAATCAGCCCTCGAAGACAAAACCTGTGTAAAAAAAAATTTCTAAGCCGCGGGGTCACTATTTCAGCAAAAATCCAAAATTCTCCAATTCTCTCAAAAATGGTGCCAAACTGTTGCAAATTCTCCCCTGAAAGATTTCGCGGTGGAAACAAAAACATTTTTGTCATAGGAAATGAAATCAGCCCTCGAAGACAAAACCTGTGAAAAAAAAAATTTCTAAGCCCCGGGGTCAAAATTTCAGCAAAAATCTGAAATTCTCCCGTTCACTAAAAAATGGTGCCAAACTCTTGCAAATTCTCCCCTGAAAGGTTTGGCGGTGGAAACAGAAGGCTTTTTGTCATAGGAAATGAAATCAGCCCTCGAGAACTTTACCTGTGTAAAAAAAAATTTGTAAGCCCCGGGGTCTCAATTTCAGCAAAAATCCGAAATTCTCCAATTCTCTCAAAAATGGTGCCAAACTGTTGCAAATTATCCCCTGAAAGGTTTGGCGGTGTTAACAAAAACATTTTTGTCATAGGAAATGAAATCAGCCCTCGAAGACAAAACCTGTGGGAAAAAAAAATTCTAAGCCCCGGGGTCAAAATTTCAGCAAAAATCTGAAATTCTCCCGTTCACTAAAAAATGGTACCAAACTCTTGCAAATTCTCCCCTGAAAGGTTTGGCGGTGGAAACAGACGGCTTTTTGTCATAGGAAATGAAATCAGCCCTCGAGAACTTTACCTGTGAAAAAAAAAATTTCTAAGTGCCGGGGTCACAATTTCAGCAAAAATCCAAAATTCTCCAATTCTCTCAAAAATGGTGCCAAACTGTTGCAAATTCTCCCCTGAAAGATTTCGCGGTGGAAACAAAAACATTTTTGTCATAGGAAATGAAATCAGCCCTCGAAGACAAAACCTGTGAAAAAAAAAAATTTCTAAGCCCCGGGGTCAAAATTTCAGCAAAAATCTGAAATTCTCCCGTTCACTAAAAAATGGTGCCAAACTCTTGCAAATTCTCCCCTGAAAGGTTTGGCGGTGGAAACAGAAGGCTTTTTGTCATAGGAAATGAAATCAGCCCTCGAGAACTTTACCTGTGTAAAAAAATTTTTGTAAGCCCCGGGGTCTCAATTTCAGCAAAAATCCGAAATTCTCCAATTCTCTCAAAAATGGTGCCAAACTCTTGCAAATTATCCCCTGAAAGATTTCGCGGTGGAAACAGAAGGCTTTTTGTCATAGGAAATGAAATCAGCCCTTGAAGACAAAACCTGTGTAAAAAAAAATTTCTAAGGCCCGGGCTCACAATTTCAGCAAAAATATGAAATTCTCCAATTCTCTGAAAAATGGTGCCAAATTCTTGTAAATTATCCCCTGAAAGGTTTGGCAGTGGAAACAGAAGGATTTTTGTCATAGGAAATGAAATCAGCCCTCGAGAACTTTACCTATGAAAAAAAAAATTCTAAGCCCCGGGGTCACAATTTCAGCAAAAATCCGAAATTCTCCAATTCTCTCAAAAATGGTGCCAAACTCTTGCAAATTATCCCCTGAAAGGTTTGGCGGTGGAAACAGAAGGCTTTTTATCATGGGAATTGTAATCAGCCCTCAAAGACAAAACCTGTGTAAAAAAAAATTTCTAAGCCCCGGGGTCACAATTTCAGCAAAAATCCGAAATTCTCCAATTCTCTCAAAAATGGTGCCAAACTGTTGCAAATTCTCCCCTGAAAGATTTCGCGGTGGAAACAAAAACATTTTTGTCATAGGAAATGAAATCAGCCCTCGAAGACAAAACCTGTGAAAAAAAAAAATTCTAAGCCCCGGGGTCAAAATTTCAGCAAAAATCTGAAATTCTCCCGTTCACTAAAAAATGGTACCAAACTCTTGCAAATTCTCCCCTGAAAGGTTTGGCGGTGGAAACAGACGGCTTTTTGTCATAGGAAATGAAATCAGCCCTCCAGAACTTTACCTGTGAAAAAAAAAATTTCTAAGCCCCGGGGTCACAATTTCAGCAAAAATCCGAAATTCTCCAATTCTCTCAAAAATGGTGCCAAACTGTTGCAAAATCTCCCCTGAAAGATTTCGCGGTGGAAACAAAAACATTTTTGTCATAGGAAATGAAATCAGCCCTCGAAGACAAAACCTGTGGAAAAAAAAAATTTCTAAGCCCCGGGGTCAAAATTTCAGCAAAAATCTGAAATTCTCCCGTTCACTAAAAAATGGTGCCAAACTCTTGCAAATTCTCCCCTGAAAGGTTTGGCGGTGGAAACAGAAGGCTTTTTGTCATAGGAAATGAAATCAGCCCTCGAGAACTTTACCTGTGTAAAAAAATTTTTGTAAGCCCCGGGGTCTCAATTTCAGCAAAAATCCGAAATTCTCCAATTCTCTCAAAAATGGTGCCAAACTCTTGCAAATTATCCCCTGAAAGGTTTGGCGGTGGAAACAGAAGACTTTTTGTCATGGGAAATGAAATCAGCCCTCAAGAACTTTACCTGTGAAAAAAAAAATTTCTAAGTCCCGGGGTCACAATTTCAGCAAAAATCCAAAATTCTCCAGTTCTCTCAAAAATGGTGCCAAACTGTTGCAAATTCTCCCCTGAAAGATTTGGCGGTGGAAACAAAAGCCTTTTTGTCATAGGAAATGAAATCAGCCCTCGAAGACAAAACCTGTGTAAAAAAAAATTTCCAAGCCCCGGGGTCACAATTACAGCAAAAATCCGAAATTCTCCAATTCTCTCAAAAATGGTGCCAAACTCTTGCAAATTATCCCCTGAAAGGTTTGGCGGTGGAAACAGAAGGCTTTTTGTCATAGGAAATGAAATCAGCCCTCAAAGACAAAACCTGTGTAAAAAAAAATTTCTAAGCCCCGGGGTCACAATTTCAGCAAAAATCCGAAATTCTCCAATTCTCTCAAAAATGGTGCCAAACTCTTGCAAATTATCCCCTGAAAGGTTTGGCGGTGGAAACAGAAGGCTTTTTGTCATAGGAAATGAAATCAGCCCTTGAAGACAAAACCTGTGTAAAAAAAAATTTCTAAGGCCCGGGCTAACAATTTCAGCAAAAATATGAAATTCTCCAATTCTCTGAAAAATGGTGCCAAATTCTTGCAAATTATCCCCTGAAAGGTTTGGCAGTGGAAACAGAAGGCTTTTTGTCATAGGAAATGAAATCAGCCCTCGAGAACTTTACCTATGAAAAAAAAAATTCTAAGCCCCGGGGTCACAATTTCAGCAAAAATCCGAAATTCTCCAATTCTCTCAAAAATGGTGCCAAACTCTTGCAAATTATCCCCTGAAAGGTTTGGCGGTGGAAACAGAAGGCTTTTTATCATGGGAATTGTAATCAGCCCTCAAAGACAAAACCTGTGTAAAAAAAAAATTTCTAAGCCCCGGGGTCACAATTTCAGCAAAAATCCGAAATTCTCCAATTCTCTCAAAAATGGTGCCAAACTCTTGCAAATTATCCCCTGAAAGGTTTGGCGGTGGAAACAGAAGACTTTTTGTCATGGGAAATGAAATCAGCCCTCAAGAACTTTACCTGTGAAAAAAAAAATTTCTAAGTCCCGGGGTCACAATTTCAGCAAAAATCCAAAATTCTCCAGTTCTCTCAAAAATGGTGCCAAACTGTTGCAAATTCTCCCCTGAAAGATTTGGCGGTGGAAACAAAAGCCTTTTTGTCATAGGAAATGAAATCAGCCCTCGAAGACAAAACCTGTGTAAAAAAAAATTTCCAAGCCCCGGGGTCACAATTACAGCAAAAATCCGAAATTCTCCAATTCTCTCAAAAATGGTGCCAAACTCTTGCAAATTATCCCCTGAAAGGTTTGGCGGTGGAAACAGAAGGCTTTTTGTCATAGGAAATGAAATCAGCCCTCAAAGACAAAACCTGTGTAAAAAAAAATTTCTAAGCCCCGGGGTCACAATTTCAGCAAAAATCCGAAATTCTCCAATTCTCTCAAAAATGGTGCCAAACTCTTGCAAATTATCCCCTGAAAGGTTTGGCGGTGGAAACACAAGGCTTTTTGTCATAGGAAATGAAATCAGCCCTTGAAGACAAAACCTGTGTAAAAAAAAATTTCTAAGGCCCGGGCTCACAATTTCAGCAAAAATATGAAATTCTCCAATTCTCTGAAAAATGGTGCCAAATTCTTGCAAATTATCCCCTGAAAGGTTTGGCAGTGGAAACAGAAGGCTTTTTGTCATAGGAAATGAAATCAGCCCTCGAGAACTTTACCTATGAAAAAAAAAATTCTAAGCCCCGGGGTCACAATTTCAGCAAAAATCCGAAATTCTCCAATTCTCTCAAAAATGGTGCCAAACTCTTGCAAATTATCCCCTGAAAGGTTTGGCGGTGGAAACAGAAGGCTTTTTATCATGGGAATTGTAATCAGCCCTCAAAGACAAAACCTGTGTAAAAAAAAATTTCTAAGCCCCGGGGTCACAATTTCAGCAAAAATCCGAAATTCTCCAATTCTCTCAAAAATGGTGCCAAACTCTTGCAAATTATCCCCTGAAAGGTTTGGCGGTGGAAACAGAAGGCTTTTTGTCATAGGAAATGAAATCAGCCCTCGAAGACAAAACCTGTGTAAAAAAAAATTTCTAAGCCGCGGGGTCACTATTTCAGCAAAAATCCGAAATTCTCCAATTCTCTCAAAAATGGTGCCAAACTGTTGCAAATTCTCCCCTGAAAGATTTCGCGGTGGAAACAAAAACATTTTTGTCATAGGAAATGAAATCAGCCCTCGAAGACAAAACCTGTGGGGAAAAAAAATTTCTAAGCCCCGGGGTCAAAATTTCAGCAAAAATCTGAAATTCTCCCGTTCACTAAAAAATGGTGCCAAACTATTGCAAATTCCCCCCTGAAAGGTTTGCGGTGGAAACAGAAGGCTTTTTGTCATAGGAAATGAAATCAGCCCTCGAGAACTTTACCTGTGTAAAAAAAATTTTGTAAGCCCCGGGGTCTCAATTTCAGCAAAAATCCGAAATTCTCCAATTCTCTCAAAAATGGTGCCAAACTCTTGCAAATTATCCCCTGAAAGGTTTGGCGGTGGAAACAGACGGCTTTTTGTCATAGGAAATGAAATCAGCCCTCGAGAACTTTACCTGTGAAAAAAAAAATTTCTAAGTCCCGGGGTCACAATTTCAGCAAAAATCCAAAATTCTCCAATTCTCTCAAAAATGGTGCCAAACTGTTGCAAATTCTCCCCTGAAAGATTTCGCGGTGGAAACAAAAACATTTTTGTCATAGGAAATGAAATCAGCCCTCGAAGACAAAACCTGTGAAAAAAAAATAATTCTAAGCCCCGGGGTCAAAATTTCAGCAAAAATCTCAAATTCTCCCGTTCACTAAAAAATGGTGCCAAACTCTTGCAAATTCTCCCCTGAAAGGTTTGGCGGTGGAAACAGAAGGCTTTTTGTCATAGGAAATGAAATCAGCCCTCGAGAACTTTACCTGTGTAAAAAAATTTTTGTAAGCCCCGGGGTCTCAATTTCAGCAAAAATCCGAAATTCTCCAATTCTCTCAAAAATGGTGCCAAACTCTTGCAAATTATCCCCTGAAAGGTTTGGCGGTGGAAACAGAAGGCTTTTTATCATGGGAATTGTAATCAGCCCTCAAAGACAAAACCTGTGTAAAAAAAAAATTTCTAAGCCCCGGGGTCACAATTTCAGCAAAAATCCGAAATTCTCCAATTCTCTCAAAAATGGTGCCAAACTCTTGCAAATTATCCCCTGAAAGGTTTGGCGGTGGAAACAGAAGGCTTTTTATCATGGGAATTGTAATCAGCCCTCAAAGACAAAACCTGTGTAAAAAAAAAATTTCTAAGCCCCGGGGTCACAATTTCAGCAAAAATCCAAAATTCTCCAGTTCACTCAAAAATGGTGCCAAACTCTTGCAAATTCTCCCCTGAAAGGTTTGGGGGTGGAAACAGAAGGCTTTTTGTCATAGGAAATGAAATCAGCCCTTGAAGACAAAACCTGTGAAAAAAAAAATTTTCTAAGCCCCGGGGTCACAATTTCAGCAAAAATATGAAATTCTCCAATTCTCTCAAAAATGGTGCCAAACTCTTGCAAATTATCCCCTGAAAGGTTTGGCGGTGGAAACAGAAGGCTTTTTGTCATAGGAAATGAAATCAGCCCTCGAGAACTTTACCTGTGAAAAAAAAAATTTCTAAGCCCCGGGGTCACAATTTCAGCAAAAATCCGAAATTCTCCAGTTCACTCAAAAATGGTGCCAAACTCTTGCAAATTATCCCCTGAAAGGTTTGGCGGTGGAAACAGAAGGCTTTTTGTCATAGGAAATGAAATCAGGCCTCGAGAACTTTACCTGTGAAAAAAAAAATTTCTAAGCCCCGGGGTCACAATTTCAGCAAAAATCCGAAATTCTCCAATTCTCTCAAAAATGGTGCCAAACTCTTGCAAATTATCCCCTGAAAGGTTTGGCGGTGGAAACAGAAGGCTTTTTGTCATAGGAAATGAAATCAGCCCTCGAAGACAAAACCTGTGTAAAAAAAAATTTCTAAGCCGCGGGGTCACTATTTCAGCAAAAATCCGAAATTCTCCAATTCTCTCAAAAATGGTGCCAAACTGTTGCAAATTCTCCCCTGAAAGATTTCGCGGTGTTAACAAAAACATTTTTGTCATAGGAAATGAAATCAGCCCTCGAAGACAAAACCTGTGAAAAAAAAAATTCTAAGCCCCGGGGTCAAAATTTCAGCAAAAATCTGAAATTCTCCCGTTCACTAAAAAATGGTACCAAACTCTTGCAAATTCTCCCCTGAAAGGTTTGGCGGTGGAAACAGACGGCTTTTTGTCATAGGAAATGAAATCAGCCCTCGAGAACTTTACCTGTGAAAAAAAAAATTTCTAAGTGCCGGGGTCACAATTTCAGCAAAAATCCAAAATTCTCCAATTCTCTCAAAAATGGTGCCAAACTGTTGCAAATTCTCCCCTGAAAGATTTCGCGGTGGAAACAAAAACATTTTTGTCATAGGAAATGAAATCAGCCCTCGAAGACAAAACCTGTGAAAAAAAAAAATTTCTAAGCCCCGGGGTCAAAATTTCAGCAAAAATCTGAAATTCTCCCGTTCACTAAAAAATGGTGCCAAATTCTTGCAAATTATCCCCTGAAAGGTTTGGCAGTGGAAACAGAAGGCTTTTTGTCATAGGAAATGAAATCAGCCCTCGAGAACTTTACCTATGAAAAAAAAAATTCTAAGCCCCGGGGTCACAATTTCAGCAAAAATCCGAAATTCTCCAATTCTCTCAAAAATGGTGCCAAACTCTTGCAAATTATCCCCTGAAAGGTTTGGCGGTGGAAACAGAAGGCTTTTTATCATGGGAATTGTAATCAGCCCTCAAAGACAAAACCTGTGTAAAAAAAAATTTCTAAGCCCCGGGGTCACAATTTCAGCAAAAATCCGAAATTCTCCAATTCTCTCAAAAATGGTGCCAAACTCTTGCAAATTATCCCCTGAAAGGTTTGGCGGTGGAAACAGAAGGCTTTTTGTCATAGGAAATGAAATCAGCCCTCGAAGACAAAACCTGTGTAAAAAAAAAATTCTAAGCCGCGGGGTCACTATTTCAGCAAAAATCCGAAATTCTCCAATTCTCTCAAAAATGGTGCCAAACTGTTGCAAATTCTCCCCTGAAAGATTTCGCGGTGGAAACAAAAACATTTTTGTCATAGGAAATGAAATCAGCCCTCGAAGACAAAACCTGTGGGAAAAAAAAATTTCTAAGCCCCGGGGTCAAAATTTCAGCAAAAATCTGAAATTCTCCCGTTCACTAAAAAATGGTGCCAAACTCTTGCAAATTTCCCCCTGAAAGGTTTGCGGTGGAAACAGAAGGCTTTTTGTCATAGGAAATGAAATCAGCCCTCGAGAACTTTACCTGTGTAAAAAAATTTTTGTAAGCCCCGGGGTCTCAATTTCAGCAAAAATCCGAAATTCTCCAATTCTCTCAAAAATGGTGCCAAACTCTTGCAAATTATCCCCTGAAAGGTTTGGCGGTGGAAACAGACGGCTTTTTGTCATAGGAAATGAAATCAGCCCTCGAGAACTTTACCTGTGAAAAAAAAAATTTCTAAGTCCCGGGGTCACAATTTCAGCAAAAATCCAAAATTCTCCAATTCTCTCAAAAATGGTGCCAAACTGTTGCAAATTCTCCCCTGAAAGATTTCGCGGTGGAAACAAAAACATTTTTGTCATAGGAAATGAAATCAGCCCTCGAAGACAAAACCTGTGAAAAAATAATAATTCTAAGCCCCGGGGTCACAATTTCAGCAAAAATATGAAATTCTCCAATTCTCTCAAAAATGGTGCCAAACTCTTGCAAATTATCCCCTGAAAGGTTTGGCGGTGGAAACAGAAGGCTTTTTGTCATAGGAAATGAAATCAGCCCTCGAGAACTTTACCTGTGAAAAAAAAATTTTCAAAGCCCCGGGTTCACAATTTCAACAAAAATCTGAAATTCTCCCGTTCACTCAAAAATGGTGCCAAACTCTTGCAAATTATCCCCTGAAAGGTTTGGCGGTGGAAACAGAAGGCTTTTTGTCATAGGAAATGAAATCAGCCCTTGAGAACTTTACCTGTGAAAAAAAAATTTTCTAAGCCCCGGGGTCACAATTTCAGCAAAAATCCAAAATTCTCCAATTCTTTCAAAAATGGTGCCAAACTGTTGCAAATTCTCCCCTGAAAGGTTTGGCAGTGGAAAAAGAAGGCTTTTTTCATAGGAAATGAAATCAGCCCTCGAGAACTTTACCTGTGTAAAAAAAAATTTCTAAGCCCCGGGGTCACAATTTCAGCAAAAATTCGAAATTCTCCAATTCACTCAAAAATGGTGCCAAACTCTTGCAAATTCTCCCCTGAAAGGTTTGGCGGTGGAAACAGAAGGCTTTTTGTCATAGGAAATGAAATCAGCCCTTGAAGACAAAACCTGTGAAAAAAAAAATTTCTAAGCCCCGGGGTCACAATTTCAGCAAAAATATGAAATTCTCCAATTCTCTCAAAAATGGTGCCAAACTCTTGCAAATTATCCCCTGAAAGGTTTGGCGGTGGAAACAGAAGGCTTTTTGTCATAGGAAATGAAATCAGCCCTCGAGAACTTTACCTGTGAAAAAAAAAATTTCTAAGCCCCGGGGTCACAATTTCAGCAAAAATCCGAAATTCTCCAGTTCACTCAAAAATGGTGCCAAACTCTTGCAAATTCTTCCCTGAAAGGTTTGGGGGTGGAAACAGAAGGCTTTTTGTCATAGGAAATGAAATCAGCCCTTGAAGACAAAACCTGTGAAAAAAAAATTTTCTAAGCCCCAGGGTCACAATTTCAGCAAAAATATGAAATTCTCCAATTCTCTCAAAAATGGTGCCAAACTCTTGCAAATTATCCCCTGAAAGGTTTGGCGGTGGAAACAGAAGGCTTTTTGTCATAGGAAATGAAATCAGCCCTCGAGAACTTTACCTGTGAAAAAAAAAAATTCTAAGCCCCGGGGTCACAATTTCAGCAAAAATCCGAAATTCTCCAATTCTCTCAAAAATGGTGCCAAACTGTTGCAAATTCTCCCCTGAAAGATTTGGCGGTGGAAACAAAAGCCTTTTTGTCATAGGAAATGAAATCAGCCCTCGAAGACAAAACCTGTGTAAAAAAAATTTTCTAAGCCCCGGGCTCACAATTTCAGCAAAAATCCGAAATTCTCCAATTCTCTCAAAAATGGTGCCAAACTCTTGCAAATTATCCCCTGAAAGGTTTGGCGGTGGAAACAGAAGGCTTTTTATCATGGGAATTGTAATCAGCCCTCAAAGACAAAACCTGTGTAAAAAAAATTTTCTAAGCCCCGGGGTCACAATTACAGCAAAAATCCGAAATTCTCCAATTCTCTCAAAAATGGTGCCAAACTCTTGCAAATTATCCCCTGAAAGGTTTGGCGGTGGAAACAGAAGGCTTTTTGTCATAGGAAATGAAATCAGCCCTTGAAGACAAAACCTGTGTAAAAAAAAATTTCTAAGGCCCGGGCTCACAATTTCAGCAAAAATATGAAATTCTCCAATTCTCTGAAAAATGGTGCCAAATTCTTGCAAATTATCCCCTGAAAGGTTTGGCAGTGGAAACAGAAGGATTTTTGTCATAGGAAATGAAATCAGCCCTCGAGAACTTTACCTATAAAAAAAAAATTCTAAGCCCCGGGGTCACAATTTCAGCAAAAATCCGAAATTCTCCAATTCTCTCAAAAATGGTGCCAAACTCTTGCAAATTATCCCCTGAAAGGTTTGGCGGTGGAAACAGAAGGCTTTTTATCATGGGATTTGTAATCAGCCCTCAAAGACAAAACCTGTGTAAAAAAAAATTTCTAAGCCCCGGGGTCACAATTTCAGCAAAAATCCGAAATTCTCCAATTCTCTCAAAAATGGTGCCAAACTGTTGCAAATTCTCCCCTGAAAGATTTCGCGGTGGAAACAAAAACATTTTTGTCATAGGAAATGAAATCAGCCCTCGAAGACAAAACCTGTGAAAAAAAAGAAATTCTAAGCCCCGGGGTCAAAATTTCAGCAAAAATCTGAAATTCTCCCGTTCACTAAAAAATGGTACCAAACTCTTGCAAATTCTCCCCTGAAAGGTTTGGCGGTGGAAACAGACGGCTTTTTGTCATAGGAAATGAAATCAGCCCTCGAGAACTTTACCTGTGAAAAAAAAAATTTCTAAGCCCCGGGGTCACAATTTCAGCAAAAATCCGAAATTCTCCAATTCTCTCAAAAATGGTGCCAAACTGTTGCAAATTCTCCCCTGAAAGATTTCGCGGTGGAAACAAAAACATTTTTGTCATAGGAAATGAAATCAGCCCTCGAAGACAAAACCTGTGAAAAAAAAAATTTCTAAGCCCCGGGGTCAAAATTTCAGCAAAAATCTGAAATTCTCCCGTTCACTAAAAAATGGTGCCAAACTCTTGCAAATTCTCCCCTGAAAGGTTTGGCGGTGGAAACAGAAGGCTTTTTGTCATAGGAAATGAAATCAGCCCTCGAGAACTTTACCTGTGTAAAAAATTTTTTGTAAGCCCCGGGGTCTCAATTTCAGCAAAAATCCGAAATTCTCCAATTCTCTCAAAAATGGTGCCAAACTCTTGCAAATTATCCCCTGAAAGGTTTGGCGGTGGAAACAGAAGACTTTTTGTCATGGGAAATGAAATCAGCCCTCAAGAACTTTACCTGTGAAAAAAAAAATTTCTAAGTCCCGGGGTCACAATTTCAGCAAAAATCCAAAATTCTCCAGTTCTCTCAAAAATGGTGCCAAACTGTTGCAAATTCTCCCCTGAAAGATTTGGAGGTGGAAACAAAAGCCTTTTTGTCATAGGAAATGAAATCAGCCCTCGAAGACAAAACCTGTGTAAAAAAATTTTTCTAAGCCCCGGGCTCACAATTTCAGCAAAAATCCGAAATTCTCCAATTCTCTCAAAAATGGTGCCAAACTCTTGCAAATTATCCCCTGAAAGGTTTGGCGGTGGAAACAGAAGGCTTTAGATCATGGGAATTGTAATCAGCCCTCAAAGACAAAACCTGTGTAAAAAAAAATTTCTAAGCCCCGGGGTCACAATTTCAGCAAAAATCCGAAATTCTCCAATTCTCTCAAAAATGGTGCCAAACTCTTGCAAATTATCCCCTGAAAGGTTTGGCGGTGGAAACAGAAGGCTTTTTATCATGGGAATTGTAATCAGCCCTCAAAGACAAAACCTGTGTAAAAAAAAATTTCCAAGCCCCGGGGTCACAATTACAGCAAAAATCCGAAATTCTCCAATTCTCTCAAAAATGGTGCCAAACTCTTGCAAATTATCCCCTGAAAGGTTTGGCGGTGGAAACAGAAGGCTTTTTGTCATAGGAAATGAAATCAGCCCTGAAAGACAAAACCTGTGTAAAAAAAAATTTCTAAGCCCCGGGGTCACAATTTCAGCAAAAATCCGAAATTCTCCAATTCTCTCAAAAATGGTGCCAAACTCTTGCAAATTATCCCCTGAAAGGTTTGGCGGTGGAAACAGAAGGCTTTTTGTCATAGGAAATGAAATCAGCCCTTGAAGACAAAACCTGTGTAAAAAAAAATTTCTAAGGCCCGGGCTCACAATTTCAGCAAAAATATGAAATTCTCCAATTCTCTGAAAAATGGTGCCAAATTCTTGCAAATTATCCCCTGAAAGGTTTGGCAGTGGAAACAGAAGGCTTTTTGTCATAGGAAATGAAATCAGCCCTCGAGAACTTTACCTATGAAAAAAAAAATTCTAAGCCCCGGGGTCACAATTTCAGCAAAAATCCGAAATTCTCCAATTCTCTCAAAAATGGTGCCAAACTCTTGCAAATTATCCCCTGAAAGGTTTGGCGGTGGAAACAGAAGGCTTTTTATCATGGGAATTGTAATCAGCCCTCAAAGACAAAACCTGTGTAAAAAAAAATTTCTAAGCCCCGGGGTCACAATTTCAGCAAAAATCCGAAATTCTCCAATTCTCTCAAAAATGGTACCAAACTCTTGCAAATTATCCCCTGAAAGGTTTGGCGGTGGAAACAGAAGGCTTTTTGTCATAGGAAATGAAATCAGCCCTCGAAGACAAAACCTGTGTAAAAAAAAATTTCTAAGCCGCGGGGTCACTATTTCAGCAAAAATCCGAAATTCTCCAATTCTCTCAAAAATGGTGCCAAACTGTTGCAAATTCTCCCCTGAAAGATTTCGCGGTGGAAACAAAAACATTTTTGTCATAGGAAATGAAATCAGCCCTCGAAGACAAAACCTGTGAAAAAAAAATAATTCTAAGCCCCGGGGTCAAAATTTCAGCAAAAATCTCAAATTCTCCCGTTCACTAAAAAATGGTGCCAAACTCTTGCAAATTCTCCCCTGAAAGGTTTGGCGGTGGAAACAGAAGGCTTTTTGTCATAGGAAATGAAATCAGCCCTCGAGAACTTTACCTGTGTAAAAAAATTTTTGTAAGCCCCGGGGTCTCAATTTCAGCAAAAATCCGAAATTCTCCAATTCTCTCAAAAATGGTGCCAAACTATTGCAAATTATCCCCTGAAAGGTTTGGCGGTGGAAACAGAAGACTTTTTGTCATAGGAAATGAAATCAGCCCTCAAGAACTTTACCTGTGAAAAAAAAAAATTTCTAAGTCCCGGGGTCACAATTTCAGCAAAAATATGAAATTCTCCAATTCTCTGAAAAATGGTGCCAAATTCTTGCAAATTATCCCCTGAAAGGTTTGGCAGTGGAAACAGAAGGCTTTTTGTCATAGGAAATGAAATCAGCCCTCGAGAACTTTACCTATGAAAAAAAAAATTCTAAGCCCCGGGGTCACAATTTCAGCAAAAATCCGAAATTCTCCAATTCTCTCAAAAATGGTGCCAAACTCTTGCAAATTATCCCCTGAAAGGTTTGGCGGTGGAAACAGAAGGCTTTTTATCATGGGAATTGTAATCAGCCCTCAAAGACAAAACCTGTGTAAAAAAAAATTTCTAAGCCCCGGGGTCACAATTTCAGCAAAAATCCGAAATTCTCCAATTCTCTCAAAAATGGTGCCAAACTCTTGCAAATTATCCCCTGAAAGGTTTGGCGGTGGAAACAGAAGGCTTTTTGTCATAGGAAATGAAATCAGCCCTCGAAGACAAAACCTGTGTAAAAAAAAATTTCTAAGCCGCGGGGTCACTATTTCAGCAAAAATCCGAAATTCTCCAATTCTCTCAAAAATGGTGCCAAACTGTTGCAAATTCTCCCCTGAAAGATTTCGCGGTGGAAACAAAAACATTTTTGTCATAGGAAATGAAATCAGCCCTCGAAGACAAAACCTGTGAAAAAAAAATAATTCTAAGCCCCGGGGTCAAAATTTCAGCAAAAATCTCAAATTCTCCCGTTCACTAAAAAATGGTGCCAAACTCTTGCAAATTCTCCCCTGAAAGGTTTGGCGGTGGAAACAGAAGGCTTTTTGTCATAGGAAATGAAATCAGCCCTCGAGAACTTTACCTGTGTAAAAAAATTTTTGTAAGCCCCGGGGTCTCAATTTCAGCAAAAATCCGAAATTCTCCAATTCTCTCAAAAATGGTGCCAAACTATTGCAAATTATCCCCTGAAAGGTTTGGCGGTGGAAACAGAAGACTTTTTGTCATAGGAAATGAAATCAGCCCTCAAGAACTTTACCTGTGAAAAAAAAAAATTCTAAGTCCCGGGGTCACAATTTCAGCAAAAATCCAAAATTCTCCAATTCTCTCAAAAATGGTGCCAAACTGTTGCAAATTCTCCCCTGAAAGATTTGGCGGTGGAAACAAAAGCCTTTTTGTCATAGGAAATGAAATCAGCCCTCGAAGACAAAACCTGTGTAAAAAAAATTTTCAGCAAAAATTCAAAATTCTCCAATTCTCTCAAAAATGGTGCCAAACTCTTACAAATTATCCCCTGAAAGGTTTGGCGGTGGAAACAGAAGGCTTTAGATCATGGGAATTGTAATCAGCCCTCAAAGACAAAACCTGTGTAAAAAAAAATTTCTAAGCCCCGGGGTCACAATTTCAGCAAAAATCCGAAATTCTCCAATTCTCTCAAAAATGGTGCCAAACTCTTGCAAATTATCCCCTGAAAGGTTTGGCGGTGGAAACAGAAGGCTTTTTGTCATAGGAAATGAAATCAGCCCTCAAAGACAAAACCTGTGTAAAAAAAAATTTCTAAGCCCCGGGGTCACAATTTCAGCAAAAATCCGAAATTCTCCAATTCTCTCAAAAATGGTGCCAAACTCTTGCAAATTATCCCCTGAAAGGTTTGGCGGTGGAAACAGAAGGCCTTTTGCCATAGGAAATGAAATCAGCCCTCGAAGACAAAACCTGTGTAAAAAAAAATTTCTAAGGCCCGGGGTCACAATTTCAGCAAAAATCCGAAATTCTCCAATTCACTCAAAAATGGTGCCAAACTCTTGCAAATTATCCCCTGAAAGGTTTGGCGGTGGAAACAGAAGGCTTTTTGTCATAGGAAATGAAATCAGCCCTCGAAGACAAAACCTGTGTAAAAAAAAATTTCTAAGCCGCGGGGTCACTATTTCAGCAAAAATCCGAAATTCTCCAATTCTCTCAAAAATGGTGCCAAACTGTTGCAAATTCTCCCCTGAAAGATTTCGCGGTGGAAACAAAAACATTTTTGTCATAGGAAATGAAATCAGCCCTCGAAGACAAAACCTGTGAAAAAAAAATAATTCTAAGCCCCGGGGTCAAAATTTCAGCAAAAATCTCAAATTCTCCCGTTCACTAAAAAATGGTGCCAAACTCTTGCAAATTCTCCCCTGAAAGGTTTGGCGGTGGAAACAGAAGGCTTTTTGTCATAGGAAATGAAATCAGCCCTCGAGAACTTTACCTGTGTAAAAAAATTTTTGTAAGCCCCGGGGTCTCAATTTCAGCAAAAATCCGAAATTCTCCAATTCTCTCAAAAATGGTGCCAAACTATTGCAAATTATCCCCTGAAAGGTTTGGCGGTGGAAACAGAAGACTTTTTGTCATAGGAAATGAAATCAGCCCTCAAGAACTTTACCTGTGAAAAAAAAAAATTCTAAGTCCCGGGGTCACAATTTCAGCAAAAATCCAAAATTCTCCAATTCTCTCAAAAATGGTGCCAAACTGTTGCAAATTCTCCCCTGAAAGATTTGGCGGTGGAAACAAAAGCCTTTTTGTCATAGGAAATGAAATCAGCCCTCGAAGACAAAACCTGTGTAAAAAAAATTTTCAGCAAAAATTCAAAATTCTCCAATTCTCTCAAAAATGGTGCCAAACTCTTACAAATTATCCCCTGAAAGGTTTGGCGGTGGAAACAGAAGGCTTTAGATCATGGGAATTGTAATCAGCCCTCAAAGACAAAACCTGTGTAAAAAAAAATTTCTAAGCCCCGGGGTCACAATTTCAGCAAAAATCCGAAATTCTCCAATTCTCTCAAAAATGGTGCCAAACTCTTGCAAATTATCCCCTGAAAGGTTTGGCGGTGGAAACAGAAGGCTTTTTGTCATAGGAAATGAAATCAGCCCTCAAAGACAAAACCTGTGTAAAAAAAAATTTCTAAGCCCCGGGGTCACAATTTCAGCAAAAATCCGAAATTCTCCAATTCTCTGAAAAATGGTGCCAAACTCTTGCAAATTATCCCCTGAAAGGTTTGGCGGTGGAAACAGAAGGCCTTTTGCCATAGGAAATGAAATCAGCCCTCGAAGACAAAACCTGTGTAAAAAAAAATTTCTAAGGCCCGGGGTCACAATTTCAGCAAAAATCCGAAATTCTCCAATTCACTCAAAAATGGTGCCAAACTCTTGCAAATTCTCCCCTGAAAGGTTTGGCGGTGGAAACAGAAGGCTTTTTGTCATAGGAAATGAAATCAGCCCTCGAAGACAAAACCTGTGTAAAAAAAAATTTCTAAGCCCAGGGGTCACAATTTCAGCAAAAATCCGAAATTCTCCAGTTCACTCAAACATGGTGCCAAACTCTTGCAAATTATCCCCTGAAAGGTTTGGCGGTGGAAACATAAGGCTTTTTGTCATAGGAAATGAAATCAGCCCTTGAAGACAAAACCTGTGAAAAAAAAATTTTCTAAGCCCCGGGGTCACAATTTCAGCAAAAATATGAAATTCTCCAATTCTCTCAAAAATGGTGCCAAACTCTTGCAAATTATCCACTGAAAGGTTTGGCGGTGGAAACAGAAGGCTTTTTGTCATAGGAAATGAAATCAGCCCTCGAGAACTTTACCTGTGAAAAAAAAAATTTGAAAGCCCCGGGGTCGCAATTTCAACAAAAATCTGAAATTCTCCCGTTCACTCAAAAATGGTGCCAAACTCTTGCAAATTATCCCCTGAAAGGTCTGACGGTGGAAACAGAAGGCTTTTTGTCATAGGAAATGAAATCAGCCCTCAAGAACTTTACCTGTGAAAAAAAAAATTTCTAAGTCCCGGGGTCACAATTTCAGCAAAAATCCAAAATTCTCCAATTCTCTCAAAAATGGTGCCAAACTGTTGCAAATTCTCCCCTGAAAGATTTGGCGGTGGAAACAAAAGCCTTTTTGTCATAGGAAATGAAATCAGCCCTCGAAGACAAAACCTGTGTAAAAAAAAATTTCTAAGCCCCGGGGTCACAATTTCAGCAAAAATCCGAAATTCTCCAATTCTCTCAAAAATGGTGCCAAACTCTTGCAAATTATCCCCTGAAAGGTTTGGCGGTGGAAACAGAAGGCTTTTTGTCATAGGAAATGAAATCAGCCCTCAAAGACAAAACCTGTGTAAAAAAAAATTTCTAAGCCCCGGGGTCACAATTTCAGCAAAAATCCGAAATTCTCCAATTCTCTCAAAAATGGTGCCAAACTCTTGCAAATTATCCCCTGAAAGGTTTGGCGATGGAAACAGAAGGCCTTTTGTCATAGGAAATGAAATCAGCCCTCGAAGACAAAACCTGTGTAAAAAAAAATTTCTAAGGCCCGGGGTCACAATTTCAGCAAAAATCCGAAATTCTCCAATTCACTTAAAAATGGTGCCAAACTCTTGCAAATTCTCCCCTGAAAGGTTTGGCGGTGGAAACAGAAGGCTTTTTGTCATAGGAAATGAAATCAGCCCTTGAAGACAAAACCTGTGAAAAAAAAATTTTCTAAGCCCCGGGCTCACAATTTCAGCAAAAATATGAAATTCTCCAATTCTCTGAAAAATGGTGCCAAATTCTTGCAAATTATCCCCTGAAAGGTTTGGCGGTGGAAACAGAAGGCTTTTTGTCATAGGAAATGAAATCAGCCCTCGAGAACTTTACCTATGAAAAAAAAATTTCTAAGCCCCGGGGTCACAATTTCAGCAAAAATCCGAAATTCTCCAATTCTCTCAAAAATGGTGCCAAACTCTTGCAAATTATCCCCTGAAAGGTTTGGCGGTGGAAACAGAAGGCTTTTTGTCATAGGAAATGAAATCAGCCCTCAAAGACAAAACCTGTGTAAAAAAAAATTTCTAAGCCCCGGGGTCACAATTTCAGCAAAAATCCAAAATTCTCCAATTCTCTCAAAAATGGTGCCAAACTGTTGCAAATTCTCCCCTGAAAGGTTTGGCGGTGGAAACAGAAGGCTTTTTGTCATAGGAAATGAAATCAGCCCTTGAAGACAAAACCTGTGAAAAAAAATTTTTTCTAAGCCCCGGGGTCACAATTTCAGCAAAAATATGAAATTCTCCAATTCTCTCAAAAATGGTGCCAAACTCTTGCAAATTATCCCCTGAAAGGTTTGGCGGTGGAAACAGAAGGCTTTTTGTCATAGGAAATGAAATCAGCCCTCGAGAACTTTACCTGTGAAAAAAAAAAATTTCTAAGCCCCGGGGTCACAATTTCAGCAAAAATCCGAAATTCTCCAATTCTCTCAAAAATGGTGCCAAACCCATGCAAATTATCCCCTGAAAGGTTTGGCGGTGGAAACAGAAGGCTTTTTGTCATAGGAAATGAAATCAGCCCTCGAAGACAAAACCTGTGTAAAAAAAAATTTCTAAGCCCCGGGGTCACAATTTCAGCAAAAATCCGAAATTCTCCAGTTCACTCAAAAATGGTGCCAAACTCTTGCAAATTCTCCCCTGAAAGGTTTGGGGGTGGAAACAGAAGGCTTTTTGTCATAGGAAATGAAATCACCCCTTGAAGACAAAACCTGTGAAAAAAAAATTTTATAAGCCCCGGGGTCAGAATTTCAGCAAAAATATGAAATTCTCCAATTCTCTCAAAAATGGTGCCAAACTCTTGCAAATTCTCCCCTGAAAGGTCTGGCGGTGGAAACAGAAGGCTTTTTGTCATAGGAAATGAAACCAGCCCTCGAGAACTTTACCTGTGAAAAAAAAATTTTCTAAGCCCCAGGGTCACAATTTCAGCAAAAATCTGAAATTCTCCAATTCTCTCAAAAATGGTGCCAAACTGTTGCAAATTCTCCCCTGAAAGATTTGGCGATGGAAACAAAAGCCTTTTTGTCATAGGAAATGAAATCAGCCCTCGAAGACAAAACCTGTGTAAAAAAAATTTTCTAAGCCCCGGGCTCACAATTTCAGCAAAAATCTGAAATTCTCCAGTTCACTCAAAAATGGTGCCAAACTCTTGCAAATTCTCCCCTGAAAGGTCTGGCGGTGGAAACAGAAGGCTTTTTGTCATAGGAAATGAAACCAGCCCTCGAGAACTTTACCTGTGAAAAAAATTTTTTCTAAGCCCCGGGGTCACAATTTCAGCAAAAATCTGAAATTCTCCAATTCTCTCAAAAATGGTGCCAAACTGTTGCAAATTCTCCCCTGAAAGATTTGGCGATGGAAACAAAAGCCTTTTTGTCATAGGAAATGAAATCAGCCCTCGAAGACAAAACCTGTGTAAAAAAAATTTTCTAAGCCCCGGGCTCACAATTTCAGCAAAAATCTGAAATTCTCCAGTTCACTCAAAAATGGTGCCAAACTGTTGCAAATTATCCCCTGAAAGGTTTGGCGGTGGAAACAGAAGGCTTTTTGTCATAGGAAATGAAATCAGCCCTCGAGAACTTTACCTGTGGGGGGGAAAAATTCTAAGCCCCGGGGTCACAATTTCAGCAAAAATCCAAAATTCTCCAATTCTCTCAAAAATGGTGCCAAACTCTTGCAAATTATCCCCTGAAAGGTTTGGCGGTGGAAACAGAAGGCTTTTTGTCATAGGAAATGAAATCAGCCCTCGAGAACTTTACCTGTGTAAAAAAAAATTTCTAAGCCCCGGGGTCACAATTTCAGCAAAAATCCGAAATTCTCCAATTCACTCAAAAATGGTGCCAAACTCTTGCAAATTATCCCCTGAAAGGTTTGGCGGTGGAAACAGAAGGCTTTAGATCATGGGAATTGTAATCAGCCCTCAAAGACAAAACCTGTGTAAAAAAAAATTTCTAAGCCGCGGGGTCACAATTTCAGCAAAAATCCGAAATTCTCCAATTCTCTCAAAAATGGTGCCAAACTCTTGCAAATTATCCCCTGAAAGGTTTGGCGGTGGAAACAGAAGGCTTTTTATCATGGGAATTGTAATCAGCCCTCAAAGACAAAACCTGTGTAAAAAAAAATTTCTAAGCCCCGGGGTCACAATTTCAGCAAAAATCCGAAATTCTCCAATTCTCTCAAAAATGGTGCCAAACTGTTGCAAATTCTCCCCTGAAAGATTTCGCGGTGGAAACAAAAACATTTTTGTCATAGGAAATGAAATCAGCCCTCGAAGACAAAACCTGTGAAAAAAAAAAAATTCTAAGCCCCGGGGTCAAAATTTCAGCAAAAATCTGAAATTCTCCCGTTCACTAAAAAATGGTACCAAACTCTTGCAAATTCTCCCCTGAAAGGTTTGGCGGTGGAAACAGAAGGCTTTTTGTCATAGGAAATGAAATCAGCCCTCGAAGACAAAACCTGTGTAAAAAAAAAATTCTAAGCCCCGGGGTCACAATTTCAGCAAAAATCCGAAATTCTCCAGTTCACTCAAAAATGGTGCCAAACTCTTGCAAATTCTCCCCTGAAAGGTTTGGGGGTGGAAACAGAAGGCTTTTTGTCATAGGAAATGAAATCAGCCCTCGAGAACTTTACCTGTGAAAAAAAAATTTTCAAAGCCCCGGGGTCACAATTTCAGCAAAAATCCAAAATTCTCCAATTCTCTCAAAAATGGTGCCAAACTCTTGCAAATTATCCCCTGAAAGGTTTGGCGGTGGAAACAGAAGGCTTTTTGTCATAGGAAATGAAATCAGCCCTCGAGAACTTTACCTGTGTAAAAAAAAATTTCTAAGCCCCGGGGTCACAATTTCAGCAAAAATCCGAAATTCTCCAATTCTCTCAAAAATGGTGCCAAACTCTTGCAAATTATCCCCTGAAAGGTTTGGCGGTGGAAACAGAAGGCTTTTTGTCATAGGAAATGAAATCAGCCCTCGAGAACTTTACCTGTGTAAAAAAAAATTTCTAAGCCCCGGGGTCACAATTTCAGCAAAAATCCGAAATTCTCCAGTTCACTCAAAAATGGTGCCAAACTCTTGCAAATTCTCCCCTGAAAGGTTTGGGGGTGGAAACAGAAGGCTTTTTGTCATAGGAAATGAAATCAGCCCTCGAGAACTTTACCTGTGAAAAAAAAAATTTCAAAGTCCCGGGGTCACAATTTCAGCAAAAATCCAAAATTCTCCAATTCTCTCAAAAATGGTGCCAAACTCTTGCAAATTATCCCCTGAAAGGTTTGGCGGTGGAAACAGAAGGCTTTTTGTCATAGGAAATGAAATCAGCCCTCGAGAACTTTACCTGTGTAAAAAAAAATTTCTAAGCCCCGGGGTCACAATTTCAGCAAAAATCCGAAATTCTCCAATTCTCTCAAAAATGGTGCCAAACTCTTGCAAATTATCCCCTGAAAGGTTTGGCGGTGGAAACAGAAGGATTTAGATCATGGGAATTGTAATCAGCCCTCAAAGACAAAACCTGTGTAAAAAAAAATTTCTAAGCCGCGGGGTCACAATTTCAGCAAAAATCCGAAATTCTCCAATTCTCTCAAAAATGGTGCCAAACTCTTGCAAATTATCCCCTGAAAGGTTTGGCGGTGGAAACAGAAGGCTTTTTATCATGGGAATTGTAATCAGCCCTCAAAGACAAAACCTGTGTAAAAAAAAATTTCTAAGCCCCGGGGTCACAATTTCAGCAAAAATCCGAAATTCTCCAATTCTCTCAAAAATGGTGCCAAACTGTTGCAAATTCTCCCCTGAAAGATTTCGCGGTGGAAACAAAAACATTTTTGTCATAGGAAATGAAATCAGCCCTCGAAGACAAAACCTGTGAAAAAAAAAAAATTCTAAGCCCCGGGGTCAAAATTTCAGCAAAAATCTGAAATTCTCCCGTTCACTAAAAAATGGTACCAAACTCTTGCAAATTCTCCCCTGAAAGGTTTGGCGGTGGAAACAGAAGGCTTTTTGTCATAGGAAATGAAATCAGCCCTCGAAGACAAAACCTGTGTAAAAAAAAATTTCTAAGCCCCGGGGTCACAATTTCAGCAAAAATCCGAAATTCTCCAGTTCACTCAAAAATGGTGCCAAACTCTTGCAAATTCTCCCCTGAAAGGTTTGGGGGTGGAAACAGAAGGCTTTTTGTCATAGGAAATGAAATCAGCCCTCGAGAACTTTACCTGTGAAAAAAAAATTTTCAAAGCCCCGGGGTCACAATTTCAGCAAAAATCCAAAATTCTCCAATTCTCTCAAAAATGGTGCCAAACTCTTGCAAATTATCCCCTGAAAGGTTTGGCGGTGGAAACAGAAGGCTTTTTGTCATAGGAAATGAAATCAGCCCTCGAGAACTTTACCTGTGTAAAAAAAAATTTCTAAGCCCCGGGGTCACAATTTCAGCAAAAATCCGAAATTCTCCAATTCTCTCAAAAATGGTGCCAAACTCTTGCAAATTATCCCCTGAAAGGTTTGGCGGTGGAAACAGAAGGCTTTTTGTCATAGGAAATGAAATCAGCCCTCGAGAACTTTACCTGTGTAAAAAAAAATTTCTAAGCCCCGGGGTCACAATTTCAGCAAAAATCCGAAATTCTCCAGTTCACTCAAAAATGGTGCCAAACTCTTGCAAATTCTCCCCTGAAAGGTTTGGGGGTGGAAACAGAAGGCTTTTTGTCATAGGAAATGAAATCAGCCCTCGAGAACTTTACCTGTGAAAAAAAAAATTTCAAAGTCCCGGGGTCACAATTTCAGCAAAAATCCAAAATTCTCCAATTCTCTCAAAAATGGTGCCAAACTCTTGCAAATTATCCCCTGAAAGGTTTGGCGGTGGAAACAGAAGGCTTTTTGTCATAGGAAATGAAATCAGCCCTCGAGAACTTTACCTGTGTAAAAAAAAATTTCTAAGCCCCGGGGTCACAATTTCAGCAAAAATCCGAAATTCTCCAATTCTCTCAAAAATGGTGCCAAACTCTTGCAAATTATCCCCTGAAAGGTTTGGCGGTGGAAACAGAAGGATTTAGATCATGGGAATTGTAATCAGCCCTCAAAGACAAAACCTGTGTAAAAAAAAATTTTCAAAGCCCCGGGGTCACAATTTCAGCAAAAATCCAAAATTCTCCAATTCTCTCAAAAATGGTGCCAAACTCTTGCAAATTATCCCCTGAAAGGTTTGGCGGTGGAAACAGAAGGCTTTTTGTCATAGGAAATGAAATCAGCCCTCGAGAACTTTACCTGTGTAAAAAAAAATTTCTAAGCCCCGGGGTCACAATTTCAGCAAAAATCCAAAATTCTCCAATTCTCTCAAAAATGGTGCCAAACTCTTGCAAATTATCCCCTGAAAGGTTTGGCGGTGGAAACAGAAGGCTTTAGATCATGGGAATTGTAATCAGCCCTCAAAGACAAAACCTGTGTAAAAAAAAATTTCTAAGCCCCGGGGTCACAATTTCAGCAAAAATCCGAAATTCTCCAATTCTCTCAAAAATGGTGCCAAACTCTTGCAAATTATCCCCTGAAAGGTTTGGCGGTGGAAACAGAAGGCTTTTTATCATGGGAATTGTAATCAGCCCTCAAAGACAAAACCTGTGTAAAAAAAAATTTCTAAGCCGCGGGGTCACAATTTCAGCAAAAATCCGAAATTCTCCAATTCTCTCAAAAATGGTGCCAAATTCTTGCAAATTATCCCCTGAAAGGTTTGGCGGTGGAAACAGAAGGCTTTTTGTCATAGGAAATGAAATCAGCCCTCGAGAACTTTACCTGTGTAAAAAAAAATTTCTAAGCCCCGGGGTCACAATTTCAGCAAAAATCCGAAATTCTCCAATTCTCTCAAAAATGGTGCCAAACTCTTGCAAATTATCCCCTGAAAGGTTTGGCGGTGGAAACAGAAGGCTTTTTATCATGGGAATTGTAATCAGCCCTCAAAGACAAAACCTGTGAAAAGAAATTTCTAAGCCCCGGGGTCACAATTTCAGCAAAAATCCGAAATTCTCCAATTCTCTCAAAAATGGTGCCAAACTCTTGCAAATTATCCCCTGAAAGGTTTGGCGGTGGAAACAGAAGGATTTTTGTCATAGGAAATGAAATCAGCCCTTGAAGACAAAACCTGTGAAAAAAAAAAATTCTAAGCCCCGGGGTCACAATTTCAGCAAAAATATGAAATTCTCCAATTCTCTCAAAAATGGTGCCAAACTCTTGCAAATTATCCCCTGAAAGGTTTGGCGGTGGAAACAGAAGGCTTTTTGTCATAGGAAATGAAATCAGCCCTCGAGAACTTTACCTGTGAAAAAAAAAATTTCAAAGCCCCGGGGTCACAATTTCAACAAAAATCTGAAATTCTCCCGTTCACTAAAAAATGGTGCCAAACTATTGCAAATTATCCCCTGAAAGGTCTGGCGGTGGAAACAGAAGGCTTTTTGTCATAGGAAATGAAACCAGCCCTCGAGAACTTTACCTGTGAAAAAAATTTTTTCTAAGCCCCGGGGTCACAATTTCAGCAAAAATCTGAAATTCTCCAATTCTCTCAAAAATGGTGCCAAACTGTTGCAAATTCTCCCCTGAAAGATTTGGCGATGGAAACAAAAGCCTTTTTGTCATAGGAAATGAAATCAGCCCTCGAAGACAAAACCTGTGTAAAAAAAATTTTCTAAGCCCCGGGCTCACAATTTCAGCAAAAATCTGAAATTCTCCAGTTCACTCAAAAATGGTGCCAAACTGTTGCAAATTATCCCCTGAAAGGTTTGGCGGTGGAAACAGAAGGCTTTTTGTCATAGGAAATGAAATCAGCCCTCGAGAACTTTACCTGTGGGGGGGAAAAATTCTAAGCCCCGGGGTCACAATTTCAGCAAAAATCCAAAATTCTCCAATTCTCTCAAAAATGGTGCCAAACTCTTGCAAATTATCCCCTGAAAGGTTTGGCGGTGGAAACAGAAGGCTTTTTGTCATAGGAAATGAAATCAGCCCTCGAGAACTTTACCTGTGTAAAAAAAAATTCTAAGCCCCGGGGTCACAATTTCAGCAAAAATCCGAAATTCTCCAATTCACTCAAAAATGGTGCCAAACTCTTGCAAATTATCCCCTGAAAGGTTTGGCGGTGGAAACAGAAGGCTTTAGATCATGGGAATTGTAATCAGCCCTCAAAGACAAAACCTGTGTTAAAAAAAATTTCTAAGCCGCGGGGTCACAATTTCAGCAAAAATCCGAAATTCTCCAATTCTCTCAAAAATGGTGCCAAACTCTTGCAAATTATCCCCTGAAAGGTTTGGCGGTGGAAACAGAAGGCTTTTTATCATGGGAATTGTAATCAGCCCTCAAAGACAAAACCTGTGTAAAAAAAAATTTCTAAGCCCCGGGGTCACAATTTCAGCAAAAATCCGAAATTCTCCAATTCTCTCAAAATTGGTGCCAAACTGTTGCAAATTCTCCCCTGAAAGATTTCGCGGTGGAAACAAAAACATTTTTGTCATACGAAATGAAATCAGCCCTCGAAGACAAAACCTGTGGAAAAAAAAAAATTCTAAGCACCGGGGTCAAAATTTCAGCAAAAATCTGAAATTCTCCCGTTCACTAAAAAATGGTACCAAACTCTTGCAAATTCTCCCCTGAAAGGTTTGGCGGTGGAAACAGAAGGCTTTTTGTCATAGGAAATGAAATCAGCCCTCGAAGACAAAACCTGTGTAAAAAAAAATTTCTAAGCCCCGGGGTCACAATTTCAGCAAAAATCCGAAATTCTCCAATTCTCTCAAAAATGGTGCCAAACTCTTGCAAATTATCCCCTGAAAGGTTTGGCGGTGGAAACAGAAGGCTTTTTGTCATAGGAAATGAAATCAGCCCTCGAGAACTTTACCTGTGTAAAAAAAAATTTCTAAGCCCCGGGGTCACAATTTCAGCAAAAATCCGAAATTCTCCAATTCTCTCAAAAATGGTGCCAAACTCTTGCAAATTATCCCCTGAAAGGTTTGGCGGTGGAAACAGAAGGCTTTTTGTCATAGGAAATGAAATCAGCCCTCGAGAACTTTACCTGTGTAAAAAAAATTTTTTGTAAGCCCCGGGGTCACAATTTCAGCAAAAATCCGAAATTCTCCAGTTCACTCAAAAATGGTGCCAAACTCTTGCAAATTCTCCCCTGAAAGGTTTGGGGGTGGAAACAGAAGGCTTTTTGTCATAGGAAATGAAATCAGCCCTCGAGAACTTTACCTGTGAAAAAAAAATTTTCAAAGCCCCGGGGTCACAATTTCAGCAAAAATCCAAAATTCTCCAATTCTCTCAAAAATGGTGCCAAACTCTTGCAAATTATCCCCTGAAAGGTTTGGCGGTGGAAACAGAAGGCTTTTTGTCATAGGAAATGAAATCAGCCCTCGAGAACTTTACCTGTGTAAAAAAAAATTTCTAAGCCCCGGGGTCACAATTTCAGCAAAAATCCGAAATTCTCCAATTCTCTCAAAAATGGTGCCAAACTCTTGCAAATTATCCCCTGAAAGGTTTGGCGGTGGAAACAGAAGGCTTTAGATCATGGGAATTGTAATCAGCCCTCAAAGACAAAACCTGTGTAAAAAAAAATTTTCAAAGCCCCGGGGTCACAATTTCAGCAAAAATCCAAAATTCTCCAATTCTCTCAAAAATGGTGCCAAACTCTTGCAAATTATCCCCTGAAAGGTTTGGCGGTGGAAACAGAAGGCTTTTTGTCATAGGAAATGAAATCAGCCCTCGAGAACTTTACCTGTGTAAAAAAAAATTTCTAAGCCCCGGGGTCACAATTTCAGCAAAAATCCGAAATTCTCCAATTCTCTCAAAAATGGTGCCAAACTCTTGCAAATTATCCCCTGAAAGGTTTGGCGGTGGAAACAGAAGGCTTTTTATCATGGGAATTGTAATCAGCCCTCAAAGACAAAACCTGTGTAAAAAAAAATTTCTAAGCCCCGGGGTCACAATTTCAGCAAAAATCCGAAATTCTCCAATTCTCTCAAAATTGGTGCCAAACTGTTGCAAATTCTCCCCTGAAAGATTTCGCGGTGGAAACAAAAACATTTTTGTCATACGAAATGAAATCAGCCCTCGAAGACAAAACCTGTGGAAAAAAAAAAATTCTAAGCACCGGGGTCAAAATTTCAGCAAAAATCTGAAATTCTCCCGTTCACTAAAAAATGGTACCAAACTCTTGCAAATTCTCCCCTGAAAGGTTTGGCGGTGGAAACAGAAGGCTTTTTGTCATAGGAAATGAAATCAGCCCTCGAAGACAAAACCTGTGTAAAAAAAAATTTCTAAGCGCCGGGGTCACAATTTCAGCAAAAATCCGAAATTCTCCAATTCTCTCAAAAATGGTGCCAAACTCTTGCAAATTATCCCCTGAAAGGTTTGGCGGTGGAAACAGAAGGCTTTTTGTCATAGGAAATGAAATCAGCCCTCGAGAACTTTACCTGTGTAAAAAAAAATTTCTAAGCCCCGGGGTCACAATTTCAGCAAAAATCCGAAATTCTCCAATTCTCTCAAAAATGGTGCCAAACTCTTGCAAATTATCCCCTGAAAGGTTTGGCGGTGGAAACAGAAGGCTTTTTGTCATAGGAAATGAAATCAGCCCTCGAGAACTTTACCTGTGTAAAAAAAAATTTCTAAGCCCCGGGGTCACAATTTCAGCAAAAATCCGAAATTCTCCAGTTCACTCAAAAATGGTGCCAAACTCTTGCAAATTCTCCCCTGAAAGGTTTGGGGGTGGAAACAGAAGGCTTTTTGTCATAGGAAATGAAATCAGCCCTCGAGAACTTTACCTGTGAAAAAAAAATTTTCAAAGCCCCGGGGTCACAATTTCAGCAAAAATCCAAAATTCTCCAATTCTCTCAAAAATGGTGCCAAACTCTTGCAAATTATCCCCTGAAAGGTTTGGCGGTGGAAACAGAAGGCTTTTTGTCATAGGAAATGAAATCAGCCCTCGAGAACTTTACCTGTGTAAAAAAAAATTTCTAAGCCCCGGGGTCACAATTTCAGCAAAAATCCGAAATTCTCCAATTCTCTCAAAAATGGTGCCAAACTCTTGCAAATTATCCCCTGAAAGGTTTGGCGGTGGAAACAGAAGGCTTTAGATCATGGGAATTGTAATCAGCCCTCAAAGACAAAACCTGTGTAAAAAAAAATTTCTAAGCCGCGGGGTCACAATTTCAGCAAAAATCCGAAATTCTCCAATTCTCTCAAAAATGGTGCCAAACTCTTGCAAATTATCCCCTGAAAGGTTTGGCGGTGGAAACAGAAGGCTTTTTATCATGGGAATTGTAATCAGCCCTCAAAGACAAAACCTGTGTAAAAAAAAATTTCTAAGCCGCGGGGTCACAATTTCAGCAAAAATCCGAAATTCTCCAATTCTCTCAAAAATGGTGCCAAACTCTTGCAAATTATCCCCTGAAAGGTTTGGCGGTGGAAACAGAAGGCTTTTTGTCATAGGAAATGAAATCAGCCCTCGAGAACTTTACCTGTGTAAAAAAAAAATTCTAAGCCCCGGGGTCACAATTTCAGCAAAAATCCGAAATTCTCCAATTCTCTCAAAAATGGTGCCAAACTCTTGCAAATTATCCCCTGAAAGGTTTGGCGGTGGAAACAGAAGGCTTTTTATCATGGGAATTGTAATCAGCCCTCAAAGACAAAACCTCTGTAAAAAAAAATTTCTAAGCCCCGGGGTCACAATTTCAGCAAAAATCCGAAATTCTCCAATTCTCTCAAAAATGGTGCCAAACTCTTGCAAATTATCCCCTGAAAGGTTTGGCGGTGGAAACAGAAGGCTTTTTGTCATAGGAAATGAAATCAGCCCTTGAAGACAAAACCTGTGTAAAAAAAAATTTCTGAGCCCCGGGGTCACAATTTCAGCAAAAATCCGAAATTCTCCAGTTCACTCAAAAATGGTGCCAAACTCTTGCAAATTCTCCCCTGAAAGGTTTGGGGGTGGAAACAGAAGGCTTTTTGTCATAGGAAATGAAATCAGCCCTTGAAGACAAAACCTGTGAAAAAAAAAAATTCTAAGCCCCGGGGTCACAATTTCAGCAAAAATATGAAATTCTCCAATTCTCTCAAAAATGGTGCCAAACTCTTGCAAATTATCCCCTGAAAGGTTTGGCGGTGGAAACAGAAGGCTTTTTGTCATAGGAAATGAAATCAGCCCTCGAGAACTTTACCTGTGAAAAAAAAATTTTCAAAGCCCCGGGGTCACAATTTCAACAAAAATCTGAAATTCTCCCGTTCACTAAAAAATGGTGCCAAACTATTGCAAATTATCCCCTGAAAGGTCTGGCGGTGGAAACAGAAGGCTTTTTGTCATAGGAAATGAAATCGGCACTCGAGAACCTTACCTGTGAAAAAAAAATTTTCTAAGCCCCGGGGTCACAATTTCAGCAAAAATCCAAAATTCTCCAATTCTCTCAAAAATGGTGCCAAACTGTTGCAAATTCTCCCCTGAAAGGTTTGGCGGTGGAAACAGAAGGCTTTTTGTCATAGGAAATGAAATCAGCCCTCGAGAACTTTACCTGTGTAAAAAAAAATTTCTAAGCCCCGGGGTCACAATTTCAGCAAAAATCCGAAATTCTCCAATTCTCTCAAAAATGGTGCGAAACTCTTGCAAATTATCCCCTGAAAGGTTTGGCGGTGGAAACAGAAGGCTTTTTATCATGGGAATTGTAATCAGCCCTCAAAGACAAAACCTGTGTAAAAAAAATTTTCTAAGCCCCGGGGTCACAATTTCAGCAAAAATCCAAAATTCTCCAATTCTCTCAAAAATGGTGCCAAACTCTTGCAAATTATCCCCTGAAAGGTTTGGGGGTGGAAACAGAAGGCTTTTTGTCATAGGAAATGAAATCAGCCCTCGAAGACAAAACCTGTGTAAAAAAAAATTTCTAAGCCCCGGGGTCACAATTTCAGCAAAAATCCGAAATTCTCCAATTCTCTCAAAAATGGTGCCAAACTCTTGCAAATTATCCCCTGAAAGGTTTGGCGGTGGAAATAGAAGGCTTTAGATCATGGGAATTGTAATCAGCCCTCAAAGACAAAACCTGTGTAAAAAAAAATTTCTAAGCCGCGGGGTCACAATTTCAGGAAAAATCCGAAATTCTCCAATTCTCTCAAAAATGGTGCCAAACTGTTGCAAATTCTCCCCTGAAAGGTTTGGCGGTGGAAACAGAAGGCTTTTTATCATGGGAATTGTAATCAGCCCTCAAAGACAAAACCTGTGTAAAAAAAAATTTCTAAGCCGCAGGGTCACAATTTCAGCAAAAATCCGAAATTCTCCAATTCTCTCAAAAATGGTGCCAAACTCTTGCAAATTATCCCCTGAAAGGTTTGGCGGTGGAAACAGAAGGCTTTTTGTCATAGGAAATGAAATCAGCCCTCGAGAACTTTACCTGTGTAAAAAAAAATTTCTAAGCCCCGGGGTCACAATTTCAGCAAAAATCCGAAATACTCCAATTCTCTCAAAAATGGTGCCAAACCCTTGCAAATTATCCCCTGAAAGGTTTGGGGGTGGAAACAGAAGGCTTTTTATCATGGGAATTGTAATCAGCCCTCGAGAACTTTACCTATGTAAAAAAAAATTTCTAAGCCCCGGGGTCACAATTTCAGCAAAAATCCGAAATTCTCCAATTCTCTCAAAAATGGTGCCAAACTCTTGCAAATTATCCCCTGAACGGTTTGGCGGTGGAAACAGAAGGCTTTAGATCATGGGAATTGTAATCAGCCCTCAAAGACAAAACCTGTGTAAAAAAAAATTTCTAAGCCGCGGGGTCACAATTTCAGCAAAAATCCGAAATTCTCCAATTCTCTCAAAAATGGTGCCAAACTCTTGCAAATTATCCCCTGAAAGGTTTGGCGGTGGAAACAGAAGGCTTTTTATCATGGGAATTGTAATCAGCCCTCAAAGACAAAACCTGTGTAAAAAAAAATTTCTAAGCCCCGGGGTCACAATTTCAGCAAAAATCCGAAATTCTCCAATTCTCTCAAAAATGGTGCCAAACTCTTGCAAATTATCCCCTGAAAGGTTTGGGGGTGGAAACAGAAGGCTTTTTGTCATAGGAAATGAAATCAGCCCTTGAAGACAAAACCTGTGAAAAAAAAAAATTCTAAGCCCCGGGGTCACAATTTCAGCAAAAATATGAAATTCTCCAATTCTCTCAAAAATGGTGCCAAACTATTGCAAATTATCCCCGGAAAGGTCTGGCGGTGGAAACAGAAGGCTTTTTGTCATAGGAAATGAAATCGGCCCTCGAGAACTTTACCTGTGAAAAAAAAATTTTCTAAGCCCCGGGGTCACAATTTCAGCAAAAATCCAAAATTCTCCAATTCTCTCAAAAATGGTGCCAAACTGTTGCAAATTCTCCCCTGAAAGGTTTGGCGGTGGAAAAAGAAGGCTTTTTGTCATAGGAAATGAAATCAGCCCTCGAGAACTTTACCTGTGTAAAAAAACATTTCTAAGCCCCGGGGTCACAATTTCAGCAAAAATCCGAAATTCTCCAATTCTCTCAAAAATGGTGCCAAACTCTTGCAAATTATCCCCTGAAAGGTTTGGCGGTGGAAACAGAAGGCTTTTTATCATGGGAATTGTAATCAGCCCTCAAAGACAAAACCTGTGTAAAAAAAAATTTCTAAGCCCCGGGGTCACAATTTCAGCAAAAATCCAAAATTCTCCAATTCTCTCAAAAATGGTGCCAAACTCTTGCAAATTATCCCCTGAAAGGTTTGGGGGTGGAAACAGAAGGCTTTTTGTCATAGGAAATGAAATCAGCCCTCGAAGACAAAACCTGTGTAAAAAAAAAATTCTAAGCCCCGGGGTCACAATTTCAGCAAAAATCCGAAATTCTCCAATTCTCTCAAAAATGGTGCCAAACTCTTGCAAATTATCCCCTGAAAGGTTTGGCGGTGGAAACAGAAGGCTTTTTATCATGGGAATTGTAATCAGCCCTCAAAGACAAAACCTGTGTAAAAAAAAATTTCTAAGCCCCGGGGTCACAATTTCAGCAAAAATCCAAAATTCTCCAATTCTCTCAAAAATGGTGCCAAACTCTTGCAAATTATCCCCTGAAAGGTTTGGGGGTGGAAACAGAAGGCTTTTTGTCATAGGAAATGAAATCAGCCCTCGAAGACAAAACCTGTGTAAAAAAAAATTTCTAAGCCCCGGGGTCACAATTTCAGCAAAAATCCGAAATTCTCCAGTTCACTCAAAAATGGTGCCAAACTCTTGCAAATTCTCCCCTGAAAGGTTTGGGGGTGGAAACAGAAGGCTTTTTGTCATAGGAAATGAAATCAGCCCTTGAAGACAAAACCTGTGGAAAAAAAAAATTCTAAGCCCCGGGGTCACAATTTCAGCAAAAATATGAAATTCTCCAATTCTCTCAAAAATGGTGCCAAACTATTGCAAATTATCCCCTGAAAGGTCTGGCGGTGGAAACAGAAGGCTTTTTGTCATAGGAAATGAAATCGGCCCTCGAGAACTTTACCTGTGAAAAAAAAATTTTCTAAGCCCCGGGGTCACAATTTCAGCAAAAATCCAAAATTCTCCAATTCTCTCAAAAATGGTGCCAAACTGTTGCAAATTCTCCCCTGAAAGGTTTGGCGGTGGAAAAAGAAGGCTTTTTGTCTTAGGAAATGAAATCAGCCCTTGAGAACTTTACCTGTGTAAAAAAAAATTTCTAAGCCCCGGGGTCACAATTTCAGCAAAAATCCGAAATTCTCCAATTCTCTCAAAAATGGTGCCAAACTCTTGCAAATTATCCCCTGAAAGGTTTGGCGGTGGAAACAGAAGGCTTTTTATCATGGGAATTGTAATCAGCCCTCAAAGACAAAACCTGTGTAAAAAAAATTTTCTAAGCCCCGGGGTCACAATTTCAGCAAAAATCCAAAATTCTCCAATTCTCTCAAAAATGGTGCCAAACTCTTGCAAATTATCCCCTGAAAGGTTTGGGGGTGGAAACAGAAGGCTTTTTGTCATAGGAAATGAAATCAGCCCTCGAAGACAAAACCTGTGTAAAAAAAAATTTCTAAGCCCCGGGGTCACAATTTCAGCAAAAATCCGAAATTCTCCAATTCTCTCAAAAATGGTGCCAAACCCTTGCAAATTATCCCCTGAAAGGTTTGGCGGTGGAAACAGAAGGCTTTTTATCATGGGAATTGTAATCAGCCCTCAAAGACAAAACCTGTGTAAAAAAAAATTTCTAAGCCCCGGGGTCACAATTTCAGCAAAAATCCAAAATTCTCCAATTCTCTCAAAAATGGTGCCAAACTCTTGCAAATTATCCCCTGAAAGGTTTGGGGGTGGAAACAGAAGGCTTTTTGTCATAGGAAATGAAATCAGCCCTCGAAGACAAAACCTGTGTAAAAAAAAAATTTCTAAGCCCCGGGGTCACAATTTCAGCAAAAATCCGAAATTCTCCAGTTCACTCAAAAATGGTGCCAAACTCTTGCAAATTCTCCCCTGAATGTTTTGGGGGTGGAAACAGAAGGCTTTTTGTCATAGGAAATGAAATCAGCCCTTGAAGACAAAACCTGTGAAAAAAAAATTTTCTAAGCCCCGGGGTCACAATTTCAGCAAAAATATGAAATTCTCCAATTCTCTCAAAAATGGTGCCAAACTCTTGCAAATTATCCCCTGAAAGGTTTGGCGGTGGAAACAGAAGGCTTTTTGTCATAGGAAATGAAATCAGCCCTCGAGAACTTTACCTGTGAAAAAAAAATTTCTAAGCCCCGGGGTCACAATTTCAGCAAAAATCCAAAATTCTCCAATTCTCTCAAAATGGTGCCAAACTGTTGCAAATTCTCCCTGAAAGGTTTGGCGGTGGAAAAAGAAGGCTTTTTGTCATGGGAATTGTAATCAGCCCTCGAGAACTTTACCTGTTTAAAAAAAACATTTTTAAGCCCCGGGGTCACAATTTCAGCAAAAATCCGAAATTCTCCAATTCTCTCAAAATGGTGCCAAACTCTTGCAAATTATCCCCTGAAAGGTTTGGCGGTGGAAACAGAAGGATTTTTATCATGGGAATTGTAATCAGCCCTCAAAGACAAAACCTGTGTAAAAAAAATTTCTAAGCCCCGGGGTCACAATTTCAACAAAAATCCGAAATTCTCCAATTCTCTCAAAAATGGTGCCAAACTGTTGCAAATTCTCCCTGAAAGATTTGGCGGTGGAAACAGAAGGCTTTTTGTCATAGGAAATGAAATCAGCCCTCGAAGACAAAACCTGTGAAAAAAAAAATTTCTAAGCCCCGGGGTCAAAATTTCAGCAAAAATCTGAAATTCTCCCGTTCACTAAAAAATGGTGCCAAACTCTTGCAAATTCTCCCCTGAAAGGTTTGGCGGTGGAAACAGAAGGCTTTTTGTCATAGGAAATGAAATCAGCCCTCGAGAACTTACCTGTGTAAGAAAATTTTTCTAAGCCCCGGGGTCTCAATTTCAGCAAAAATCCGAAATTCTCCAATTCTCTCAAAAATGGTGCCAAACTCTTGCAAATTATCCCCTGAAAGGTTTGGCGGTGGAAACAGAAGACTTTTTCTCATAGGAAATGAAATCAGCCCTCAAGAACTTTACCTGTGAAAAAAAAAAATTCTAAGTCCCGGGGTCACAATTTCAGCAAAAATCCAAAATTCTCCAATTCTCTCAAAAATGGTGCCAAACTGTTGCAAATTCTCCCCTGAAAGATTTGGCGGTGGAAACAAAAGCCTTTTTGTCATAGGAAATGAAATCAGCCCTCGAAGACAAAACCTGTGTAAAAAAAATTTTCTAAGCCCCGGGCTCACAATTTCAGCAAAATCCGAAATTCTCCAATTCTCTCAAAATGGTGCCAAACTCTTGCAAATTATCCCTGAAAGGTTTGGCGGTGGAAACAGAAGGCTTTTTATCATGGGAATTGTAATCAGCCCTCAAAGACAAAACCTGTGTAAAAAAAATTTTCTAAGCCCGGGTCACAATTTCAGCAAAAATCCAAAATTCTCCAATTCTCTCAAAAATGGTGCCAAACTCTTGCAAATTATCCCCTGAAAGGTTTGGGGGTGGAAACAGAAGGCTTTTTGTCATAGGAAATGAAATCAGCCCTCGAAGAAAAAACCTGTGTAAAAAAAAATTTCTAAGCCCCGGGGTCACAATTTCAGCAAAAATCCGAAATTCTCCAATTCTCTCAAAAATGGTGCCAAACTCTTGCAAATTATCCCCTGAAAGGAGGTTTGGCGGTGGAAACAGAAGGCTTTTTATCATGGGAATTGTAATCAGCCCTCAAAGACAAAACCTGTGTAAAAAAATATTTCTAAGCCCCGGGGTCACAATTTCAGCAAAAATCCGAAATTCTCCAATTCTCTCAAAAATGGTGCCAAACTCTTGCAAATTATCCCCTGAAAGGTTTGGCGGTGGAAACAGAAGGCTTTTTGTCATAGGAAATGAAATCAGCCCTCGAGAACTTTACCTGTGAAAAAAAAATTTTCAAAGCCCCGGGGTCACAATTTCAGCAAAAATCCAAAATTCTCCAATTCTCTCAAAAATGGTGCCAAACTCTTGCAAATTATCCCCTGAAAGGTTTGGCGGTGGAAACAGAAGGCTTTTTGTCATAGGAAATGAAATCAGCCCTCGAGAACTTTACCTGTGTAAAAAAAAATTTCTAAGCCCCGGGGTCACAATTTCAGCAAAAATCCGAAATTCTCCAATTCTCTCAAAAATGGTGCCAAACTCTTGCAAATTATCCCCTGAAAGGTTTGGCGGTGGAAACAGAAGGCTTTAGATCATGGGAATTGTAATCAGCCCTCAAAGACAAAACCTGTGTAAAAAAAAATTTTCAAAGCCCCGGGGTCACAATTTCAGCAAAAATCCAAAATTCTCCAATTCTCTCAAAAATGGTGCCAAACTCTTGCAAATTATCCCCTGAAAGGTTTGGCGGTGGAAACAGAAGGCTTTTTGTCATAGGAAATGAAATCAGCCCTCGAGAACTTTACCTGTGTAAAAAAAAATTTCTAAGCCCCGGGGTCACAATTTCAGCAAAAATCCAAAATTCTCCAATTCTCTCAAAATGGTGCCAAACTCTTGCAAATTATCCCCTGAAAGGTTTGGCGGTGGAAACAGAAGGCTTTTTATCATGGGAATTGTAATCAGCCCTCAAAGACAAAACCTGTGTAAAAAAAAATTTCTAAGCCCCGGGGTCACAATTTCAGCAAAAATCCGAAATTCTCCAATTCTCTCAAAAATGGTGCCAAACTCTTGCAAATTATCCCCTGAAAGGTTTGGCGGTGGAAACAGAAGGCTTTTTGTCATAGGAAATGAAATCAGTCCTTGAAGACAAAACCTGTGTAAAAAAAATTTCTAAGCCCCGGGGTCACAATTTCAGCAAAAATCCGAAATTCTCCAGTTCACTCAAAAATGGTGCCAAACTCTTGCAAATTCTCCCCTGAAAGGTTTGGGGGTGGAAACAGAAGGCTTTTTGTCATAGGAAATGAAATCAGCCCTTGAAGACAAAACCTGTGAAAAAAAAAAATTCTAAGCCCCGGGGTCACAATTTCAGCAAAAATATGAAATTCTCCAATTCTCTCAAAAATGGTGCCAAACTCTTGCAAATTATCCCTGAAAGGTTTGGCGGTGGAAACAGAAGGCTTTTTGTCATAGGAAATGAAATCAGCCCTCGAGAACTTTACCTGTGAAAAAAAATTTTCAAAGCCCCGGGGGTCACAATTTCAACAAAAATCTGAAATTCTCCCGTTCACTAAAAAATGGTGCCAAACTATTGCAAATTATCCCCTGAAAGGTCTGGCGGTGGAAACAGAAGGCTTTTTGTCATAGGAAATGAAATCAGCCCTCGAGAACTTTACCTGTGTAAAAAAAAATTTCTAAGCTCCGGGGTCACAATTTCAGCAAAAATCTGAAATTCTCCAATTCTCTCAAAAATGGTGCGAAACTCTTGCAAATTATCCCTGAAAGGTTTGGCGGTGGAAACAGAAGGCTTTTTATCATGGGAATTGTAATCAGCCCTCAAAGACAAAACCTGTGTAAAAAAAATTTTCTAAGCCCCGGGGTCACAATTTCAGCAAAAATCCAAAATTCTCCAATTCTCTCAAAAATGGTGCCAAACTCTTGCAAATTATCCCCTGAAAGGTTTGGGGGTGGAAACAGAAGGCTTTTTGTCATAGGAAATGAAATCAGCCCTCGAAGACAAAACCTGTGTAAAAAAAAATTTCTAAGCCCCCCCGGGGTCACAATTTCAGCAAAAATCCGAAATTCTCCAATTCTCTCAAAAATGGTGCCAAACTCTTGCAAATTATCCCCTGAAAGGTTTGGCGGTGGAAACAGAAGGCTTTAGATCATGGGAATTGTAATCAGCCCTCAAAGACAAAACCTGTGTAAAAAAAAATTTCTAAGCCTCGGGGTCACAATTTCAGCAAAAATCCGAAATTCTCCAATTCTCTCAAAAATGGTGCCAAACTGTTGCAAATTCTCCCCTGAAAGGTTTGGCGGTGGAAACAGAAGGCTTTTTATCATGGGAATTGTAATCAGCCCTCAAAGACAAAACCTGTGTAAAAAAAAATTTCTAAGCCGCAGGGTCACAATTTCAGCAAAAATCCGAAATTCTCCAATTCTCTCAAAAATGGTGCCAAACTCTTGCAAATTATCCCCTGAAAGGTTTGGCGGTGGAAACAGAAGGCTTTTTGTCATAGGAAATGAAATCAGCCCTCGAGAACTTTACCTGTGTAAAAAAAAATTTCTAAGCCCCGGGGTCACAATTTCAGCAAAAATCCGAAATACTCCAATTCTCTCAAAAATGGTGCCAAACTCTTGCAAATTATCCCCTGAACGGTTTGGCGGTGGAAACAGAAGGCTTTAGATCATGGGAATTGTAATCAGCCCTCAAAGACAAAACCTGTGTAAAAAAAAATTTCTAAGCCGCGGGGTCACAATTTCAGCAAAAATCCGAAATTCTCCAATTCTCTCAAAAATGGTGCCAAACTCTTGCAAATTATCCCCTGAAAGGTTTGGCGGTGGAAACAGAAGGCTTTTTATCATGGGAATTGTAATCAGCCCTCAAAGACAAAACCTGTGTAAAAAAAAATTTCTAAGCCCCGGGGTCACAATTTCAGCAAAAATCCGAAATTCTCCAATTCTCTCAAAAATGGTGCCAAACTCTTGCAAATTATCCCCTGAAAGGTTTGGCGGTGGAAACAGAAGGCTTTTTGTCATAGGAAATGAAATCAGCCCTTGAAGACAAAACCTGTGTAAAAAAAAATTTCTAAGCCCCGGGGTCACAATTTCAGCAAAAATATGAAATTCTCCAATTCTCTCAAAAATGGTGCCAAACTATTGCAAATTATCCCCTGAAAGGTCTGGCGGTGGAAACAGAAGGCTTTTTGTCATAGGAAATGAAATCGGCCCTCGAGAACTTTACCTGTGAAAAAAAAATTTTCTAAGCCCCGGGGTCACAATTTCAGCAAAAATCCAAAATTCTCCAATTCTCTCAAAAATGGTGCCAAACTGTTGCAAATTCTCCCCTGAAAGGTTTGGCGGTGGAAAAAGAAGGCTTTTTGTCATAGGAAATGAAATCAGCCCTCGAGAACTTTACCTGTGTAAAAAAAAATTTCTAAGCCCCGGGGTCACAATTTCAGCAAAAATCCGAAATTCTCCAATTCTCTCAAAAATGGTGCCAAACTCTTGCAAATTATCCCCTGAAAGGTTTGGCGGTGGAAACAGAAGGCTTTTTATCATGGGAATTGTAATCAGCCCTCAAAGACAAAACCTGTGTAAAAAAAATTTTCTAAGCCCCGGGGTCACAATTTCAGCAAAAATCCAAAATTCTCCAATTCTCTCAAAAATGGTGCCAAACTCTTGCAAATTATCCCCTGAAAGGTTTGGGGGTGGAAACAGAAGGCTTTTTGTCATAGGAAATGAAATCAGCCCTCGAAGACAAAACCTGTGTAAAAAAAAATTTCTAAGCCCCGGGGTCACAATTTCAGCAAAAATCCGAAATTCTCCAATTCTCTCAAAAATGGTGCCAAACTCTTGCAAATTATCCCCTGAAAGGTTTGGCGGTGGAAACAGAAGGCTTTTTATCATGGGAATTGTAATCAGCCCTCAAAGACAAAACCTGTGTAAAAAAAAATTTCTAAGCCCCGGGGTCACAATTTCAGCAAAAATACAAAATTCTCCAATTCTCTCAAAAATGGTGCCAAACTCTTGCAAATTATCCCCTGAAAGGTTTGGGGGTGGAAACAGAAGGCTTTTTGTCATAGGAAATGAAATCAGCCCTCGAAGACAAAACCTGTGTAAAAAAAAATTTCTAAGCCCCGGGGTCACAATTTCAGCAAAAATCCGAAATTCTCCAGTTCACTCAAAAATGGTGCCAAACTCTTGCAAATTCTCCCCTGAATGTTTTGGGGGTGGAAACAGAAGGCTTTTTGTCATAGGAAATGAAATCAGCCCTTGAAGACAAAACCTGTGAAAAAAAAATTTTCTAAGCCCCGGGGTCACAATTTCAGCAAAAATATGAAATTCTCCAATTCTCTCAAAAATGGTGCCAAACTCTTGCAAATTATCCCCTGAAAGGTTTGGCGGTGGAAACAGAAGGCTTTTTGTCATAGGAAATGAAATCAGCCCTCGAGAACTTTACCTGTGAAAAAAAAAATTTCTAAGCCCCGGGGTCACAATTTCAGCAAAAATCCAAAATTCTCCAATTCTCTCAAAAATGGTGCCAAACTGTTGCAAATTCTCCCCTGAAAGGTTTGGCGGTGGAAAAAGAAGGCTTTTTGTCATGGGAATTGTAATCAGCCCTCGAGAACTTTACCTGTTTAAAAAAAACATTTTTAAGCCCCGGGGTCACAATTTCAGCAAAAATCCGAAATTCTCCAATTCTCTCAAAAATGGTGCCAAACTCTTGCAAATTATCCCCTGAAAGGTTTGGCGGTGGAAACAGAAGGATTTTTATCATGGGAATTGTAATCAGCCCTCAAAGACAAAACCTGTGTAAAAAAAAATTTCTAAGCCCCGGGGTCACAATTTCAACAAAAATCCGAAATTCTCTAATTCACTCAAAAATGGTGCCAAACTCTTGCAAATTATCCCCTGAAAGGTTTGGCGGTGGAAACAGAAGGCTTTTTGTCATAGGAAATGAAATCATCCCTCGAGAACTTTACCTGTGAAAAAAAAAATTTCTAAGCCCCGGGGTCACAATTTCAGCAAAAATCCAAAATTCTCCAATTCTCTCAAAAATGGTGCCAAACTCTTGCAAATTATCCCCTGAAAGGTTTGGGGGTGGAAACAGAAGGCTTTTTGTCATAGGAAATGAAATCAGCCCTCGAAGACAAAACCTGTGTAAAAAAAAATTTCTAAGCCCCGGGGTCACAATTTCAGCAAAAATCCGAAATTCTCCAATTCTCTCAAAAATGGTGCCAAACTGTTGCAAATTCTCCCCTGAAAGGTTTGGCGGTGGAAAAAGAAGGCTTTTTGTCATAGGAAATGAAATCAGCCCTCGAGAACTTTACCTGTGTAAAAAAAAAATTCTAAGCCCCGGGGTCACAATTTCAGCAAAAATCCGAAATTCTCCAATTCTCTCAAAAATGGTGCCAAACTCTTGCAAATTATCCCCTGAAAGGTTTGGCGGTGGAAACAGAAGGCTTTAGATCATGGGAATTGTAATCAGCCCTCAAAGACAAAACCTGTGTAAAAAAAAATTTCTAAGCCACGGGGTCACAATTTCAGCAAAAATCCGAAATTCTCCAATTCTCTCAAAAATGGTGCCAAACTGTTGCAAATTCTCCCCTGAAAGGTTTGGCGGTGGAAAAAGAAGGCTTTTTGTCATAGGAAATGAAATCAGCCCTCGAGAACTTTACCTGTGTAAAAAAAAAATTCTAAGCCCCGGGGTCACAATTTCAGCAAAAATCCGAAATTCTCCAATTCTCTCAAAAATGGTGCCAAACTGTTGCAAATTCTCCCCTGAAAGATTTGGCGGTGGAAACAAAAACATTTTTGTCATAGGAAATGAAATCAGCCCTCGAAGACAAAACCTGTGAAAAAAAAAATTTCTAAGCCCCGGGGTCAAAATTTCAGCAAAAATCTGAACTTCTCCCGTTCACTAAAAAATGGTGCCAAACTCTTGCAAATTCTCCCCTGAAAGGTTTGGCGGTGGAAACAGAAGGCTTTTTGTCATAGGAAATGAAATCAGCCCTCGAGAACTTTACCTGTGTAAAAAAAATTTTCTAAGCCCCGGGGTCTCAATTTCAGCAAAAATCCGAAATTCTCCAATTCTCTCAAAAATGGTGCCAAACTCCAGCAAATTATCCCCTGAAAGGTTTGGCGGTAGAAACAGAAGGCTTTAGATCATGGGAATTGTAATCAGCCCTCAAAGACAAAACCTGTGTAAAAAAGAATTTCTAAGCCCCGGGGTCACAATTTCAGCAAAAATCCGAAATTCTCCAATTCTCTCAAAAATGGTGCCAAACTCTTGCAAATTATCCCCTGAAAGGTTTGGCGGTGGAAACAGAAGGCTTTTTGTCATAGGAAATGAAATCAGCCCTCGAAGACAAAACCTGTGTAAAAAAAAATTTCTAAGCCCCGGTCTCACAATTTCAGCAAAAATTCGAAATTCTCCAATTCTCTCAAAAATGGTGCCAACCTCTTGCAAATTATCCCCTGAAAGGTTTGGCGGTGGAAACAGAAGGCTTTTTGTCATAAGAAATGAAATCAGCCCTCGAGAACTTTACCTGTGTAAAAAAAAAATTTCTAAGCCCCGGGGTCACAATTTCAGCAAAAATCCGAAATTCTCCAATTCTCTCAAAAATGGTGCCAAACTCTTGCAAATTATCCCCTGAAAGGTTTGGCGGTGGAAACAGAAGGCTTTTTATCATGGGAATTGTAATCAGCCCTCAAAGACAAAACCTGGGTAAAAAAAAAATTCTAAGCCCCGGGGTCATAATTTCAGCAAAAATCCAAAATTCTCCAATTCTCTCAAAAATGGTGCCAAACTCTTGCAAATTATCCCCTGAAAGGTTTGGCGGTGGAAACAGAAGGCTTTTTGTCATAGGAAATGAAATCAGCCCTCGAAGACAAAACCTGTGTAAAAAAAAATTTCTAAGCCCCGGGGTCACAATTTCAGCAAAAATCCGAAATTCTCTAATTCACTCAAAAATGGTGCCAAACTCTTGCAAATTCTCCCCTGAAAGGTTTGGCGGTGGAAACAGAAGGCTTTTTGTCATAGGAAATGAAATCAGCCCTTGAAGACAAAACCTGTGAAAAAAAATTTTTCTAAGCCCCGGGGTCACAATTTCAGCAAAAATATGAAATTCTCCAATTCTCTCAAAAATGGTGCCAAACTCTTGCAAATTATCCCCTGAAAGGTTTGGCGGTGGAAACAGAAGGCTTTTTGTCATAGGAAATGAAATCAGCCCTCGAGAACTTTACCTGTGAAAAAAAAAAATTTCTAAGCCCCGGGGTCACAATTTCAGCAAAAATCCGAAATTCTCCAATTCTCTCAAAAATGGTGCCAAACCCTTGCAAATTATCCCCTGAAAGGTTTGGCGGTGGAAACAGAAGGCTTTTTGTCATAGGAAATGAAATCAGCCCTCGAAGACAAAACCTGTGTAAAAAAAAATTTCTAAGCCCCGGGGTCACAATTTCAGCAAAAATCCGAAATTCTCCAGTTCACTCAAAAATGGTGCCAAACTCTTGCAAATTCTCCCCTGAAAGGTTTGGGGGTGGAAACAGAAGGCTTTTTGTCATAGGAAATGAAATCACCCCTTGAAGACAAAACCTGTGAAAAAAAAATTTTATAAGCCCCGGGGTCAGAATTTCAGCAAAAATATGAAATTCTCCAATTCTCTCAAAAATGGTGCCAAACTCTTGCAAATTCTCCCCTGAAAGGTCTGGCGGTGGAAACAGAAGGCTTTTTGTCATAGGAAATGAAACCAGCCCTCGAGAACTTTACCTGTGAAAAAAAAAATTTGAAAGCCCCGGGGTCGCAATTTCAACAAAAATCTGAAATTCTCCCGTTCACTCAAAAATGGTGCCAAACTCTTGCAAATTATCCCCTGAAAGGTCTGGCGGTGGAAACAGAAGGCTTTTTGTCATAGGAAATGAAATCAGCCCTCAAGAACTTTACCTGTGAAAAAAAAAATTTCTAAGTCCCGGGGTCACAATTTCAGCAAAAATCCAAAATTCTCCAATTCTCTCAAAAATGGTGCCAAACTGTTGCAAATTCTCCCCTGAAAGATTTGGCGGTGGAAACAAAAGCCTTTTTGTCATAGGAAATGAAATCAGCCCTCGAAGACAAAACCTGTGTAAAAAAAATTTTCTAAGCCCCGGGCTCACAATTTCAGCAAAAATCCGAAATTCTCCAATTCTCTCAAAAATGGTGCCAAACTCTTGCAAATTATCCCCTGAAAGGTTTGGCGGTGGAAACAGAAGGCTTTTTCTCATGGGAATTGTAATCAGCCCTCAAAGACAAAACCTGTGTAAAAAAAAATTTCTAAACCCCGGGGTCACAATTTCAGCAAAAATCCGAAATTCTCCAATTCTCTCAAAAATGGTGCCAAACTCTTGCAAATTATCCCCTGAAAGGTTTGGCGGTGGAAACAGAAGGCTTTTTGTCATAGGAAATGAAATCAGCCCTCAAAGACAAAACCTGTGTAAATAAAAATTTCTAAGCCCCGGGGTCACAATTTCAGCAAAAATCCGAAATTCTCTAATTCACTCAAAAATGGTGCCAAACTCTTGCAAATTATCCCCTGAAAGGTTTGGCGGTGGAAACAGAAGGCCTTTTGTCATAGGAAATGAAATCAGCCCTCGAAGACAAAACCTGTGTAAAAAAAAATTTCTAAGGCCCGGGGTCACAATTTCAGCAAAAATCCGAAATTCTCCAATTCACTCAAAAATGGTGCCAAACTCTTGCAAATTCTCCCCTGAAAGGTTTGGCGGTGGAAACAGAAGGCTTTTTGTCATAGGAAATGAAATCAGCCCTTGAAGACAAAACCTGTGAAAAAAAAATTTTCTAAGCCCCGGGCTCACAATTTCAGCAAAAATATGAAATTCTCCAATTCTCTGAAAAATGGTGCCAAATTCTTGCAAATTATCCCCTGAAAGGTTTGGCGGTGGAAACAGAAGGCTTTTTGTCATAGGAAATGAAATCAGCCCTCGAGAACTTTACCTATGAAAAAAAAATTTCTAAGCCCCGGGGTCACAATTTCAGCAAAAATCCGAAATTCTCCAATTCTCTCAAAAATGGTGCCAAACTCTTGCAAATTATCCCCTGAAAGGTTTGGCGGTGGAAACAGAAGGCTTTTTGTCATAGGAAATGAAATCAGCCCTCGAAGACAAAACCTGTGTAAAAAAAAATTTCTAAGCCCCGGGCTCACAATTTCAGCAAAAATTCGAAATTCTCCAATTCTCTCAAAAATGGTGCCAAACTCTTGCAAATTATCCCCTGAAAGGTTTGGCGGTGGAAACAGAAGGCTTTAGATCATGGGAATTGTAATCAGCCCTCAAAGACAAAACCTGTGTAAAAAAAATTTTCTAAGCCCCGGGGTCACAATTTCAGCAAAAATCCGAAATTCTCCAATTCTCTCAAAAATGGTGCCAAACTCTTGCAAATTATCCCCTGAAAGGTTTGGCGGTTGAAACAGAAGGCTTTTTCTCATGGGAATTGTAATCAGCCCTCAAAGACAAAACCTGGGTAAAAAAAAATTTCTAAGCCCCGGGGTCACAATTTCAGCAAAAATCCAAAATTCTCCAATTCTCTCAAAAATGGTGCCAAACTCTTGCAAATTATCCCCTGAAAGGTTTGGCGGTGGAAACAGAAGGCTTTTTGTCATAGGAAATGAAATCAGCCCTCGAGAACTTTACCTGTGTAAAAAAAAAATTTCTAAGCCCCGGGGTCACAATTTCAGCAAAAATCCGAAATTCTCCAATTCTCTCAAAAATGGTGCCAAACTCTTGCAAATTATCCCCTGAAAGGTTTGGCGGTGGAAACAGAAGGCTTTTTATCATGGGAATTGTAATCAGCCCTCAAAGACAAAACCTGGGTAAAAAAAAAATTCTAAGCCCCGGGGTCACAATTTCAGCAAAAATCCAAAATTCTACAATTCTCTCAAAAATGGTGCCAAACTCTTGCAAATTATCCCCTGAAAGGTTTGGCGGTGGAAACAGAAGGCTTTTTGTCATAGGAAATGAAATCAGCCCTCGAAGACAAAACCTGTGTTAAAAACAATTTCTAAGCCCCGGGGTCACAATTTCAGCAAAAATCCGAAATTCTCTAATTCACTCAAAAATGGTGCCAAACTCTTGCAAATTCTCCCCTGAAAGGTTTGGCGGTGGAAACAGAAGGCTTTTTGTCATAGGAAATGAAATCAGCCCTTGAAGACAAAACCTTTGAAAAAAAATTTTTCTAAGCCCCGGGGTCACAATTTCAGCAAAAATATGAAATTCTCCAATTCTCTCAAAAATGGTGCCAAACTCTTGCAAATTATCCCCTGAAAGGTTTGGCGGTGGAAACAGAAGGCTTTTTGTCATAGGAAATGAAATCAGCCCTCGAGAACTTTACCTGTGAAAAAAAAAAATTTCTAAGCCCCGGGGTCACAATTTCAGCAAAAATCCGAAATTCTCCAATTCTCTCAAAAATGGTGCCAAACCCTTGCAAATTATCCCCTGAAAGGTTTGGCGGTGGAAACAGAAGGCTTTTTGTCATAGGAAATGAAATCAGCCCTCGAAGACAAAACCTGTGTAAAAAAAAATTTCTAAGCCCCGGGGTCACAATTTCAGCAAAAATCCGAAATTCTCCAGTTCACTCAAAAATGGTGCCAAACTCTTGCAAATTCTCCCCTGAAAGGTTTGGGGGTGGAAACAGAAGGCTTTTTGTCATAGGAAATGAAATCACCCCTTGAAGAAAAAACCTGTGAAAAAAAAAATTTATAAGCCCCGGGGTCAGAATTTCAGCAAAAATATGAAATTCTCCAATTCTCTCAAAAATGGTGCCAAACTCTTGCAAATTCTCCCCTGAAAGGTCTGGCGGTGGAAACAGAAGGCTTTTTGTCATAGGAAATGAAACCAGCCCTCGAGAACTTTACCTGTGAAAAAAAATTTTTCTAAGCCCCAGGGTCACAATTTCAGCAAAAATCTGAAATTCTCCAATTCTCTCAAAAATGGTGCCAAACTGTTGCAAATTCTCCCCTGAAAGATTTGGCGATGGAAACAAAAGCCTTTTTGTCATAGGAAATGAAATCAGCCCTCGAAGACAAAACCTGTGTAAAAAAAATTTTCTAAGCCCCGGGCTCACAATTTCAGCAAAAATCTGAAATTCTCCAGTTCACTCAAAAATGGTGCCAAACTCTTGCAAATTCTCCCCTGAAAGGTCTGGCAGTGGAAACAGAAGGCTTTTTGTCATAGGAAATGAAACCAGCCCTCGAGAACTTTACCTGTGAAAAAAATTTTTTCTAAGCCCCGGGGTCACAATTTCAGCAAAAATCCAAAATTCTCCAATTCTCTCAAAAATGGTGCCAAACTCTTGCAAATTATCCCCTGAAAGGTTTGGCGGTGGAAACAGAAGGCTTTTTGTCATAGGAAATGAAATCAGCCCTCGAGAACTTTACCTGTGTAAAAAAAAATTTCTAAGCCCCGGGGTCACAATTTCAGCAAAAATCCGAAATTCTCCAATTCACTCAAAAATGGTGCCAAACTCTTGCAAATTATCCCCTGAAAGGTTTGGCGGTGGAAACAGAAGGCTTTAGATCATGGGAATTGTAATCAGCCCTCAAAGACAAAACCTGTGTAAAAAAAAATTTCTAAGCCGCGGGGTCACAATTTCAGCAAAAATCCGAAATTCTCCAATTCTCTCAAAAATGGTGCCAAACTCTTGCAAATTATCCCCTGAAAGGTTTGGCGGTGGAAACAGAAGGCTTTAGATCATGGGAATTGTAATCAGCCCTCAAAGACAAAACCTGTGTTAAAAAAAATTTCTAAGCCCCGGGGTCACAATTTCAGCAAAAATCCGAAATTCTCCAATTCTCTCAAAAATGGTGCCAAACTGTTGCAAATTCTCCCCTGAAAGATTTCGCGGTGGAAACAAAAACATTTTTGTCATAGGAAATGAAATCAGCCCTCGAAGACAAAACCTGTGAAAAAAAAAAATTCTAAGCCCCGGGGTCAAAATTTCAGCAAAAATCTGAAATTCTCCCGTTCACTAAAAAATGGTACCAAACTCTTGCAAATTCTCCCCTGAAAGGTTTGGCGGTGGAAACAGAAGGCTTTTTGTCATAGGAAATGAAATCAGCCCTCGAAGACAAAACCTGTGTAAAAAAAAATTTCTAAGCCCCGGGGTCACAATTTCAGCAAAAAATTGGAAATTCTCCAGTTCACTCAAAAATGGTGCCAAACTCTTGCAAATTCTCCCCTGAAAGGTTTGGGGGTGGAAACAGAAGGCTTTTTGTCATAGGAAATGAAATCAGCCCTCGAGAACTTTACCTGTGAAAAAAAAATTTTCAAAGCCCCGGGGTCACAATTTCAGCAAAAATCCAAAATTCTCCAATTCTCTCAAAAATGGTGCCAAACTCTTGCAAATTATCCCCTGAAAGGTTTGGCGGTGGAAACAGAAGGCTTTTTGTCATAGGAAATGAAATCAGCCCTCGAGAACTTTACCTGTGTAAAAAAAAATTTCTAAGCCCCGGGGTCACAATTTCAGCAAAAATCCGAAATTCTCCAATTCTCTCAAAAATGGTGCCAAACTCTTGCAAATTATCCCCTGAAAGGTTTGGCGGTGGAAACAGAAGGCTTTTTGTCATAGGAAATGAAATCAGCCCTCGAGAACTTTACCTGTGTAAAAAAAAATTTCTAAGCCCCGGGGTCACAATTTCAGCAAAAATCCGAAATTCTCCAGTTCACTCAAAAATGGTGCCAAACTCTTGCAAATTCTCCCCTGAAAGGTTTGGGGGTGGAAACAGAAGGCTTTTTGTCATAGGAAATGAAATCAGCCCTCGAGAACTTTACCTGTGAAAAAAAAAATTTCAAAGCCCCGGGGTCACAATTTCAGCAAAAATCCAAAATTCTCCAATTCTCTCAAAAATGGTGCCAAACTCTTGCAAATTATCCCCTGAAAGGTTTGGCGGTGGAAACAGAAGGCTTTTTGTCATAGGAAATGAAATCAGCCCTCGAGAACTTTACCTTTGGGGGGGAAAAATTCTAAGCCCCGGGGTCACAATTTCAGCAAAAATCCAAAATTCTCCAATTCTCTCAAAAATGGTGCCAAACTCTTGCAAATTATCCCCTGAAAGGTTTGGCGGTGGAAACAGAAGGCTTTTTGTCATAGGAAATGAAATCAGCCCTCGAGAACTTTACCTGTGTAAAAAAAAATTTCTAAGCCCCGGGGTCACAATTTCAGCAAAAATCCGAAATTCTCCAATTCACTCAAAAATGGTGCCAAACTCTTGCAAATTATCCCCTGAAAGGTTTGGCGGTGGAAACAGAAGGCTTTAGATCATGGGAATTGTAATCAGCCCTCAAAGACAAAACCTGTGTAAAAAAAAATTTCTACGCCGCGGGGTCACAATTTCAGCAAAAATCCGAAATTCTCCAATTCTCTCAAAAATGGTGCCAAACTCTTGCAAATTATCCCCTGAAAGGTTTGGCGGTGGAAACAGAAGGCTTTTTATCATGGGAATTGTAATCAGCCCTCAAAGACAAAACCTGTGTAAAAAAAAATTTCTAAGCCCCGGGGTCACAATTTCAGCAAAAATCCGAAATTCTCCAATTCTCTCAAAAATGGTGCCAAACTGTTGCAAATTCTCCCCTGAAAGATTTCGCGGTGGAAACAAAAACATTTTTGTCATAGGAAATGAAATCAGCCCTCGAAGACAAAACCTGTGAAAAAAAAAAAATTCTAAGCCCCGGGGTCAAAATTTCAGCAAAAATCTGAAATTCTCCCGTTCACTAAAAAATGGTACCAAACTCTTGCAAATTCTCCCCTGAAAGGTTTGGCGGTGGAAACAGAAGGCTTTTTGTCATAGGAAATGAAATCAGCCCTCGAAGACAAAACCTGTGTAAAAAAAAATTTCTAAGCCCCGGGGTCACAATTTCAGCAAAAATCCGAAATTCTCCAGTTCACTCAAAAATGGTGCCAAACTCTTGCAAATTCTCCCCTGAAAGGTTTGGGGGTGGAAACAGAAGGCTTTTTGTCATAGGAAATGAAATCAGCCCTCGAGAACTTTACCTGTGAAAAAAAAATTTTCAAAGCCCCGGGGTCACAATTTCAGCAAAAATCCAAAATTCTCCAATTCTCTCAAAAATGGTGCCAAACTCTTGCAAATTATCCCCTGAAAGGTTTGGCGGTGGAAACAGAAGGCTTTTTGTCATAGGAAATGAAATCAGCCCTCGAGAACTTTACCTGTGTAAAAAAAAATTTCTAAGCCCCGGGGTCACAATTTCAGCAAAAATCCGAAATTCTCCAATTCTCTCAAAAATGGTGCCAAACTCTTGCAAATTATCCCCTGAAAGGTTTGGCGGTGGAAACAGAAGGCTTTTTGTCATAGGAAATGAAATCAGCCCTCGAGAACTTTACCTGTGTAAAAAAAAATTTCTAAGCCCCGGGGTCACAATTTCAGCAAAAATCCGAAATTCTCCAGTTCACTCAAAAATGGTGCCAAACTCTTGCAAATTCTCCCCTGAAAGGTTTGGGGGTGGAAACAGAAGGCTTTTTGTCATAGGAAATGAAATCAGCCCTCGAGAACTTTACCTGTGAAAAAAAAAATTTCAAAGCCCCGGGGTCACAATTTCAGCAAAAATCCAAAATTCTCCAATTCTCTCAAAAATGGTGCCAAACTCTTGCAAATTATCCCCTGAAAGGTTTGGCGGTGGAAACAGAAGGCTTTTTGTCATAGGAAATGAAATCAGCCCTCGAGAACTTTACCTGTGTAAAAAAAAAATTCTAAGCCCCGGGGTCACAATTTCAGCAAAAATCCGAAATTCTCCAATTCTCTCAAAAATGGTGCCAAACTCTTGCAAATTATCCCCTGAAAGGTTTGGCGGTGGAAACAGAAGGCTTTTTGTCATAGGAAATGAAATCAGCCCTCGAGAACTTTACCTGTGTAAAAAAAAAAATTCTAAGCCCCGGGGTCACAATTTCAGCAAAAATCCAAAATTCTCCAATTCTCTCAAAAATGGTGCCAAACTCTTGCAAATTATCCCCTGAAAGGTTTGGCGGTGGAAACAGAAGGCTTTAGATCATGGGAATTGTAATCAGCCCTCAAAGACAAAACCTGTGTAAAAAAAAATTTCTAAGCCGCGGGGTCACAATTTCAGCAAAAATCCGAAATTCTCCAATTCTCTCAAAAATGGTGCCAAACTCTTGCAAATTATCCCCTGAAAGGTTTGGCGGTGGAAACAGAAGGCTTTTTATCATGGGAATTGTAATCAGCCCTCAAAGACAAAACATGTGTAAAAAAAAATTTCTAAGCCGCGGGGTCACAATTTCAGCAAAAATCCGAAATTCTCCAATTCTCTCAAAAATGGTGCCAAACTCTTGCAAATTATCCCCTGAAAGGTTTGGCGGTGGAAACAGAAGGCTTTTTGTCATAGGAAATGAAATCAGCCCTCGAGAACTTTACCTGTGTAAAAAAAAAATTCTAAGCCCCGGGGTCACAATTTCAGCAAAAATCCGAAATTCTCCAATTCTCTCAAAAATGGTGCCAAACTCTTGCAAATTATCCCCTGAAAGGTTTGGCGGTGGAAACAGAAGGCTTTTTATCATGGGAATTGTAATCAGCCCTCAAAGACAAAACCTGTGTAAAAAAAAATTTCTAAGCCCCGGGGTCACAATTTCAGCAAAAATCCGAAATTCTCCAATTCTCTCAAAAATGGTGCCAAACTCTTGCAAATTATCCCCTGAAAGGTTTGGCGGTGGAAACAGAAGGCTTTTTGTCATAGGAAATGAAATCAGCCCTTGAAGACAAAACCTGTGTAAAAAAAAATTTCTAAGCCCCGGGGTCACAATTTCAGCAAAAATCCGAAATTCTCCAGTTCACTCAAAAATGGTGCCAAACTCTTGCAAATTCTCCCCTGAAAGGTTTGGGGGTGGAAACAGAAGGCTTTTTGTCATAGGAAATGAAATCAGCCCTTGAAGACAAAACCTGTGAAAAAAAAAAATTCTAAGCCCCGGGGTCACAATTTCAGCAAAAATATGAAATTCTCCAATTCTCTCAAAAATGGTGCCAAACTCTTGCAAATTATCCCCTGAAAGGTTTGGCGGTGGAAACAGAAGGCTTTTTGTCATAGGAAATGAAATCAGCCCTCGAGAACTTTACCTGTGAAAAAAAAATTTTCAAAGCCCCGGGGTCACAATTTCAACAAAAATCTGAAATTCTCCCGTTCACTAAAAAATGGTGCCAAACTATTGCAAATTATCCCCTGAAAGGTCTGGCGGTGGAAACAGAAGGCTTTTTGTCATAGGAAATGAAATCGGCACTCGAGAACCTTACCTGTGAAAAAAAAATTTTCTAAGCTCCGGGGTCACAATTTCAGCAAAAATCCAAAATTCTCCAATTCTCTCAAAAATGGTGCCAAACTGTTGCAAATTCTCCCCTGAAAGGTTTGGCGGTGGAAAAAGAAGGCTTTTTGTCATAGGAAATGAAATCAGCCCTCGAGAACTTTACCTGTGTAAAAAAAAATTTCTAAGCCCCGGGGTCACAATTTCAGCAAAAATCCGAAATTCTCCAATTCTCTCAAAAATGGTGCCAAACTCTTGCAAATTATCCCCTGAAAGGTTTGGCGGTGGAAACAGAAGGCTTTTTATCATGGGAATTGTAATCAGCCCTCAAAGACAAAACCTGTGTAAAAAAAATTTTCTAAGCCCCGGGGTCACAATTTCAGCAAAAATCCGAAATTCTCCAATTCTCTCAAAAATGGTGCCAAACTCTTGCAAATTATCCCCTGAAAGGTTTGGCGGTGGAAACAGAAGGCTTTTTATCATGGGAATTGTAATCAGCCCTCAAAGACAAAACCTGTGTAAAAAAAAATTTCTAAGCCCCGGGGTCACAATTTCAGCAAAAATCCAAAATTCTCCAATTCTCTCAAAAATGGTGCCAAACTCTTGCAAATTATCCCCTGAAAGGTTTGGCGGTGGAAACAGAAGGCTTTAGATCATGGGAATTGTAATCAGCCCTCAAAGACAAAACCTGTGTAAAAAAAAATTTCTAAGCCGCGGGGTCACAATTTCAGCAAAAATCCAAAATTCTCCAATTCTCTCAAAAATGGTGCCAAACTGTTGCAAATTCTCCCCTGAAAGGTTTGGCGGTGGAAACAGAAGGCTTTTTATCATGGGAATTGTAATCAGCCCTAAAAGACAAAACCTGTGTAATAAAAAATTTCTAAGCCGCGGGGTCACAATTTCAGCAAAAATCCGAAATTCTCCAATTCTCTCAAAAATGGTGCCAAACTCTTGCAAATTATCCCCTGAAAGGTTTGGCGGTGGAAACAGAAGGCTTTTTGTCATAGGAAATGAAATCAGCCCTCGAGAACTTTACCTGTGTAAAAAAAAAATTCTAAGCCCCGGGGTCACAATTTCAGCAAAAATCCGAAATACTCCAATTCTCTCAAAAATGGTGCCAAACTCTTGCAAATTATCCCCTGAACGGTTTGGCGGTGGAAACAGAAGGCTTTAGATCATGGGAATTGTAATCAGCCCTCAAAGACAAAACCTGTGTAAAAAAAAATTTCTAAGCCGCGGGGTCACAATTTCAGCAAAAATCCGAAATTCTCCAATTCTCTCAAAAATGGTGCCAAACTCTTGCAAATTACCCCCTGAAAGGTTTGGGGGTGGAAACAGAAGGCTTTTTATCATGGGAATTGTAATCAGCCCTCAAAGACAAAACCTGTGTAAAAAAAAATTTCTAAGCCCCGGGGTCACAATTTCAGCAAAAATCTGAAATTCTCCAATTCCCTCAAAAATGGTGCCAAACTCTTGCAAATTATCCCCTGAAAGGTTTGGCGGTGGAAACAGAAGGCTTTTTGTCATAGGAAATGAAATCAGCCCTTGAAGACAAAACCTGTGTAAAAAAAAATTTCTAAGCCCCGGGGTCACAATTTCAGCAAAAATCCAAAATTCTCCAGTTCACTCAAAAATGGTGCCAAACTCTTGCAAATTCTCCCCTGAAAGGTTTGGGGGTGGAAACAGAAGGCTTTTTGTCATAGGAAATGAAATCAGCCCTTGAAGACAAAACCTGTGAGAAAAAAAAATTCTAAGCCCCGGGGTCACAATTTCAGCAAAAATATGAAATTCTCCAATTCTCTCAAAAATGGTGCCAAACTATTGCAAATTATCCCCTGAAAGGTCTGGCGGTGGAAACAGAAGGCTTTTTGTCATAGGAAATGAAATCGGCCCTCGAGAACTTTACCTGTGAAAAAAAAATTTTCTAAGCCCCGGGGTCACAATTTCAGCAAAAATCCAAAATTCTCCAATTCTCTCAAAAATGGTGCCAAACTGTTGCAAATTCTCCACTGAAAGGTTTGGCGGTGGAAAAAGAAGGCTTTTTGTCATAGGAAATGAAATCAGCCCTCGAGAACTTTACCTGTGTAAAAAAAAATTTCTAAGCCCCGGGGTCACAATTTCAGCAAAAATCCGAAATTCTCCAATTCTCTCAAAAATGGTGCCAAACTCTTGCAAATTATCCCCTGAAAGGTTTGGCGGTGGAAACAGAAGGCTTTTTATCATGGGAATTGTAATCAGCCCTCAAAGACAAAACCTGTGTAAAAAAAATTTTCTAAGCCCCGGGGTCACAATTTCAGCAAAAATCCAAAATTCTCCAATTCTCTCAAAAATGGTGCCAAACTCTTGCAAATTATCCCCTGAAAGGTTTGGGGGTGGAAACAGAAGGCTTTTTGTCATAGGAAATGAAATCAGCCCTCGAAGACAAAACCTGTGTAAAAAAAAATTTCTAAGCCCCGGGGTCACAATTTCAGCAAAAATCCGAAATTCTCCAATTCTCTCAAAAATGGTGCCAAACTCTTGCAAATTATCCCCTGAAAGGTTTGGCGGTGGAAACAGAAGGCTTTTTGTCATGGGAATTGTAATCAGCCCTCAAAGACAAAACCTGTGTAAAAAAAAATTTCTAAGCCCCGGGGTCACAATTTCAGCAAAAATCCAAAATTCTCCAATTCTCTCAAAAATGGTGCCAAACTCTTGCAAATTATCCCCTGAAAGGTTTGGGGGTGGAAACAGAAGGCTTTTTGTCATAGGAAATGAAATCAGCCCTCGAAGACAAAACCTGTGTAAAAAAAAATTTCTAAGCCCCGGGGTCACAATTTCAGCAAAAATCCGAAATTCTCCAGTTCACTCAAAAATGGTGCCAAACTCTTGCAAATTCTCCCCTGAAAGGTTTGGGGGTGGAAACAGAAGGCTTTTTGTCATAGGAAATGAAATCAGCCCTTGAAGACAAAACCTGTGAAAAAAAAAAATTCTAAGCCCCGGGGTCACAATTTCAGCAAAAATATGAAATTCTCCAATTCTCTCAAAAATGGTGCCAAACTATTGCAAATTATCCCCTGAAAGGTCTGGCGGTGGAAACAGAAGGCTTTTTGTCATAGGAAATGAAATCGGCCCTCGAGAACTTTACCTGTGAAAAAAAAATTTTCTAAGCCCCGGGGTCACAATTTCAGCAAAAATCCAAAATTCTCCAATTCTCTCAAAAATGGTGCCAAACTGTTGCAAATTCTCCACTGAAAGGTTTGGCGGTGGAAAAAGAAGGCTTTTTGTCATAGGAAATGAAATCAGCCCTCGAAGACAAAACCTGTGTAAAAAAAAATTTCTAAGCCCCGGGGTCACAATTTCAGCAAAAATCCGAAATTCTCCAATTCTCTCAAAAATGGTGCCAAACTCTTGCAAATTATCCCCTGAAAGGTTTGGCGGTGGAAACAGAAGGCTTTTTATCATGGGAATTGTAATCAGCCCTCAAAGACAAAACCTGTGTAAAAAAAATTTTCTAAGCCCCGGGGTCACAATTTCAGCAAAAATCCAAAATTCTCCAATTCTCTCAAAAATGGTGCCAAACTCTTGCAAATTATCCCCTGAAAGGTTTGGGGGTGGAAACAGAAGGCTTTTTGTCATAGGAAATGAAATCAGCCCTCGAAGACAAAACCTGTGTAAAAAAAAATTTCTAAGCCCCGGGGTCACAATTTCAGCAAAAATCCGAAATTCTCCAGTTCACTCAAAAATGGTGCCAAACTCTTGCAAATTCTCCCCTGAAAGGTTTGGGGGTGGAAACAGAAGGCTTTTTGTCATAGGAAATGAAATCAGCCCTTGAAGACAAAACCTGTGAAAAAAAAAAATTCTAAGCCCCGGGGTCACAATTTCAGCAAAAATATGAAATTCTCCAATTCTCTCAAAAATGGTGCCAAACTATTGCAAATTATCCCCTGAAAGGTCTGGCGGTGGAAACAGAAGGCTTTTTGTCATAGGAAATGAAATCGGCCCTCGAGAACTTTACCTGTGAAAAAAAAATTTTCTAAGCCCCGGGGTCACAATTTCAGCAAAAATCCAAAATTCTCCAATTCTCTCAAAAATGGTGCCATACTGTTGCAAATTCTCCCCTGATAGGTTTGGCGGTGGAAAAAGAAGGCTTTTTGTCATAGGAAATGAAATCAGCCCTCGAGAACTTTACCTGTGTAAAAAAAAATTTCTAAGCCCCGGGGTCACAATTTCAGCAAAAATCCGAAATTCTCCAATTCTCTCAAAAATGGTGCCAAACTCTTGCAAATTATCCCCTGAAAGGTTTGGCGGTGGAAACAGAAGGCTTTTTATCATGGGAATTGTAATCAGCCCTCAAAGACAAAACCTGTGTAAAAAAAATTTTCTAAGCCCCGGGGTCACAATTTCAGCAAAAATCCAAAATTCTCCAATTCTCTCAAAAATGGTGCCAAACTCTTGCAAATTATCCCCTGAAAGGTTTGGGGGTGGAAACAGAAGGCTTTTTGTCATAGGAAATGAAATCAGCCCTCGAAGATAAAACCTGTGTAAAAAAAAATTTCTAAGCCCCGGGGTCACAATTTCAGCAAAAATCCAAAATTCTCCAATTCTCTCAAAAATGGTGCCAAACTCTTGCAAATTATCCCCTGAAAGGTTTGGGGGTGGAAACAGAAGGCTTTTTGTCATAGGAAATGAAATCAGCCCTCGAAGATAAAACCTGTGTAAAAAAAAATTTCTAAGCCCCGGGGTCACAATTTCAGCAAAAATCCGAAATTCTCCAGTTCACTCAAAAATGGTGCCAAACTCTTGCAAATTCTCCCCTGAATGTTTTGGGGGTGGAAACAGAAGGCTTTTTGTCATAGGAAATGAAATCAGCCCTTGAAGACAAAACCTGTGAAAAAAAAATTTTCTAAGCCCCGGGGTCACAATTTCAGCAAAAATATGAAATTCTCCAATTCTCTCAAAAATGGTGCCAAACTCTTGCAAATTATCCCCTGAAAGGTTTGGCGGTGGAAACAGAAGGCTTTTTGTCATAGGAAATGAAATCAGCCCTCGAGAACTTTACCTGTGAAAAAAAAAATTTCTAAGCCCCGGGGTCACAATTTCAGCAAAAATCCAAAATTCTCCAATTCTCTCAAAAATGGTGCCAAACTCTTGCAAATTATCCCCTGAAAGGTTTGGCGGTGGAAAAAGAAGGCTTTTTGTCATGGGAATTGTAATCAGCCCTCGAGAACTTTACCTGTTTAAAAAAAACATTTTTAAGCCCCGGGGTCACAATTTCAGCAAAAATCCGAAATTCTCCAATTCTCTCAAAAATGGTGCCAAACTGTTGCAAATTCTCCCCTGAAAGGTTTGGCGGTGGAAACAGAAGGATTTTTATCATGGGAATTGTAATCAGCCCTCGAGAACTTTACCTGTGTAAAAAAAAAATTCTAAGCCCCGGGGTCACAATTTCAGCAAAAATCCGAAATTCTCCAATTCTCTCAAAAATGGTGCCAAACTGTTGCAAATTCTCCCCTGAAAGATTTGGCGGTGGAAACAAAAACATTTTTGTCATAGGAAATGAAATCAGCCCTCGAAGACAAAACCTGTGTAAAAAAAAAATTGTAAGCCCCGGGTTCAAAATTTCAGCAAAAATCTGAAATTCTCCCGTTCACTAAAAAATGGTGCCAAACTCTTGCAAATTCTCCCCTGAAAGGTTTGGCGGTGGAAACAGAAGGCTTTTTGTCATAGGAAATGAAATCAGCCCTCGAGAACTTTACCTGTGTAAGAAAATTTTTCTAAGCCCCGGGGTCTCAATTTCAGCAAAAATCCGAAATTCTCCAATTCTCTCAAAAATGGTGCCAAACTCTTGCAAATTATCCCCTGAAAGGTTTGGCGGTGGAAACAGAAGACTTTTTCTCATAGGAAATGAAATCAGCCCTCAAGAACTTTACCTGTGAAAAAAAAAATTCTAAGTCCCGGGGTCACAATTTCAGCAAAAATCCAAAATTCTCCAATTCTCTCAAAAATGGTGCCAAACTGTTGCAAATTCTCCCCTGAAAGATTTGGCGGTGGAAACAAAAGCCTTTTTGTCATAGGAAATGAAATCAGCCCTCGAAGACAAAACCTGTGTAAAAAAAATTTTCTAAGCCCCGGGCTCACAATTTCAGCAAAAATCCGAAATTCTCCAATTCTCTCAAAAATGGTGCCAAACTCTAGCAAATTATCCCCTGAAAGGTTTGGCGGTGGAAACAGAAGGCTTTAGATCATGGGAACTGTAATCAGCCCTCAAAGACAAAACCTGTGTAAAAAAAATTTTCTAAGCCCCGGGGTCACAATTTCAGCAAAAATCCGAAATTCTCCAATTCTCTCAAAAATGGTGCCAAACTCTTGCAAATTATCCCCTGAAAGGTTTG